>NC_089227.1:100844370-101180350 GCF_963924675.1 Phocoena phocoena
AAGTTTGGTAGGTGCCAGTTACCAGCTACGGGATCTTGGGCAAGCCACTTCTCCGAGCCTCAGCTTCCCAATCCATGATATGGGAACAAAGATATCTAACTAATGTAATTGTTGGAATAATTGAATGAGGTAATTATGAACACTTTTTTTTAAGCATTAAGTATTAAACAAATGCTTATTAGGAAGTGATTAGTATAAATTAAAATATTTAATTTACATGCTTCAAAATGGTAAAATACATAAAATAAAACTAGGAGAAATACAGAGCAAAAGTAATGAAAATATAGATCATTCACAGTGGAAAGTCTCTTGGAGATTTTAGAACTCACCAGCCTTATTTCCCAGTTAGAGAAGCTAATCTCCCTAACAGATCAGAGACTTGTCCCAGGTTACGTAATTCAGGACTCAAACCCACAAATTCTGGTTTCCATTGCAGTAAACGGTATCATCACACTACCGGGTCATGGAAACATAGCAAGCAAGCAAAAAAAAAAAAAGAGAAATTCAAATAGCCTAGTCACTTAATTGCTTTTTACAAAATCCAAATGGCTATGTTTAACAGATTTATAGTGTGAATGAAATGAAAATGTTTGGATATTGTACAAAAACTGATCAAACACTTAAGCAGAAAGAGATTCTCTGTAAATTCCCCCAAACTAGATTTTGCACACCACATTCTTAAACATCAATACAAAAAAAAAAAGAGCAGAAACATAATATGTAGGTTAATAAAAATGAAAATATGTAAGACCTTAAAAATGATGCTTTAGAGACCAAACTGAGAATATTTAAAATAAATATAATGAGTTATGTTTAAATGTAAAAATGTAGAAACTAAAGAAAAGAAGAAAATAAAATTAAATAAGAGGAGAAAAAGACCGAAAATATTGAGCGAGATTGATACAGCATTTGTTGTTTTTTAAAAATAGGGTAACAAACCTTGCAAAACCACAATCCCTAGAGAAATTGTGCAAATAGATTGCTACAGGAAAGCAGAAAGGAAGCTTCCACTCAGGGAAAGATGAAGAATATATCTCCCAACTTTTAACTTCAGTGAGTAATTCAGTTTTGAACATTCCACAAATATTTTTTTGGAAGGAAGTATGGGAAAGTTCCTTTATCAGGCAGATTGAACCTCATGCCCTTCAGTTATTTCAGATCCTAAGGAGAGAAGTTGATTTAATCTGGGAAGACAGTGTTTTAGATAAGATACAGATGATTATATGTAGGTTCTCTCTATAAACAATAAATAGAACAATCCTTTCTATAACTGCGGAGGCCAACAGAAGTCAAACAACTGCTCCACTTCCTGGCAATAAACTTAAATAAATATTTTGACATTCCCACAAAATATTCTTGTGAGTGTGGGAAGCAGCCAGGAGGGACCCCAGTACCCCTTTGCTCTCATTAAAGCATGTAAGTTTCCCCCAGAAAATGCCTTAGGATGAGTGAAAAATAATCAAGTTTCATTGAAATGTGGGGGCTAGGTAGCTTGTTCCCACATGCTTTGTAATTTAAATTAGTACTCAGAAAAACTCAATATTACTTTACATGTAGTATAATTTTTAATTATTTTGCAATTTATAATACTATATTTGTGGTCTTCCTGGGTCATTCAAATTGTCAAAGTTGAAAATATTTAAATCTTTAAATGCCAAGTGTATGTACGCTATATATGATAAAGAGGACACCGCAAGTTAGTATGGGAGAAAGGCATTTTTTGGGGTTTTGTTGTGGTTCTTTTTTAATGGCCCTCAAACAATTAGTTATTTGAGAAAAATTTTCATCTTCATCGAGACACCAAATGAATTATAGCTGGATTAATAATTTTATTTTTAAAAGTCAAACCATTAAGTTGTTATAAGAGAAATTTTTAAACAGAAAAAGAAAACAGATTAATACTTACCCGTTCTACAAAGAAGAAATTTCAAAGCTTAAAACGAATGGACTTGGGGCTTCCCTGGTGGCGCAGTGGTTGAGAGTCCATCTGCCAGTGCAGGAGATGCGGGTTCGTGCCCCGGTCTGGGAAGATCCCACATGCCGCGGAGCAGCTAGACCCGTGAGCCATGGCCGCTGAGCCTGCGCGTCCAGAGCCTGTGCTCCGCAACGGGAGAGGGCACAACAGTGAGAGGCCCACGTAAAGCAAAAAAACAAACAAAACCCAATGGACTTAAAAGTTATCATCACAAGAAAAAAAAATTTTTTGTAACTATATATAGTGACAGATTTTAACTAGACTTACTATGGTGATCATTTTGAAATATATATACAAGTATCAAATCATTACATTGTACAACTGAAATTAATATAATATGTCAATTATACCTTTAAAAAAAGGTAAAAACAGCTTACTACACAAAATGAAAAACTGTAAAAAATGATAAAATTAAATAACAATAGGCTGGGGAAATAGTATAACTAAGACAGATAAAAGTTAATATTCTTACAATGTAAAATGTACATATCAAACCATTAAAAAAAAAAAAAACCATGACTCCCATACCTAAATGGTCAAAAGATATAAACATTTCATTTGCAAATGGCTAATCACCTGAAAAAAATTCAACCTCACCAGTAAATTTTTAAAAATTAACCAGATATTATTTGTTTATTGAGGTGAGATATATACTTAACATAAGATTGAAATGAACGATTCAGGGATGTTTAGCATAGTCACAATGTTGTCCAACCAGCACCCCATGCAGTTCTGTAATATTTTCATCACCCCAGAAGAAAACCCCACACCCATTAAGCAGTTTCTTCCCATTTCCCCATATCCCAGCCCCTGGCAACCAACAATCTGCATCCTGCCTCCTGGGTTTACTTTTCTGGATATTTCATATTAATGGAATCGTACCTTTTATGTCTGGCTCTTTCACTAGCATAATGTTTTTGAGATTCATCTACATGCGTCAGCACTTCATTTTTTTATGTCTGGTTAATATTCCATTGTATGCGTATATACAGTTTGTTTCTCCATTCATCTGTTGGTAGACATTTGGGCTGTTTCCTTCTTTGGGCTATTGTAAGGAGTACTGCTGTGGACATGCATATACATGTATACATTTGAATTCTTTCTATTTTTTTATTTTATTTATTTAGTTTTTGGCTGCGTTGGGTCTTTGTTGCTGCGCATGGGCTTTCTCTGGTTGCGGCGAGTGGGGGCAACTTTTTTTTTTAACGTTTTTATTGGAGTATAATTGCTTTACAATTGTGTGTTAGTTTCTGCTTTATAAGAAAGTGAATCAGCTATACATACACATATGTCCCAATATCTCTTCCCTCTTGCGACTACCTCCCTCCCACCCTCCCTGTCCCACCCTTCTAGCTGGTCACAAAGCAGATTTCCCTGTGCTATGTGACTGCTTCCCACTAGCTATCTATTTTACATTTGGTAGTGTTTATACGTCTATATATACACTACCACTCTCTCACTTTGTCCCAGCTTACCCTTCCCCCTCCCCGTGTCCTCAGGTCTATTCTCTAGTAGGTCTGCGTTGCTATTCCCGTCTTGCCCCTAGGTTCTTCATGACCATTTTTTTTTCTTTTTAAGATTCCATATATGTGTTAGCATATGGCATTTGTTTTTCTCTTTCTGACTTACTTCACTCTGTATGACAGACTCTAGGTCCATCCACCTCACTACAAATAACCCAATTTCGTTTCTTTTTATGGCTGAGTAACATTCCATTGTATATATGTGCCACATATTCTTTATCCATTCATCTGTCGATGGACACTTAGGTTGCTTCCATCCCCTGGATATTGTAAATAGAGCTGCAGTGAACATTGTGGTACATGACTCTTTTTTTTTTTTTTGCAGTACGCAGGCCTCTCACTGCTGTGGCCTCTCCCGTCACGGAGCAACAGGCTCCGGACGCGCAGGCTCAACGGCCATGGCCCACGGGCGCAGCCGCTCCGCAGCATGTGGGATCTTCCCGGACCGGGGCACGAACCCGCGTCCCCTGCATCGGCAGGCAGACTCCCAACCACTGTGCCACCAGGGAAGCCCTGCACCACCAGGGAAGCCCTCTTTTTGAATTATGGTTTTCTCAAGGTATATGCCCAGTAGTGGGATTGCTGGGTCATATGGTAGTTCTATTTTTAGTTTTTTAAGGAACTTCCATACTGTTCTCCGTAGTGGCAGTATCAATTTACATTCCCACCAACAGTGCAAGAGGGTTCCCTTTTCTCCACACCCTCTACAGCATTTATTGTTTGTAGATTTTTTTCTTTTGTTGTTGTTGCAGTATGCGGGCCTCTCACTGTTGGGGCCTCTCCCGTTGCGGAGCACAGGCTCCGGAGGCGCAGGCTCAGCGGCCATGGCTCACGGGCCCAGCCTCTCCGCGGCATGTGGGATCTTCCCGGACCAGGGAAAGAACCCGTGTCCCCTGCATCAGCAGGCGGACTCTCAACCACTGCGCCACCAGGGAAACCCATGTTTGTAGATTTTTTGATGGGCCATTCTGACTGGTGTGAGATGATACCGCATTGTCGTTTTGATTTGCATTTCTCTAATGATTAATGATGTTGAGCATTCTTTCATGTGTTTGTTGGCAATCTGTATATCTTCTTTGGAAAAATGTCTATTTAGGTCTTCTGCCCATTTTTGGGTTGGGTTGTTTGTTTTTTGAATATTGAGCTCCATGAGCTGCTAGTAAATTTTGGAGATTCATCCTTTGTCCGTTGCTTCATTTGCAAATATTTTCTCCAATTCTGAGGGTTGTCTTTATGTCTTGTTTATGGTTTCCTTTTCTGTGCAAAAGCTTTGAAGTTTCATTAGGTCCCATTTGTTTATTTTTATTTCCATTTCTCTAGGAGGTGGGTCAAAAAGGATCTTGCTGTGATTTATGTCATAGATTGTTCTGCCTATGTTTTGATAGTGTCTGGCTTTACATTTAGGTCTTTAATCCATTTTTAGTTTATTTTTGTGTATGGTGTTAGGAAGTATTCTAATTTCATTCTTTTACATGTAACTATCCAGTTTTCCCAGCACCAGTTATTGAAGAGGCAGTCTTTTCTCTATTGTATATTCTTGCTTCCTTTATCAAAGATAAGGTGACCATAGGTGTTTGGGGTTATCTCTGGACTTTCTATCCTGTTCCATTGATCTATATTTCTGTTTTTGTGCCAGTACCATACTGTCTTGATTACTGTAGCTTTGTAGTATAGTCTGAAGTCTGAGAGCCTGATTCCTCCAGCTCCGTTTTTCTTTCTCAATATTTCTTTGGCTATTCAGGGTCTTTTGTGTTTCCATACAAATTGTGAAATTTTTCATTCTAGTTCTGTGAAAAATGCCATTGGTAGTTTGATAGGGATTGCATTGAATCTGTAGACTGCTTTGGGTAGTATAGTCATTTTCACAATGTTGATTCTTCCAATCCAAGAACATGGTGTATCTCTCCATCTATTTGTATCATCTTTAATTTCTTTCATCAGTGTCCTATAGTTTTCTGCATACAGGTCTTTTGTCTCCCTAGGTAGGTTTATTCCTATGTATTTTTTTTTGTTGTTGCAATGGTAAATGGGAGTGTTTTCTTAATTTCACTTTCAGATTTTTCATCATTAGTGTATAGGAATGTAAGCGATTTCTGTGCATTAATTTTGTATCCTGCTACTTTATCAAATTCATTGATTAGCTCTAGTCGTTTTCTGGTAGCATCTTTAGGTTTCTCTATGTATAGTATCATGTCATCTGCAAACAGTGACAGTTTTACTTCTTCTTTTCCGATTTGGATTCCTTTTATTTCTTTTTCTTCTCTGATGGCTGTGGCTAAAACTTCCAAAACTATGTTGAATAATAGTGGTGAGAGTGGGCAACCTTGTCTTGTTCCTGATCTTAGTGGAAATGGTTTCAGTTTTTCACCATTGAGAATAATGTTGGCTGTGGGTTTTTCATATATGGCCTTTATTATGTTGAGGTAAGTTCCCTCTATGCCTACTTTCTGGAGGGTTTTTATCATAAATGGGTGTTGAACTTTGTCGAAAGCTTTCTCTGCATCTATTGAGATGATCATATGGTTTTTCTCCTTCAGTTTGTTAATATGGTGTATCACATTGATTGATTTGCGTATATTGAAGAATCCTTGCATTCCTGGGATAAACCCCACTTAACCATGTTGTGTGATCCTTTTAATGTGCTGCTGGATTCTGTTTGCTAGTATTTTGTTGAGGATTTCTGCATCTATGTTCATCAGTGATATTGGTCTGTAGTTTTCTTTTTTTCTGACATCTTTGTCTGGTTTTGGTATCAGGGTGATGGTGGCCTCGTAGAATGAGTTTGGGAGTGTTCCTCCCTCTGCTATATTTTGGAAGCGTTTGAGAAGGATAGGTGTTAACTCTTCTCTAAATGTTTGATAGAATTCACCTGTGAAGCCATCTGGTCCTGGGCTTTTGTTTGTTGGAAGAGTTTTAATCAGAGTTTCAATTTCAGTGCTTGTGATTGGTCTGTTCATATTTTCTATTTCTTCCTGGTTCTGTCTCAGAAGGTTATGCATTTCTAAGAATTTGTCCATTTCTTCCAGGTTGTCCATTTTATTGGCATAGAGTTGCTTGTAGTAATCTCTCATAATCCTTTGTATTTCTGCAGTGTCAGTTGTTACTTCCCCTTTTTCATTTCTAATTCTATTGATTTGAGTCTTCTCCCTTTTTTTCTTGATGAGTCTGGCTAATGGTTTATCAATTTTGTTTATCTTCTCAAAGAACCAGCTTTTAGTTTTATTGATCTTTGCTATCGTTTCCTTCATTTCTTTTTCATTTATTTCTCATCTGATCTTTATGATTTCTTTCCTTCTCCTAACTTTGGGAGTTTTTTTGTTCTTCTTTCTCTAATTGCTTTAGGTGTAGGGTAAGGTTGTTTCTTTGAGATGTTTCTTAAGGTAGGATTGTATTGCTATAAACTTCCCTCGTAGAACTACTTTTGCTACATCCCATAGGTTTTTTTTTTTTTGTATTACGTGGGCCTCTCACTGTTGTGGCCCCTCCCATTGCGGAGCACAGGCTCCGGACGCGCAGGCTCAGTGGCCATGGCTCACGGGCCCAGCTGCTCCGCGGCATGTGGGATCTTCCCAGACCGGGACACGAACCCGTGTCCCCTGCATCGGCAGGCGGACTCTCAACCACTGCGCCACCAGGGAAGCCCATCCCATAGGTTTTGGGTCGTCGTGTTATCATTGTCATTTGTTTCTAGGTATTTTTTGATTTCCTCTTTGATTTCTTCAGTGATCTCTTGGTTATTAAGTAGTGTATTGTTTAGCTTCCATGTGTTTGTATCTTTCACAGATTTTTTCCTGCAATTGATATCTAGTCTCACAGCGTTTTGGTCAGAAAAGATACTTGATACGATTTCAATTTTCTTAAATTTACCAAGGCTTGACTTGTGACCCAAGATATGATCTATCCTGGAGAATGTTCCATGAGCACTTGAGAAGAAAGTGTATTCTGTTGTTTTTGAATGGAATGTCCTATAAATATCAATTAAGTCCATCTTGTTTAATGTATTATTTAAAGCTTGCGTTTCCTTATTTATTTTCATTTTGGATGATCTGTCCGTTGGTTAAAGTGGGGTGTTAAAGTCCCCCACTATGATTGTGTTACTGTCGATTTCCCCTTTTATGGCTGTTAGCAGTTGCCTTATGTATTGAGATGCTCCTATGTTGGGTTCGTAAATATTTACAATTGCTATATCTTCTTCTTGGATTGTTCCCTTGATCATTCTGTAATGTCCTTCTTTGTCTCTTATAATAGTCTTTATTTTAAAGTCTATTTTATCTGATATGAGAATTGCTACTCCAGCTTTCTTTTGAGTTCTATTTGCATGGAATATCTTTTTCCATCTCCTCACTTTCAATCTGTATGTGTCCCTAGGTCTGAAGTGGGTCTCTTGTAGACAGCATATATACGGGTCTTGTTTTTGTATCCATCCAGCCAGTCTATGTCTTTTGGTTGGGGCATTTAATCCATTTACTTTTAAGGTAATTATCAATATGTATGTTCCTATTACCATTTTCTTAATTGTTTTCGGTTTGTTATTGTAGGTCTTTTCCTTCTCTTGTGTTCCTGCCTAGAGAAGTTCCTTTAGCATTTGTTGTAAAGCTGGTTTGGTGGTGCTGAATTCTCTTAGCTTTTGATTGTCTGTAAAGCTTTTAATTTCTCTGTCAAATCTGAATGAGATCCTTGCTGGGTAGAGTAATCTTGGTTGTAGGTTTTTCCGTTTCATCACTTTAAATATGTCCTGCCACTCCCTTCTGGCTTGCAGAGTTTCTGCGGAAAGATCAGCTGTTAACCTTATGGGGATTCCCTTGTATGTTACTTGTTGTTTTTCCCTTGCTGCTTTTAATATTTTTTCTTTGTATTTAATTTTTGATAGTTTCATTAATATGTGTCTTGGCGTGTTTCTCCTTGGTTTTATCCTGTATGGGACTCTCTGTGCTTCCTGGACTTGATTAACTATTTCCTTACTCATATTAGGGAAGTTTTCAACTATGATCTCTTCAAATATTTTCTCAGTCCCTCTCTTTTTCTCCTCTTCTTCTGGGACCCCTATAATTTGAATGTTGGTTCAGCATTTAATATTGTCCCAGAGGTCTCTAAGACTGTCCTCAATTCTTTTCATTCTTTTTTCTTTATTCTGCTCTGCAGTAGTCATTTCCACTATTTTATCTTCCAGGTCACTTATCCATTCTTCTGCCTCAGTTATTCTGCTATTGATTCCTTCTAGAGAATTTTTAATTTCATTTATTGTGTTTTTCATCATTGTTTGTTTGTTCTTTAGTTCTTCTAGGTCCTTGTTAAACGTTTCTTGTATTTTCTCCATTCTATTTCCAAGATTTTGTATCATCTTTACTATCATTATTCTGAATTGTTTTTCCAGTAGACTGCCTATTTCCTCTTCATTTATTAGGTCTGGTGGGTTTTTACCTTGTTCCTTCATCTGCTGTGTGTTTCTTTGTCTTCTCATTTTGCTTAACTTACTGTGTTTGGGGTCTCCTTTTCACAGCCTGCAGGTTCGTAGTTCCCGTTGTTTGTGGTGTCTGCCCCCAGTGGCTAAGGTTGGTTCAGTGGGTTGTGTAGGCTTCCTGGTGGAAGGGACTAGTGCCTGTGTTCTGGTGGATGAGGCTGGAAATTGTCTTTCTGGTGGGCAGGTCCACATCTGGTGGTGTGTTTGGGGATGTCTGTGAACTTATTATGATATTAGGCAGCCTCTCTGCTAATGGGTGGCATTGTGTTCCTGTCTTGCTAGTTGTTTGGCATAGGGTGTCCAGCACTATAGCTTGCTGGTCGTTGAGTGGAGCTGGGTCTTGGCATTGAGATGGAGATCTCTGGGATATTTTTCCGTTTGATATTACGTGGAGCTGGGAGGTCTCTTGTGGACCAGTGTCCGGAACTTGGCTCTCCCACCTCAGAGGCACAGCTCTGACGCCTGGCTGGAGCACCAAGAGCCTTTCATCCACACGGCTCAGAATAAAAGGGAGAACAAAAGAAAGAATGAAAAAGATTTTTTAAAAAAAAGTTATTAAAATAAAAAACAAAAAATAATTAGTAAAAAATTTTTTTCAAGTAATTAAAAAGAAAGAAAAACCAAACCAAAAAACAAATCCACCAATGATAACAAGCACTGAAAACTATACTAAAAAAAGAAAACGGACAGACAGAACCCTAGGACAAATGGTAAAAGCAAAGCTATACAGACAAAATCACACATAGAAGCATACACATACATACTCACAAAAAGAGGAAAAGGGGAAAAAATAATATATCTTGCTCCCAAAGTCCACCCCCTCAATTTGGGATGGTTCGTTGTCTATTCAGGTATTCCACAGATGCAGGTACATCAAGTTGATTGTGGAGCTTTAATCCGCTGCTCCTGAGGCTGCTGGGAGCGATTTCTCTTTCTCTTCTTTGTTCGCACAGCTGCCGGTGCTCAGCTTTGGATGTGGCCCCGCCTCTGCGTATAGGTGGCCAGAGGGCGTTTGTTCTTCGCTCAGACAGGACGGCCGGGGTAAAGGAGCCGCTGATTCGGGAGCTCTGGCTCACTCAGGCCACGGGGAGGGAGGGGCACGGAGTGCGGGGCGGGCCTGCGGCGGCAGAGGCCGGCGTGACGTTGCAGCAGCCTGAGGCGCGCCGTGCGTTCTCCCGGGGAAGTTGTCCCTGGAGCCCGGGGCCCTGGCAGTGGCGGGCTGCACAGGCTCCCCGGAAGGAGGGTGTGGAGAGTGACCTGTGCTCGCACACAGGCTTCTTGGTGGCGGCAGCAGCAGCCTTAGCGTCTCATGCCCGTCTCTGGGGTCCGCGCTTTTAGCCGCGACTCGCGTCCGTCTCTGGAGCTCCTTTAAGCAGCGCTCTTCATCCCCTCTCCTCGCGCACCAGGAAACAAAGAGGGAAGAAAAAGTCTCCTGCCTCTTCGGCAGCTCCAGACTTTTCCCGGACTCCTTCCCGGCCAGCCGTGGCGCACTAACCCCTTCAGGCTGTGTTCACGCTGCCAACCCCAGCCCTCTCCCTTGGATCCGACTGAAGCTGGCACCTGAGCAGACAAGCCTCTCGGGCTGGTGAGTGCTGGTCGGCACCGATCCTCTGTGCGGGAATCTCTCCGCTTTGCCCTCTGCACCCCTATCACTACACTCTCCTCCGTGGCTCCGAACCTTCCGCGGGGGCTACTCTTCATTGTGGTGCGTGGGCTTCTCATGGTGGTGGCTTCTTTTGTTGCGGAGTGCAGGCTCTAGGCACGCGGGCTGCGGGCTCAGTAGTTGTGGCACACGGGCTTAGTTGCTCTGTGGCATGTGTGATCTTCCTGGACCAGGGCTCAAACCCGTGTCACCTGCATTGGCAGGCGGATTCTTAACCACTGTGCCACCAGGGAAGTCCCTGAATTCCTTTTAATATGTGCCTATTAGTGGAATTTCTGTGTCACATGGTACTTCTTAACTTTTTGAGGAGCTACCACACTGTTTTCCGCAGCAGCTGAACCGTTTACATTCCCACCAGCAACGTATGAGAGTTCCAATTTTTCTACATCCTCACCAACACTTGTTATTTTCTGTCTTTTTGGTCTTGTTTTAATTCTAGCCATCCTGGTAGATATGAAGTGGTACCTCACTGTGCTTTTAATTTGCATTTCCTTAATGACCAGTGATGTTGAGCATCTTTTCTTGTGCTTGTTGGCCATTTATATATCTTCTTTGGAGAAGCAGATGGTATTTTTTCACCTATCAAATTAGCCGACATGATTTTAAAATGTGTTATGTAATATTATAGAAGCTATTTTAAGTGAAAAATGCAAAGTGTTAATTGAACAGTGTGTGTGCTGCCAACAGTAAAAAAAAAACCAAAACTATACATGTTTAAAAATGGGGCTCTTTTTAGCTCAGTTCTGATTGAGGCATGAAGACAACAGATGTTATATTCCAAAGTGAGTTGTTGGACACAGTACCATAAAGAAATTTCAAAATAGATATCTGAGAAGCAAACTCAGCTACACTGAATCAGATCGTTAGAATTAGAGATGATTTTTAGAGAAAGCTGCTTGCTAAATCCTGGTTAGAGGAACTTGATGTGAATTTCCTGTGTTGGCGGCTCAGCACATCCTCAGACATCAGTACAACAAAACCAGAAACCTATTGGGGGTGAAGAGAAATGAACGGATGTTGGCTTCTCACCTGAGAATCAAAGGGGCAGAAGAAGGGCTGTGGCTAGCTACGGAACCAAGGACTTTTGCTTCAGTGTTAGTATCTGTTCTGATGGCAGAGTTTGCTCAGGCAGTGGATGTTTGGGTAAGAGAGCGATAAAGATCGTCTTAGATCATGTCCAATGGGGCTATCTAGAAGGATGGACAGATCTCAACAGAGGAGAAGCTAGAGGTAGAACACAGGACCCTAAGTTGCTGAGGTGGGAGTCTAGACCACCCGGATAGAATGCATTTGCCCAGTTTATGGGAACTGCAGATAAGAGACTACCAAGGATGGGAAGGGGGGTGGTCCTCAAAATCACCATGCAGCCACACCGTAATAGAAGGAGTCAGCTCAGAGCACCCTGCTCGTTCACCAAGAAAGAACTTCCCTGCCCCATTCACTTGTCTCTTACCCTCCTTTGGCTTTAGTGAGGTCTGAAACCACAGAGGGTAAGCTGGGGAAGGAGACCAGTAAGGAAGAGCTAAGAAGATTTAATGCAAAGGAAAGTGACCCTCCCACAGGGCCACCTGGTTGGGGGGTGGGTTCTGCATGCAGGCAGGGAAGCTTCGATTGTAACAGGGGCCTGAAAATTCTAATTGCTGAATTGAGACTGTTTTCAACTTCCGCTGTCTAATAAGACTTCCAATTAACCTAAGAGAGCAGAGAAGTCTTGGGGCCTGCTCTGTTTTATAACCAGTGACAGGGAATGGACCAGTCCTCCCTATAGATTTATTTATTTATTTACTTAACTTATTTACTTATTTATTTATGGCTGAGTTGGGTCTTCGTTGCGGTGCGCAGGCTTCTCATTGCGGTGGCTTTTCTTGTTGCAGAGCACAGGCTCTAGGCTTGCGGGCTTCAGTAGTTGTGGCTCGTGGGCTCTAGAGCGCAGGCTCAGTAGTTGTGGCGCACTGGCTTAGGTGCTCCACGGCATGTGGGATCTTCCCAGACCGGGGCACAAACCCGTGTCCGCTGCATTGGCAGGCGGACTCTCAACCACTGCACCACCAGGGGAGCCCTTCATGGTATCTATTTAACCACAAAAGTTTTTAGTTTTGATGAAGTCCAGTTTACCTGTTTGTTTTTTCTTCTGTTGCTTGTATTTTCGGTGTCATACCTAAGAAACCATTACCTAACTCAAGGGTCGTAAAATGTATGCCTGTTTTCTTCTAAGAGCTTTATAGTTTTAGCTCTTACCTTTTGAGGTCTGTTATCCATTTGACTTAATATTTGTGTTTGGTATGAGATAGGGGGTCCAACTTCATTCTTTTCATGCAGATATCCAGTTGTCTCAGGATATTTATTGAAAAAAATGATTCTTTCCCAATTGAGTTGTCTTGGTACCCTTTTCAGAAATCAATTGACAATAGATGCTTCATTGATTCTGCACCATTAATTCTATACCTTTGGTCTATAAGTATCTTATGCCAATATTATATTGTTTTGATTATTGTCGCCTTTTAGTAAGTTTTGACAGCAGGAAATCCTTCAACTTTGTTCTTCTTTATCAAGATTGTTTTAGCTAATTTGGATCCCTTGCCTTTCCATACGAATTTTAGGATCAATTTCTGTAAAAAGAGCCAGTGGGATTTTGATAAGGATTGAACTGCATCTGTAGATTGATTTGGGAGATTATAAAGCATTTTAATAATACTAAGTCTTCTGATCTAAACATAGGATGTTTTCGTACGTTCCTATGATTTTATGTTGGCTACAAGAAAAAGTCTAACCTCTGCACCTGAGTTTTGAGGTCCCTTCCAATTTGAGACCACCTAATATATTTTAACACACATATTCTTTATTTTGGCCATGCCAGGTTTTCCCATGTTCTCAAAGCAGAATAGACCCTCACTAAAGCTTGAATTCAAGAGGAAAAGTAATTATGCATCTTTGCATCCCAAGCACCAAACTAAACACCAAGGAAGGTTTCCTTGCAGTAAACATTTGCGACATTGGGTTGATCAATCTAGGCTGAGATAAAATGACATCTTAAAATCGAAGGTCAGCTCAGTTCCATCTGCTTCTTTAGAATCTTCCCCAGACTCCTCTCTAACCCACAGTTCACCAGCTTCTTCTGAGTATCTGTGGCACCTGATGTCCTGCATTTTTGATACAATATAAAATATGTGTTTCTTGTCTCCTGCCAGTGAAGCTGAAAGCACCTTAATAGCCAAACACATAGTAAATGCTGGACGAATGCTTGTCGCCTTGATTTAGGTGTTTCCTACACATGCGCTAACACTCGCCTGTTCTTGCCTCCCCAGGGGATGTTCTGGTGTTCCTGGATAGCCACTGTGAAGTGAATAAAGTGTGGCTGGAGCCCTTGCTGAATGCCATTGCCAAGGACCCCCGAATGGTGGTGTGTCCGCTGATAGATGTCATTGATTATGTGACCCTGGAATACCAGCCCTCTCCTGTTGTCAGGGGAGCTTTCAACTGGTATCTGCAATTTAAATGGGATCATGTTTTCTCTTATGAGATGGATGGACCAGAAGGGCCTACTAGACCTATCCGGTGAGATTTCTTCTGGTAATGGAAAAATAGCATGTAGGTATTGGGAGCAGGGGGAAGCTTTCAGAGATTATGACTTTGATTTCATGAGCTTAATGAAGAGAAATATTTTATTATTTATCTTGTTTCTAAAAGTCTGTAATAATAGAATGTGGTAGGTTTTGTTTCTTTAAGTTTCGCTCACTGGGAATGTGCATCTCACCCCAGTTCGGAATACCACCATGGTTAGTGTCCCTCTGATTTCAGAGGTCCAGCTTTAAAATGTGGACTTGGTTCTCAGGAACAAGTTGCATGTTTAGCAATGATCAAAATACTAGCACTGGGCTTCCCTGGTGGCGCAGTGGTTGAGAGTCCGCCTGCCGATGCAGGGGACACGGGTTCGTGCCCCGGTCGGGGAGGATCCCACGTGCCGTGGAGCGGCTGGGCCCGTGAGGCTATGGCCCCTGAGCCTGCGCGTCCAGAGCCTGTGCTCCGCAACGGGAGAGGCCGCAACAGTGAGAGGCCCGCGTACCGCAAAAAAAAACCAAAAACTAGCACTGTGGATAGCCCAGAAAAAGTCGATGTCTTTGCCAAATTCATGTATAAAATATTTATCCAAGTGCTTCCATCTGTAATTTTATAGGTTGAGATGAATGTGATTTTCCTGGAATATCAGTCTTGGAAAATATATTTCTAAATGTGAGAATAATTTGAATGTTATGAGTTCTAACTGCACTTGTGAGGTTGTTTCTCAAGAGACTTCCTCCAGATCACTCCCCACATTTACTGATAACTTTGACACCAGGCTCACTTCTCCTTTAATGTTAACCTCTTTGTTTTACAAACCACGAGTCAATTTTCTAATGCCATAGCCTAGCAAGTCCTTGATCTTTGCCTCTATTTTAATTTAGCCAGAGCTGTGTGATCTTGAATGAGTTACTTAACCTCTCTGCACCTTATTTCTTTATCTGTAAGTCTGGAGAATAACAGTACTTCACAGGGCTCTTATGAGAATTAAATGACATATATCAAAGCTTAGGACAGTATCTGTCCATAATAAGTACTGTATAAATGTTAGATATTTAATATTATTCCTACAGCCATACCCTGGATCTTCACCTTCTAAATTACCAGTTATCCCTCTCCTTGGCCACAACCCAGGACCCTCCTGGCTTTTTCCTGCTCTGTTCCCCCCACGCCCACCCTTGGACAAGATGTCCAGTTCTTTGACTTCTCTTTTTACCCCTCACAGTTTTCTTTCTGCTTCTGTGGTCTAGACTTTCTGATCTATAAATTCTCTTCTCTTCTGCCACATCCCACTGCACTTCTGCCACGACAGCCCTGCAAAGCTCCAACCCTGGTTCAATTCCACCATCTATTTCCTTTGTTCCTTTAAGAGATGTGAATTGATTCTTCACATTGATGGTTCTCCGGCCTCATGCTGCCTTGCAATCCTTTTATCCACTCATTCCCAGAAGTGGGTATTCCCATTCCACTTTAGTACTTCCCTTAATCCCAATAGCTGCCCCTGCCCTGAACCCCTACTCTTAGTAGGCAAACTGACCTCTTAAATCAAGGATGAAATAAAGACTATCTAAGAAGTGGGAGGAATGATTGGGAAATCATATAGTATCAATACTTCATGCCAGAACTGTAATGGATTATGCAGCCATTAAGCATGACCACATATGAACACTGTATAGCCATCTTCCAGATCTCCCATTGCCTTCTCTAATCCAGTGATTAACCAGCTCCAGGAGACCCATCCTTTGTGATGATTCTCATATCACATCTGTCCATCTCTCTGACAGTCCTCATGGCCCAAGCCATCACTGCTCCAGGCTTAGACTCTACACCCTAAGGGACAGTCTGGCCTACAGCTCCTCCTCTTCATTCCAGTCTCTCTGTTGCTACGTTAATTTTCTTAAAACCCCACTTTGCACATGTCACCCATCTTGCTTATTGTCTTTCCACTGCCTTTAGGATAACATGCAGATTCCTTCGTATAACTTCGAATGACTCTTCGTGTGACTCATAACTTTGTATGACTCTGATATTCCTCTGCCCCAGCCATCACTTGTTAGATGTTTAGGGCTGCCATGTACAGCTGCACAGGCTGTGCACTGCATATTTCCAGAAGGCACTGTTCACAAAGACTATAGGTAATTAGCATCCCTGGAGTTGTGCATTAAGGCAGCTGTTAGGGGACTTCCCTGGTGGTCCAGTGGTTAAGATGCCATGCTTCCACTGCAGGGGGCACAGGTTTGATTCCTGGTTGGGGAACTAAGATCCCAGATGCCACATGGTGCGGCCAAAAAAAAAAGAAAAAACAAGGCAGCCCTTAGCTGGGCCAGTTACCTCTCTCAGCTTCAGTATCTTCATCTGTAAAATGATGATAATAATAATACCTTTGATTTCAGACTCTTGAAACCATGGCAACAGTTGATTCGAATGAATCCCAGAGTTTTAAAAACCAAAAAAAAAAAAAATAATAATACCTACCTCTCTGGATTACTGAGGGCCTTAAATGAGCCAATACTTGTAAAGCACATAACTAAAGGCCTGACACAGAGGAAGGGATCAGTATAAATGGTAGCTATTGTTAATGTTACAGACTTCAGGATGAAAAAGAACAAAGTTATACTTCATTTAAATAAAACTTAATATGTAAAAATCATGATTTACTAAAAAATTAAAAAATAAAGCATCTATCTTTTGAGTTCATCTCAAAGTAATCTAAAATGAAGTTACTTTTAGTAAGAAGTAGCTGAAATACTCCATTTACCAAAAAATTGACTTATAATTTTTGTAATATTTCTGTATCTCACATTTTAAGTATTTTTTAGGCTGTAAAAATTCAATATGGAAATAGGATTTCTAATAGTCAATTAGAAAAGTAACATTTTGGAACTCTAATACACTGTTAGTATGTATACATTTGTAAATGCTTTTTGAAAATTTGGCAATATAAATTTAAAATTTTATAAATATTCTTACTCTTTAATGCAGTAATTCTACTTCTTACAATTTATCTTCAAGGAGTTGAGAGATAGGTCCAGAAATATATATTGTATCAATATTTATTTTAGTAAGAAAATCAAAGCAACATAAATGTTCGATATTGAAATGGTTAAAAAAGTATATTCATATTTTGTAGAATATTATAGAGTTAAAATTTTTGAAGGCTAGTTAGCTAAAAAGGAAAATTCTCACAATATGTTAAATTTTAAAAAAGGCCATAAAAAACTTACATCAGTATAATGTGGAATCTAAAATATGATACAAATGAACTTATTTACAAAACAGAAACAGACTCACAGACTCACAGACATAGAAAACAAACTTATGGTTACCAAAGGGGAAAAGTGGGAGAGGAATAAATTAGGAGTTTGGGATTAACATATATACACTACCTTATATAAAACAAATAATCAACAAGGACCTACTGTATAGCACAGGGAACTATATTCAGTATCTTGTAATAACCTATAATGGAAAAGAATTTGAAAAATAATATATATATGTCTATTAGAATCACTTTGCTGTACACCAGAAACTAACACAAAATTGTAAATCAACTATACTTCAATTTAAAAAAATCAGTATAATACCAATTGTGTGATTATATATGTATATATTACATATGGAATATATATTATACATATGATATGTTATAATACAATTATAATGTATAATAATATATGTAAGAAAAATATAGGTTGTTTTAAAGAGTTAAAGGAAAAAAATTAATTTTAGGTATTAGCCATGAATTAGCATTCATATCTGAAGATATATTTTTTCCCCTACTTACAGTAGTTCTAATGACAAAAATAAAAGGTGGGTGAAACTTAGAACAAGCAAGGAAAATCGTGGCCTTAAGCGTCCACCAATGACACTCGTGGCCCCCAGGGAGGGGGATATGCAGGGACCAGCTTCGTCCAGTTACCAGATAGGATGACTCCTAGGAGACTACAGGCGTGCTGCTCTCTCTCACAATTAAAAAAATCAAATGATTTTATTTTATCAGCCATTTCCCCTTTCCTTTTCTCTCCTTTGTATTAAACCACCTAGAAAGAGTCGTCGGTATCGCTCTCTCCAGTTCTGTTAAACAGTTCACTCAACTCTAAGCTCACTGCAGTCAGGCTTTGCCCTCCCCGCTAGCTTCACACTGTCTTGTCCAGTCCTCAGTCCTAGTCTCACGTGGCCTGTCAGCCGTGTCCATGCTGCTGGCCTCTCCCTCCTCTTTGACGGGCACTCTTCCCACGGCCCCCAGACCACCAGAGCCCCCAGCTCTCGCTCCTACTTCACCGCTGGTTTATTCCATGCCCTTTGCTGATTCCTCCTCTCCTCCCCGACCTCTCACTGCTGAAGTGCCCAGGGCTCTGTCCTCTTCACCTCCCCTCGCTCACCCATTGCTTCTCATCCACCTTGTACTGGTGACTCTCAGGCTCTGACCTCTCTCAGAACACCAGACTCCCCTATCCAGCTGCCTACTGGCATCTCCACTTTCATGCTGAACAGACACCTCAGATATGTCCAAAACTGAATCTTCCCACCAAAAACTTCGTTCCACCGTAGCATTCCCGTCTCAGTGCATGGTAACTCTAGGGGCTTCCCTGGCGGTCCAGCGGTTAGGACTCCGCGCTTCCACTGTAGGGGGCACGGGTTCCATCCCTGGTTGGGGAACTAAGATCCCACGTGCTGCAACGCGGTCAAAACAGACAAACAAACAAACAAATCAGTGCATGGTAACGCCATCTTCCAGGTTATCCAGGCCAAACTTCCTCCAACCCTGCACATCCCACCCATAGCAAGTCTGCTGGCTCCATCTTCAAAACCTATATAGAATTCAGCCACATCTCATCTCCTTCATTGCTATACCCTTATCCAAGATGCCATCATCTTCCTCTGGGACCATCACAACAACCTCTAACTAGTCTCCCTACTTCCACCTTTGCTTGTTGATTAACTGATTTATCCCTAACACATCATAGTGGCTTTACATAGACTTTTTGGAACAATGAATGAATGGAACTGTAATTATTTTCAAACTACATAGTTTGGTATTATTGGGCTCTGCTGTTGGCCCACCAAAAAAGGTGCTATATAACATTATGGTTTTCCCAGAAGTAAATATGACAATTCGCTTAATGCCTTTAGAAAGGGAGACCTCTAAATTCCCACTACCCAATTCAATCATCATCCCTGTGGGAAGCTCACATACTAAAGAAAATTTTCCCTGTCACCAAGACAACGTTTTAGAATAGATTGCTTACAAAATTTGATGAGAGCTAAGTTAAAGCTCTTGTTGCCTATTTTGTGGTAGTTGTGATTTTACCTTAGTAATTTTACATACTTCAATGTATATTAAGATAATTTTGGTGTTAGTATGGGTGTTTTCTAGTTTTTAACTGTTATCACTAATATTTAATATAGTTTTGGCCAAAACCCATAATGACTGAATTTATGGAATAAATTTAATATTTGTGTGTCCTTTTTAGGTCACCTGCAATGGCTGGAGGAATTTTTGCTATAAATAGGCATTATTTTAATGAAATCGGACAGTACGACAAAGGCATGAATCTCTGGGGAGGAGAAAATTTGGAACTTTCACTAAGGGTAATTAAGACTTTTTGTTTTAAATAGTTACCTTTGTACACAGAAAGTAAAATCTAACTCCAAGTCATGTAATGTGCTGTGGCAGCAACACCCTGTTTCCCTACACAAGCATCTGGTGCCGTTCAGGTGTCACATGAAGTAAATGATTTATGGGATTCCTCACAGAAATGGAAAACCTTTAACAAAAGACCAGATTTTCTTACCTATGCTTTTTCTAATATATGGTATGTCAGATTAATGTGATATTTTTATCCGTTTGTGGAATCTCTTTTTTATTATTCTGATTGTCTTGGTATTAGTAGTGTGTTGAAAAAACACAGGATTAGGAGGTAGGGGACTTGGGTGTCGCTGAATTTATGGGGTATGTTAAGTCTCAGTTTCTCCATCTGTAAAGTGAGAGGATTTGGTAGAAGATGTCTAATAAGTTTTCTCCTAACTCTTAAATCCTGAGATACCTGCCACAACAGGGATGAAACTTGAAAACATGGTAAGTAAAAGAAGCCAGACATAAAAGGCCATATATTTATGAGTCCATTTGTGTGAAATGTCCAGGCTAAGCAAATCCATAGAAATAGAAAATAAATTAGTGGTTGCCAGGGGCTGAGGGAGGAGAGTGACTGCTAACAGGTACCAGTTTTCTTTGTGGGGCGGTAAAATATTCCAGAGTTAGACGGTGGTAATGATTGTACAACCTTGTGAAAATACTGAAAATCACCGAGTTGTAGCCTTTGAAACGTGGATTTCTGGTGGTGTATAAATTATGTCTCAATAAAAATAATAGATTTAATTTTTTAAAAAATCCTAATATATTGAAGCACTAGACATTAGGGTGAGTCTCAGCCCTACCACTCACTTGCTGTATGATCCTTGGCAGGTCATTCATTTTTCTAGTTCTCGGTTTCCTCATCTGTTAAACAGGAATAAGTAAAAATGCCATTCTCAGAATTTTATAAAGATTTAATATGGGAATTCCCTGGTGATCCAGTGGTTAGGACTCCCTGCTTTCACGGCTGAGGGCCCGGGTTCAGTCCCTGGTAGGGGAACTAAGATCCCGCAAGCCGCATGGCGTGGCCAAAACAAAAAAGAAATTTAATGAAGTAATGAGGGTGGAGAATAAGGTACAAAGTAGATATTCCTGGAGAGTCTGAAGAAAATACTAAGCTATTCAAACGTTTATCATATGTTAATCATAGGTAATTTTTTGTATTTGACTGAATTCTAATAGATTTTTATAATGATCATTTTGAACTGTGCATAAAAGTCTGGGCTGTGAGCTCGCCATCATTGCCCTTCACATCTTTTTCTCCCTTTTCTCTGCTTTGTCTCTTTTCCCAACAGAGACAACTGGGTATAGAGAAAACAGCTTCATTTATGGCTAAATTCCTATTCTCTCTGAGCTTTAGTTTCCTTACAAGTAAAATGAAGAAAAGAATTCTCTCTATTACAGGGTTGTTGTAAAGATAAGAGTTTATCGGAGCTGATAAATAAGTGACAGCCATTATTGTTCCGCTTTAATTTTGCCAACTGCTCTTTATACTCTCTGAAGTCATCTGCAGCGATTATACTTTGAACTGTGTTTCTCTTAGCATGTATTAAGATGTTCACCAGATTTGCTTTTTGTGTTTTTCCAGTTTTTTTCTGCTTTGGATTTTATCTCCCTCTTCCTTCTTTTGGCGGGCTACTTTCTACATTTTTTAAAAGTTAGTTTAAGCACAGTCTTCTCTCGTAATGCTTCAGATACCTTACTTTGAATATAGGAATATCTAGAGCAATATATTTTTCCTTCAAGTCCCTGTTTGGCAGTATCCTGTAAGTTTGTTATTTTCATTGCTTTTTTTTTTTCCTACTCATTTGTTCCCTTCTGATCCGGGCATTATTTTTATTTATTTATTTAAAAACATTTTTATTATAAAAATAATACAAATGGAGAAAAACTAAAATATTGAAGAAAGGTAAAGTCATGCATTTCCTGCCCTGCCATCCTATTATAACCAGTTAGTAATTTATTTTGTCATCTTTTTATTATATACTTGGTGTGTTATTTATAGCCATAATCATATGCATTCATACACTTTTCTATCTTGCTTTTTGATACTAAATATTTTCTCATGTTTTTCAGTATATTCATGACTAATTTTTAATAGATGCATAACATACCATTCATTAGCTACATATGTTTATTGACTATTTCCCCAGACCAGGGGTTGGAAAACTATGGCCCTGCATTTGCAAATAAGTTTTATTGGAATACAGCCATATCCATTCATTTAGATACTGTCTATGGTTATTTTTGTCCTACAAACAGCAGAGCTGAGAAGTTGTGAGAAAGCCTATATGACCTGAAAAGCCTAAAATATTTCCTTTCTGGCCCTTTCCAGAAAAATTTTGCTCACCCTTGCCTTAAACTGTTAAGTCATTTACAATATGGACTATTATATGCCCCAAAATGTCACTTGAAACATCTTTTCCATATAATTGTTTATACTTTAGGCAACTTAATTGGGAGGCATTAACAAAGGTGGAAAAACTGGGTCTACTTAAGAAAGATGTTTTTAAGGTTAACACTGTCCCCTACTATCTCCCTTGTAATATTCTAGCTATGATACAGTACAGGTGGTAATAAGAACAGAAGAAAAAGACCCAGTACTCGTGTAGGTAGCAATTCTCTGGTCCCTATTAATCTAGACATTTAATTTTACACTCTGGAGGAGGATATTTTTAGTTTTGATTTAAAGTCAACCAAAGAGGGAAGTAACAGTAATTGCAACATGAAAAAAAGCAGTTGAAAGAATACTTTCTATTGGGGATGAAAAAGCAGACTAAAGTAAACTCTCCAGGTGTCAAAGTGTGCATGAAATGCCACTCCAGGCTAGCTGTGGTGACCAAAAGGCATTGAGAGGGTTGAGTAATGGAAAGAGGTAGCAGCCTCAGCAATGTTCTACCCTTCTGAGCACACCCTAGGCATAAACTTGTATACAACTATAATTAAACTGTCTCCAGATGAGAAAGTTCTAGAGCAACTAGCCTATATTTTTCAATAAAATTAATTCCTCTATCTGGGAAAGTTTTATTCTTGAAAAGAAAACTTATGGAATGGGCCCAGCTAAGTCAACCCTGACTAGGTCTGAGATAAAAGATGAATCAGGCTGAGGGGTCTCAGTCCAATCTTGTGTGAATAAAGCAAGCATCGGGAAAGATAGGTGTCATCTTCTAAGGGAAGTATTCTGAGGATCTGGCAGCATAAATCCATCAGTAGGTTTGTAATAGACTGTTGTGGAGTCAAACTCCACTATGGTGGAAGTAAAAGACATCGGCAAATCTGGATCACCTTGCAATTTTCGAGAAGCCTTCAAGATCTCCCTTATCCTGTTATGGCTGAGGGAAGCACTGACGGGTGTAGGCACCACTGTCTGTAACCCTTGTCCTTCTCGGTACCGAGAAGGCAGATGAGCTGGAGATCTGATAATCCCACACAGTTTACTTCATGTGCCAACTTTTACTCTCCATGAGGTCCAGGTAAACCAATAATGCTATATAAACTTGGGCAGCATCTCCTATATCTAATTCCATCATTTCTAAATACTTAGAGTGTGTGCCCATCCAGGCATCCTTGGGGGCCCATGAGGGGGCGCCACAGCTGTGATCACCGCTTGGGCGCACATTGCTGCAGCCCGCGGTTGGCTAGGACTCACCGCACTCCTCCATGCCCTGCCGTCCCAGGCATTATTTTTGTAACATCCATGCCTCTGGTGCTTTCTATTGATTGGTTGATTATTTCTCATTTTATTGCATTGCCCTCTGAGAATGAAGCATATGAAATAGTCCCCCTTTCAGGACCTCGTAACTTAATAAGCACATTGTTGTGTCTGAGAATAGAATCGATTTTGTGAATGATACATATTTAAAAAGTGAGTGTAGAAACGTACACAAGCCTCTTAGATAGCCTCATCCACCAGAGGGCAGACAGCAGAAGCAAGAACTACAATCCTGCAGCCTGTGGAACAAAAACCACATTCACAGAAAGATAGACAAGATGAAAAGGCAGAGGGCTATATACCAGATGAAGGAACAAGATAAAACCCCAGAAAAACAACTAAATGAAGTGGAGATAGGCAACCTTCCAGAAAAAGAATTCAGAATAATGATACTGAAGATGATCCAGGACCTCAGAAAAAGAATGGAGGCAAAGATCAAGAAGATGCAAGGAATGTTTAACAAAGACCTAGAAGGATTAAAGAACAAACAAACAGAGATGAACAATACAATAACTGAAAGGAAAACTACACTAGAAGAAATCAGTAGCAGGACAACTGAGGCAGAAGAATGGATAAGTGACCTGGAAGACAGAATGGTGGAATTCACTGCTGCAGAACAGAATAAAGAAAAAAGAATGAGAAGAAATGAAGACAGCCTACGAGACCTCTGGGACAACATTAAACGCAATAACATTCACATTATAGGGGTCCCAGAAGGAGAAGAGAGAGAGAAAGGACCAGAGAAAATATTTGAAGAGATTATAGTCGAAAACTTCTATAACATGGGAGAGGAAATAGCCACCCAAGTCCAGGAAGTGCAGCGAGTCCCAGGCAGGATAAACCCAAGGAGAAACACAATGAGACACATAGTAATCAAATTGGTAAAAATTAAAGACAAAGAAAAATTGAAAGCAGCAAGGGAAAAACAACAAATAACATACAAGGGAACTCCCATAAGGTTAACAGCTGATTTCTCAGCAGAAACTCCACAAGCCAGAAGGGAGGGGCGTGATATACTTAAAGCGATGAAAGGGAAGAACGTACAACCAAGATTACTCTACCTGGCAAGGGTCTCATTCAGATTTGATGGAGAAATCAAAAGCTTTACAGACAAGCAAAAGCTAAGAGCATTCAGCACCACCAAACCAGCTCTACAACAAATGCTAAAGGAACTTCTCTAAGTGGGAAACACAAGAGAAAGAAAGGACCTACAATAACAAAGCCAAAACAATTAAGAAAATGGTCAAGGAACACACATATTGATAATTACCTTAAATGTGAATGGATTAAATGCTCCAATCAAAAGACACAGGCTGGCTGAATGGATACAAAAACAAGACCCATACATATGCTGTCTACAAGAGACCCACTTCAGATCTAGGGACACATACAGACTGAAAGTGAGGGGATGGAAAAAGATATTCCATGCAAATGGGAATCAAAAGAAAGCTGGAGAGCAACACTCATATCAGATAAAATAGACTTTAAAATAAAGACTGTTACAAGAGACAAGGACACTATATAATGATCAAGGGATCAATCCAAGAAGAAGATATAACAAGTATAAATATATATGCACCCAACATAGGAGCACCTCAATACATAAGGCAACTGCTAACAGCTATAAAAGAGGAAATCGACAGTACCACAATAATAGTGGGGGACTTTAACACCTCACTTACACCAATGGACAGATCATCCACAATGAAAATAAATAAGGAGACAGAAGCTTTAAATGACACAGTAGAAAAGATAGATTTAATTGATATTTATAGGACATTCCATCCAAAAACAGCAGGTTACACTCTCTTCTCAAGTGCTCATGGAAAATTCTCCAGGATAGATCACATCTTGGGTCACAAGTCAAGCCTCGGTAAATTTAAGAAAATTGAAATCATATCAAGCATCTTTTCTGACCACAGTGCTATGAGAGTAGAAATCAATTACAGGGAAAAAAACGTAAAAACCACAAACACGTGGAGGCTAAACAATATGTTACTAAATACCCAAGAGATCACTGAAGAAATCAAAGAGGAAATCAAAAAATACCTAGAGACAAATGACAAAGAAAACACGATGATCCAAAACCTATGGGATGCAGCAAAAGCAGTTCTAAGAGGGAAGTTTATAGCTATACAAGCCTACCTCAAGAAACAAGAAAAATCTCAAATAAAGAATCTAACCTACACCTAAAGGAACTAGAGAAAGAAGAACAAACGAAACCCAAAGTTAGCAGAAGGAAGTAAATCATAAAGATCAGAGCAGAAATAAATGAAATAGAAACAAGAGCAAATATCAATAAAACTAAGAGCTGGTTCTTTGAGAAGATAAACAAAATTGATAAACCATTAGCCAGACTCATCAAGAAAAAGAGGGAGAGGATTCAAATGAATAAAATTAGAAATGAAAAAGGAGAAGTTACAACAGAAACCGCAGAAATACAAAGCATCCTAAGAGACTACTACAAGCAACTCTATGCCAATAAAATGGACAACCTGGAAGAAATGGACAAATTCTTAGAAAGGTATAACCTTCCAAGACTGAACCAGGAAGAAACAGAAAATATGAACAGACCAATCACAAGTAATGAAACTGAAACTGTGATTAAAAATCTTCCAACAAACAAAAGTCCAGGACTGGAAGGCTTCACAGGTGAATTCCATCAAACATTTACAGAAGAGCTAACACCCATCCTTCTCAAACTCTTCCAAAAAACTGCAGAGGAAAGAACACTCCCAAACTCATTCTATGGAGGCCACCGTCACCCTGATACCAAAACCAGTCAAAGATACTACAAAAAAAGAAAATTACAGACCAATATCACTGATGAATATAGATCCAAAATCCTCAACAAGGGCTTCCCTGGTGGCGCAGTGGTTGAGAGTCCACCTGCCGATGCAGGGGACACGGGTTTGTGCCCCGGTCCGGGAAGATCCCACATGCTGCAGAGCGGCTGGGCCCGTGAGCCATGGCCGCTTAGCCTGCGCGTCCGGAGCCTGTGCTCCGCAACGGGGGAGGCCACAAAAGTGAGAGGCCTGCATACCGAGAAACAAACAAACAAACAAAAATCCTCAACAAAATTCTAGCAAACACAATCCAGCAACACATTAAAAGGATCATACACCATGATCAAATGGGATTTATCCCAGGGATGCAAGGATTCTTCAATATACACAAATCAATCAATGTGATACACCATATTAACAAATTGAAGAACAAAAACCATATGATCATCTCAATAGATGCAGATAAAGCTTTTGACAAAATTCAACAGCCATTTATGATAAAAACTCTCCAGAAAGTGGGCATAGAGGGAACCTACCTCGACATAATAAAGGCCATATATGACAAACCCACAGCAAACATCATTCTCAATTGTGAAAAACTGAAAGCATTCCCTCTAAGATCAGGAACAAGACAGGGATGTCCACTCTTACCACTATTATTCAACATAGTTTTGGAAGTCCTAGCCACGGCAATCAGAGAAGAAAAAGAAGTAAAAGGAATACAAGTTGGAAAAGAAGTAAAACTGTCACTGTTTGCAGATGACATGATACTATACATAGAGAATCCTAAAAATGCCACCAGGAAACTACTGGAGGTAATCAATGAATTTGGTAAAGTTGCAGGATACAAAATTAATGCACAGAAATCTCTTGCATTCCTATACACTAATGATGAAAAATCTGAAAGAGAAATTAAGGAAACACTCCCATTCACCATTGCAATGAAAATAAAATACCTAGGAATAAACCTACCTAGGGAGACAAAAGACCTGTATGCAGAAAACTATAAGACACTGATGAAAGAAATTAAAGATGATACCAACAGTTGGAGAGATACACCATGTTGGATTGGAAGAATCAATATTGTGAAAATGACTCTACTACCCAAAGCAATCTACAGATTCAATGCAATCCCTATCAAATTACCAATGGCATTTTTTATGGAATTAGAACAAAAAATCTTAAAATTTGTATGGAGACAAAAAAGACCCCAAATAGCCAAAGCAGTCTTGAGGGAAAAAAACGGAGCTGTAGGAATCAGACTCCCTAACTTCAGACTATACTACAAGGCTACAGTAATCAAGACAATATGGTTCTGGCACAAAAACAGGAACATAGATCAATGGAACAAGATAGAAAGCCCAGAGATAAGCCACACACCTGTGGTCAACTAATCTATGACAAAGGAGGCAAGGATATACAATGGAGAAAAGACAGCCTCTTCAATAAGTGGTGCTGGGAAAACTAGACAGCTACATGTAAATGAATGAAATTAGAACACTCCCTAACACCATACACAAAAATAAAATGGATTCAAAACCTAAATGTAAGACCAGACACTATAAAACTCTTAGAGGAAAACATAGGAGGAACACTCTTTGACATAAATCACAGCAAGATCTTTTTTGATCCACCTCCTAGAGTAATGGAAATAAAAACAAAAATAAACAAATGGGACCTAATGAAACTTAAAAGCTTTTGCACAGCAAAGGAAACTACAAACAAGACCAAAAGACAGCCCTCACAATGGGAGAAAATATTTGCAAATGGATCAACAGACAAAGGATTGATCTCCAGAATATATAAACAGCTCATGCAGGTTTATAAAGAAACAAACAACCCAATCCAAAAATATGCAGAAGACGTAAATAGACATTTCTCCAAAGAAAACATACAGATGGCCCAGAAGCACATGAAAAGCTGCTCAACATCACTAATTATTAGAGAAATGCAAATGAAAACCACAATGAGGTATCACCTCACAGCAGTTAGAATGGGCATCATCAGAGAATCTACAAACAATAAATGCTGGAGAGGGTGTGGAGCAAAGGGAACCCTCTTGCACTGTTGGTGGGAGTGTAAGTTGATACAGCCACTATGAAGAACAGTATGGAGGTTCCTTAAAAAACAAAAATTACCATATGATCCAGCGATCCCACTACTGGGCATATACCCAGAGAAAACCACAATTCAAAAAGACACATGCACCCCAATATTCATTGCAGCACTATTTACAATAGCCAGGTCATGGAAGCAACCTAAATGCCCATCAACAGATGAGTGGGTAAAGAAGATGTGGTACATATATACAATGGAATATTACTCAGCCATAAAAGGGAAGGAAATTGGGTCATTTGTTGAGACGTGGATGGATCTAGAGACTGTCATAGAGAGTGAAATAAGTCAGAAAGAGAAAAACAAATATCATATATTAACGCATATATGTGGAACCTAGAAAAATGGTACAGATGAACCAGTTTGCAGGGCAAAAGTTGAGACACAGATGTAGAGAACAGACGTATGGACACCAAGGGGGGAAGGCCACGGGGGGTGGGGGTGAGGGTGGGGTGGGATGAATTGGGCGATTGGGATTGACATGTATACACTGATGTGTATGAAATGGATGACTAATAGGAACCTGCTGTATTAAAAAATAAATAAAATTAAGTTAAAAAATTAAATAAAATTTTAAAAAAATGAAAATACTAGGTGAATAAACAAAACCAGAAATGCTGAAGTGGCAATATTAACATAAAATTGGCATTTAAGATTAAAAGCAATAAACGGAAAATAGATATTATATAATGGTAAAAGGCTAAATACTAAAGGCTTTTAAACAAGTAAAATATTTGCTTTAAGTTTGCTTTTTAACTTTTATAATTCTCAAATCCAATAATTTTTCATATAATTTTTTTCTAATAGTTTTATGACATTGTTTATATTTAATTCTCTACTACATTTAGACTTTCGTGCATGATAGGAGTTAAAGTTCTGCATTTTTTTCAAGTTGTTAATCAAGTGACAATTATGAAGAGAAAGAAACGGGCATGACACATTTTTTAACAAATTAAATTATCATATATACTTAGGTCTTTCTGTGTTCAACTGATCCATTTACCAGTTGTTGAGCCAATCACGTGCATTGATATTTTCTGTAGCTTCACGATAAAGTCTATTAATTGGTAGAGTAAGTCCCTTGTTACTCTTCATTTTCAGGATTTTCTAAGTGTAATTTGTTCTTCTCAATCACTTCAGCAATTTCAAAATCAATCCCTAAGGTTTGGAATGGTGTTGCATTATATACATAAATGAATTTTAAGACTTTTAAAGGAAATACTAATGAACAATAAATATTTCAGAAAAATACTGATTTCTAATCAAAGAAACAGAATCTTGGGGATTCGAAATTCCACCATTAAAAAAAATTATTTTTAATTGAAGTATATTTGATTTACAATATTGTATGAGTTTCGGGTGTACAGCATAGTGATTCAGTTTTTCTTTTTCAGATTATATTCCATTATAGGTTACTACAAGATATTTGATATAATTCCTTGTGCTATACAGTAAATCCTTGTTGCTTATCTATTTTATATACAGTATAATAGTTCCCATCTGTTAGTCACACACTCCTAATCTGTCCCTCCCCCACTCCTTCTCTCCTTTGGTAACCATAAGTTTGTTTTCTGTCTGTGAATCTGTTTCGTATATAGATTCATTTGTATTATTTAAAAATTTTTATTGAAATATAGTTGGTTTACAGTATTGTATTAGTTTCAGGTGTACAGCATAGTGATTCAGTATTTTTACAGGTAAGTCTCCACTAAAAGTTATTACAAGATAATGGCTATAATTCCCCGTGCTATACAATATATCCTTCTTGCTTATCTATTTTAGACATAGTAGTTTGTATCTCTTAATCCCATAGCCCTACCTTGCCCCTCCCCGCTTGGTAAGAACTAGTTTGTTTTCTATATCTGTGAATCTGTTTCTGTTTTGCATATACATTCATTTGTATTGTTTAGATTCCACATTACAAGTGATATCATACAGTAAAAAAAAAAAAAAGAGTGTATTCCTTATCTTGGCTTTACCTTCCCTCCAGACAGCAAATAACAGCAAACTTATTACTCATCTGCACTCATTATCTTTGCTTCAATATTTTCAGCTACTTGATTCCAAACGGCCCCTTCGTACGTTTTAAGTGTGCTTGGCTCTCTCTTTTCATAAACAAACATGTAAATTGATAAATAGCTAGGCACTCTCTTGACACCAGCAGCCCCCTCTACCCAAGTAACCTGGTTTTTCCTAAGGGAAGATCAGCTACACCTGCATCTACTTCATTTCTCACTCTTCGTTCCAGTAAATCAGATCCTGGAGGCCCTCAGCATCCTTCCTCTGACATCATATACGGCACTGGCATTAGTTTCATATTCGTGTCCCTAATGGATGGCTTTTGGTCTTCCGTGTGCTTGAGGTTACTGTAGCATTTGACATGGTACACCAGTCTTTTCCAGAAGTTTTCTTGGGTTTTAGGGCAAAATCCAAGAAAAGCCCCTTGTATCGCTCAGCTGTTCTCAATCTCCTTCACAGGAATTTCTCCTGTGTGTCTCTTAAACATGGGTGCTCCCAAGACTGCTCCCCTTGTCAACCCTCTCTTCTTACCCCTCGTGCTCTTCAGGGCTCAGGGCTGACATGTAGCCGCTCTGCACCTGTGAAGCCATGCTTGTTGTTAACTTAGTGCACTCTTTCCTTATCTGATGGGAAAGAACCTCTACTCTGAGCCAGCCGAATACCTCCCACCTGCCGCCCGTCACGCCTCCCTTCTCCGCATCTCAGCCTTCCCATGGCCCAGAAACAAAAGTGGTAGCACCCGGCAGGGCAGGGCCACCAGGACCTGTGGTGGCTCCTCTATTCTCTTCGGCCAGCGTCTGTGCCGTCCCCTTGTTAATACTTTTCGTAATATACCTACATCAACTCCCATGGCTGTAACTAACACCTGTATGGTGGTCTGACCAAATCTCGTTTCAGTTTAGGGCTCTGTTGAGTGTTCTAGTTAAGTTCAGTGTTCAACACAGCCATCATTTAAGGAGCACCTCCTGCATCAGGCTGTGCCACATGCTGGGCATTCAGAAGACACAATCCTCATTCATTCATTCATTCACTCGTTCAGCAGTATTTATTGAGAACCTGTCACATGCCAAGCACCGCGATGGGTGCTAAAATACAGTAGCACTCAAAGCAAAAGTGGTTTCGAATGACATAAAGCTTCCATTCTACCAGTATCTGCGGTAGAGTGAGATGAGTAGTTATTTAGTTTTATTTCTGATAAATGCAATGAAGGGGAAATACAGAGTACTGTGAGATCATATAAAAGGTGAACCTAGCCTTGTCTTAGGGGAGGTGTGTGTCTGCCACGGCAGAAATGGCATTTAAGTTCAGATGTAAAGGATAAAAATGTATTTCATTTCCAAGTTCTTATTATGTGTGACATGCACTGCTCTGAAATGTTACAGATGTTAACTCATTTAATCCTCATAATAAACCTGTGAGGTAGGTACCAGCATCATCTCCTGTTCATAACGGGGAAACCGAGGCACAGAGAGGTAGTCTGACTTGCCCAAACTCACAGCAATCATAAGTAGTGTGCTCCAAACCTATCGTTTCCTGCCTTGTATGATCTACTCAACTTCAGATCTTAAGCAACGCCCCCCCCCGCCCCTCAGCTCGGGTTTACCCTGTTTCTAAGTCACTTCTCTCTAAGGCTGGCCATATATTGGAAGCCTCCAATGCCCTGAATTTGTTTTAGTTGACCTGAGCTCAGTGTTACCATTGCTCGTGGAAAATGATGACTCGCTGGGTGCCCACGGAGCTGCAGCTTCACTCCCAACCTCGGAATAGGCCTCATAACCAGGCTCCAGATTAGCATTTCTGTTTCCCTGAGAGAACAGACAACCTGCTCTGTGTCTGGCCACACTGCCCCAGGGTTCCATCCTGGTGTCCCCCAAGGGGCAAGATACACTCCTGCAGGAACTGGGGCCCTGCCCTATGCTTGGAGGTTCACCTACCTCACCCTCCAGACTGAGCCTCTTAGACACGGGTGCCAGCTCGGATTCGGCCCAAGGTTGCTGCATCCCTTGGATGCTGTGATTTGAGAGCAAACCACACGCCTGCGGTAGAGAAAGGCTGAAGGCAATTGTCCTGCGTTGACACAGTAGAGGATTAGGCAAGTTGCCCAGCACCCAGCCCCCTGCTCGGACCGTGGCTCCCCACTGCCTCACTGGGTTACTTTTCTTGGCCCATCTGCACGGAATTTCCACCCCTAAGGGGTTTCCCTAAGCCCCTCTTTCTCTGTTCTCTCCACCTTCCCTGTAACCTCATCCACATCACGTTCCCATGATTAACGGATGCTGTTGACACCAGTTCTCGCTCCTTCCCAGTTCCTTCTCCTGAGTCATAAGCTTGTGTGGCCTATCGCCTGCAAGTTACCACGGCAGGGGTGTCCCACAGGTATGCTAAACCCAAATTCCTCCTCCCATGTTCCCTCTATGAGTGGATGACATGCTACCTCTCCCCTACCCCACCAGTTATCTGCACACACATCACCCATGTGATGTCCAGCCTCCCTGGACTCCATACTCCCTCTCCTGCCCCACGTTGACCTCACCTTATCTGGGAAGTTCTACCTCTAAATCATCACCTGCCTCTGTTCACTTTCCTCTTTCCCCACCGCCGTAATCCGTAGCTACAGCTTTGATGTAATTTCTTCAGGAAGACTTTCTTGACCTTCTCTTCCTTACCCGCCTCCCGCACATAGACACACACACCCAAGTCTGGGATCCGTTCCCCTCCTATGCATGCTTCCCCCATTACAGCACTTATTGTGCTGTATCACAGTTGTCTCCTGTCTGTGTGTGCAGGGCAGGCCATGTAGACATGCGGCCTGGGTGGTGGCACGTGGTACCATGTTTAGAAGAACCCCACACTTGGCTTAATGCTCTGCTGTTGCCATCTTGAAACTTTTAATAATTTTTGAACCCGAGACCCCATTTTTATTCTGTGCTGGGCTCTGCCAGTTGTGTGTTCCCACCAGCTGTGAGCTCCATGAGGGCAGGGAAAGATCTGACTTGTTCAAAGTGCGTTCTCAGCACCTGGTACTTTGACTATGTAAAAAGTGGTTGAGAAATATTTGCTGAGTAGTTGAACCACTCAAGAGTCTAAAAGGCCCCACGTGTAAACGATCAGAATAATAGACACCTTGCAGTGGTACTGTGTGCATTCACTGCAGCAATGGGCATAAGGCATCTAACACAGCTTCTGCCACCTAAAGTGCTCTCAGCCAATGTTCCTTCCTTTCTTTTCATGCTACAGCTCTCCCAGAGTTCTAATTTAAAATGGTATCTGGGCAGCAGCCTCTCCTAACTTTCTACTAAGATATTTATTGAGACTGGAAAAGATGAGATCCCACTAGAAATTAAAATGAATAGGCAGCCTGAATCTGGGAGGCACCCCCATAACTGTGAGGCCAGCAAGACTGACTGAGAAACTCCTACTCTGGCTTTGTTTCATGATGCACCCCTGCTTCCCCTCACAAATGCAGATTACAGACAAAGAGCAAGAAGAGCCCCAGTTTCTTCCCACTGACTTGGAAAGCGGACCGCCTTCCAACCCATATGTGTCAGTGGAGAAGGCCAGTGAGGCTGGACCAGAATGAGTGAGGAGAGAACAGCAAGATGAAGCTGGAGAGGGAGGCAGGGGCAGGACTCTGCAGGACCCTGTAAGGATTTAGGTGTGTCTTACATGCAATGAAATGCCACTGGTATGTTTTAAGCAGGGCAGTGACAGTGGCTGTGGAGGCTGACATAGTGGAGGATAGGCAGGCAGACCAGGAGGTTCTTACAATAACCTGGACAAAGGGTGACAATGGATGGAACCAGAGCAGTAGCAACGGCGACGGAAAGAACTGGACAGATTCCAGGCATATTTACAAGTAGAATGGACAAAACCCAGAGACTGACCAGCTACGTGGTTATCGAGAGAAAGGGGTGTCATGGACGACCCAATGATCAGTCAGCTAATGCCACGATGATGCTTGTTACAAACGAGCTCAAAACTGGTTGGCTGGGCTCCCCTAGTGGCACAGTGGTTGAGAGTCCGCCTGCCGATGCAGGGGACACAGTTCGTGCCCCGGTCCGGGAAGATCCCACATGCTGTGGAGTGGCTGGGCCCGTGAACCATCGCTGCTGGGCCTGCGCGTCTGGAGTCTGTGCTCCGCAACGGGAGAGGCCACAACAGTGAGAGGCCTGCGTACCGCACAAAAAAAGAAAAAAAAAGACTGGTTGGCTTAGAGCAAGAAGCATCTGCTTTTTTCTTTCCTGTGTCTCTGTGTTGGCCAGCGTGGCTCTGCCTCGGAATTTACACTGGCAGGGCTGGGCTCTGGGCTCTGAGTTTGGTCAGCTCTGCTCGTCATTCTGGTAGCAACTCTGGGCAGATTCTTCTCATGTTGATAAGCAGGAATGCAAAAGTCAAGCCAAACCACACAGTGTATTTAAAGCCTCCACAGGCATCGTGTCTGCTCACATTCCATGGGCCAAAGCATGTCAAATGGACAAGCCCAAAGTCAGTGTGTCAGAGAAATATACTCTACCCCTTAGTGAGGGGTGGAGAGTGAGATCATATTGCTGAACAGTATGGCCATCTATCACACCAAGTTTCTGGAATGAGCAACTCAGTGGACGGAGGTCCTATTTACTTAATGAGTAAAACTGGTTAAGAGAAATATGTTCCCTCGTGTATCAGTTAGCTTTTGCTGTATAACAAACTGTCCCAAAATACAGTGGCTTAAAACAACAATCAATTGTAAGTCCTCAGAATTCACTGTGTTGCTGAAGTGGCTCTTTTGGTCGTAGCCAGGATGGCTGGTTTCTACTGGTATTGCTTACACATCTCTGCTCATTGGGAGGCTCAGCTGGTGCTGGCTCATATGGGCTGGCCTCATTTACATATGTGGACATTGGCCCAATAATAGGTGGAACAGTGGCAATGACCAGGTCATTTGTCTCTCATTGTCAGGCAGGCTAGTGAGGCCCATTCACAGTGAAGTGGTCACAAGCTTCCCAAGAGCAGCAAGAGAAGGCAAGTCCCAAAGCGCTACAAACACTTTTCAGGCATTTGTTTGCATCACGTTTGTTAATGTCCTGTTGGCCAATGCAAATCATGAGGCCAAGACCAGATTCAAGAGATGGAGAAATAAACCTCGCTTCTTGATGGAATGAAGTACAGTTACATTGCAATTAAGTATGCATGTAAGAATGAAAAGCATTTGTGACCACACTTGCAGTCTACCGCACTTCAGTACAACAGAGGTACACTCTCATTTACAAAACAAGAGCTCTAAGCACTCTACAAGTATCAGATTTTCTAATGCTCATAACAATCCCATGACGCAGGTACTGTTATTATTCTCACTTTACAGGTGAGGAAACTGAGACACAAATAGGTTGAGTAACTTCAGTAACTTGCCCCAGATCACACAGCTCATAGGGGATTTGAACCACACTGAGTGGCCCTAGAGTTTGTGCTGTGCACCACTACACTATACTAACTCTTAATGGGATGCTCTGCCTTCTTGTCATCCTCTTCCTCCTCCAATAATAATAATAATAATAATAATAGAAACTGGGAGCTGGACAGACTACTTCCAGCAGTATATCTGAGAAAGAAAGCTGACCATCACCTACATGAGCAAAGAACAGAGCAAAAGTCACGTCCAGATGGATCATGTTTCCCTTTGAGAATGAATCAAGAAGAAAAGAACAACTTTGTGGTTCCTATGAACACTGGGCTACATTGCAATAGCTTCCCTCAATTTGATTTTTGAGAAAGTTTTTAAATACATTTTTTACTTATATTCTTCCTTTATCACTTTGGTTACTTGACTTCTGTTTTCTATTCTATACTCATAGCCAGATTTCTTTTTTTAATACAGAAACATTTCAAACATGTAAGAATGTACCAATAATAATAGATACTTCTGTATCCATTCTAATTATTAAACAGATATTAATGATTTTCCAAATTTCTTTAAGTTCTCACTTTAAAAAAAGAGAATAAGACATTATAGGTGGCTAGTACCAGTTAGCTTTTGCTGCATAACAAAGCTCCCCCAAGTGGTAGCTTAAATGAGCAACTATTTAGTTCTCAATTCCAGATGAAAATGAGAGTCAGAGAGGATAGTCTGATCCTAAGCATGTGGCAGAGATGATAAAAGAACCTAATTCTTTGGACTTTTGGTCTAAGGGTTTTTCTACTGAGCCATCCATTTTAGAGAAGGAATTCAATGGATATTTTTCTAGACATTCTGTTGGGATGTTTCTGGGTATTTCTAAAGAACTCTAGAGGTTGACTGCACCAGTCAGTAGGTCTCATGTTACGTCAGAAGTTCTGCTTTTCCATTTTCTTTAACATAATCCTTTCTGACTATCTGAGTGATATATTTCACCATAATACTTCTGAGTATTGTTTTCAGTGAGTCTTATTCTCCTACTACTGTTCCCTAAATGATTAGGTGAATCCACCTAAGAAAATATCTATAAAACTGGGATATATTACCTTGATCAATTAGAAGAGTGGTTCTCAAACTTCAGTGTACATCAGAATCACCTAAAGAGCTGGTTAAAATACAGATTACTGTGCCCCCAGACCCAGACTTCCTAGTTCTGTAAGTCTGGGTGGGCTCAAGTATTTGCATTTCTAAGTTCCCTAGTGATGCTGATGCTGCTGGTCTGGAGACCATGCAAGAATCACTGAATTAAAGTAAAGAGAAGAGTCATGCAAGTGTACTATCCATAAGATTTATGTTACAAGCACATTTTTGTGGTATTATCTATAATAATAAAAATCAAAGACTACCAAAATGTCCAACAATACAAGACTTTTAAAGTAACTTCACATAATATCAAATGAAGAAAAGCAAGTTATCTTAATGTTACAAGCACATTTTTGTGGTATTATCTATAATAATAAAAATCAAAGACTACCAAAATGTCCAACAATACAAGACTTTTAAAGTAACTTCACATAATATCAAATGAAGAAAAGCAAGTTATCTTAATGTTGTGTTTCTATGTATGTACACATACATACTTGGATTAATATTGGCTGACAGTGTTAAAACAGAAAGTTATTTTTACTTTTTTCTGTGTGTGCTTTTCTACATTTCTTAGTGTTTCAATGGTCATATTTTGCTTTTGTGTAATAAAAAGTTATTAAAAATAAGCGTTTTAAAGTGTTTTAAGTACAAAAAAGATGAATAAGTGAATTCAGCCATGATTGATATTTCTCTTTTTACTTGCTTATATCCAGCAGTACTTAATCACCTCAGAAAATGTTACTCTCAGAATATTGTTTGAGAATATCCTAAGATAAAATATCTTGTCAGTCTTCATACATAATCAGTATCAGAACTGGTCATGTGTAAGTGAGGCAGGATCACTGACTCATTCAGCGCACTGACTCTAGGGCCAGATTTCCTGAGTTTGAACCTTGTGCTCTGCCACTATATCACTGGGCAAGCTTCTTAACCAATGTATGTGTTAGTTTCTTCATCTGTAAAATAGGGATGATCACAGTACCTACATGATAGGGTTGTTGTGAGGATCAAATGAAATAAGAAACTGAATAAATGTTAGCTATGGTTATTTTTGTTTTAGTTCAGCAGTTGCCTATTACTAGCAAACACTCATTAATCATTAATATGTTTTCTATTTTTCTTATGTCTAGATCTGGATGTGTGGAGGCCAACTCTTTATACTCCCCTGCTCTCGAGTAGGACATATTGATAAGCAACACGTTGCAAACCACACTGGAATTGTAAAAGCCTTGGCATATAATAATCTCAGACTGGTGCACGTTTGGCTAGATGAATACAAGGTGAAGGATGTGTCCCTGGTTTGGAAAGATGAGTGAGAGTACAGAGGGGGACTGGCTCTAAAGAAGCCTGCTGCTGCTTTCTAGATACCAATTTTTGTACTTTTCCTTAAATTAGGGCAACCCTTCAGCTGTTCACCCACCCATTTTCAGATGCTATTCTTAATTTGTTCATTTTAAGCTGCTACACTTGCACCTGCAAATTTTGGATTCTTTTCCTCTACTACCAAGCTCCCAAGTGATGCAGCTGCAGCTGGTTTGGGGACCACACAAGAACCTCTGCTCCTTTTTTCTCTAACAGTCAAAGATTTTTTTTTTTTGCCGTACGCGGACCTCTCAATGCTGTGGCCTCTTCCGTTGCAGAGCACTGGCTCCGGCCTCCCGGACCGGGGCACGAACCCATGTCCCCTGCATCGGCAGGCGGACTCTCAACCACTGCGCCACCAGGGAAGCACAACAGTCAAAGATTTTTACATCAAAGCCAGGCCCCTTCATTTGTGCATCTCCCCATGGTTTAAGCCCCTTGCCGGGACCTTTAGAATGCACATACAGAGAACATATAGATGCAGCTTCATTTTAATTTGAAAGTTCAAACAAATTTGGACAGTAACAACAAGATCTCCTTTCAGATACATGGGTAGAAATATGTAAGAATCTCTCTGTGATATTATATGTCCTGGTCTTGATCTAATATTTATTTATTATTTTAAATTATAAAAGTAATAATACTCAATTTCTTGAGTAATCAGGGCAATATGAATTAAAACCTCAATGAGATATTTCTACATATTTCTACATACACGGCAAAACATTTTTAAAGTCTGATAGGACCATGTGTTGGCAAGCACAGGAAGTCTCAGACACTGGGTGGGAGTGTTAATTGTTACAAACTCACTTTGGAAAACAGTTTGGCAATATCAAGTAATAAAAGACATGAATATCCCATGATCCAGCAATTCCATCCTGTATATACACTACAGAAAGCATGCTTTTGTGCACCAGAACACATGAACAAGAATGTTTATAAACAGCATTGTTTGTGTAAGCCAAAACTGAATACAACCCAAATATTCATCAGGGGTGGAATGAATAAATATGTTTAATGATATAATTCTATGTAGCAATGAAACTTAATCAACTTTAAATATACATACAACAGTATAGGTAAATCTGAAAGATATAATGGTGGACAAAAGCAGCCAAACACAATAGAATATATACTGTATTTTTCCATTTCTATAAAGTTAAAAACAGGTAAAAATCAAACCGTATAATCTATGTGTGGATAATTAGATATCGATACTAGAAAGAAAAGCAAAGAAATGAATACATAATCAGGATAGCACTTCAAACTAAGAGAAAGGGGCTTCCCTGGTGGCGCAGTGGTTGAGAGTCCACCTGCCGGTGCAGGGGACGCAGGTTCGTGTCCCGGTCCGGTAAGATCCCACGTGCCGCGGAGTAGCTGGGCCCGTGAGCCTATGGCCGCTGAGCCTGCGCGTCCGGAGGCTGTGCTCCGCGGTGGGAGAGGCCACAACAGTGAGAGGCCCACGTACGGCAAAAAAAAAAAAAAAAACAAAAAAACTAAGAGAAAGGATTATGATCAGGAACGGAAAGGCAAGGGCCTCTGAGATGCTGATTGTGTTCTATTTCTTGACTTAGGGTTTCTGGGGTTGATTTTTCAACAGTTCACTAAGGTGCACATTTATATTCTATGTGCTTTTTTTGGTATGTTTATTATATTTCCTGATTTTTTTTTTTTTTTTTTTGGCAGTACACGGGCCTCTCACTGTTGTGGCCTCTCCCGTTGCGGAGCACAGGCTCCGGACGCGCAGGCTCAGCGGCCATGGCTCACGGGCCCAGCCGCTCCGCGGCATGTGGGATCTTCCCGGACCGGGGCACGAACCCGTGTCCCCTGCATCGGCAGGCGGACTCTCAACCACTGCGCCACCAGGGAAGCCCTATTTCCTGATTTTTAAAAAAATATTTTTAAAAAGGTAACGCATACACATTTTTGTCTTACAGCATTGAAAAGCATGAAGTGAAAACTAAGCTTTCTAAGCCGGTAGTTTCACCCCTCAGAAGCCACCACTAAATTACTGTTTATAGTTTCCTGTTAACATGCACATACACATGAGTATATATCCTTTTCTTTTACCTAACTCGATTTCAGCAGCAATATTTTGTTGTAATTTTTCCATTTATTAGTATAATTTAAAAACATACTTTCACCGCCTGCCGATGCAGGAGACGCAGGTTCGTGCCCCGGTCTGGGAAGATCCCACATGCCGCGGAGCGGCTGGGCCTGTGAGCCATGGCCGCTGGGCCTGCGAGTCCGGAGCCTGTGCTCCGCAACGGGAGAGGCCACAACAGTGAGAGGCCCGCGTACCGAAAAAAAACATACTTTCAAAGTCTTTTAAAATCAGAGCAGATAAACATGTCATCCTTTTAAATATTTCCTTTGAATGGATCTTTTAAAATTGATTCCATTCATAAATAGCCCCCAGAGATAAACATTCTGATCATCTTGGCTTTTTGTTATTCCTTAACAGTGCCAAAATGAACATCCTTTACATGTATCTTTTTGCACATTTGTGCAGATATATCTTGAATAAATCTGAAGACATGGACTTGTGGACCATGAGTTAGTGCATCTTAAATCTTGATGAATAATGTCCAAATGGTCCTTCACTGCCTACACTGTCACCTACACTGCCATCAAATGTATATAAAAGTGCCTGTCTCCCCACAACTATTCCAACCCTGGTTTTAATTAAACTTTGTATTTCTTCTAATCTGATAGGTTAAAAATATCTCATTGTTTAAAATTGCATTTCTTTAGTTATGAGAGATTTTAAGCTTTTTTTTTTTTTTCTGTGACCAGAGGTCACAGATTTAAATGGGTGACTTGAACACAGTTAGGACTGAGTAGTTTACCGAATTTCATGGGGGATATAGTTACCAAAAGTTCCATCTAATATAAAAAGCATGTAATGTTCGGCATAAAATCAATGGATTGTATGACACAGCGTGTTGGGAAGTTGAGTGAATGTCATTGGGCAAAACAGGCTTTGGACAGGGAGATGTTGGCTAAGGTCTTCTCTGCCTTCACTCCAAAACGAGGACACCCTCCCTCAGGCCCATTCTCTGCACCAACCCCCCCTGGGGAACTAGGAGTGGCAAGACATGATGGCAAAGATCTAAAGATCCCTGGGGAGAGTCCAACATGGCATGCCCATACTATGCTAATTTGGGTAAGCAAGCTCCTCTCATTCAACAATATTACTGTGCTATATACCAGGCACTGGGAATACACAGATGAAAATACAAAGGTTCTGCTTTCAAGGAGGCTTTGGTCTACTTAGAATACCTCTTTTAACATGGCAGAGCTTGAGTCCGTTAGACACTCATACTTGGCGCTTCCTTAATTCAAGAACACAGAAAAGACTAACCAGGTGTGGTGATAATAATGGCCGACACTGACATGACACCTACTATGTGCCAGCCTTAGTCTCCTAAGAGCTTTGCACGTATGAAAGTGTTCAGTCCTCACCACAGTCTCATGAGGGTAGCAGCCAAGGTCACATAGCTAATAAATAGCAGAGCCAGAAATTGAAGCCAGGTTGTCTTCCTCCAGAGTCAATTTGCCCTTAGCTGCCACCACCCCCCATTTCTGAAACCATGGAAGTGTTGATAGGGATCGGGGAGTGAGGGGTTTTGTCCTTGAGCATCATTGAGAGAGTAGGAGAAAGGGGAAACACTACAATAGGTGGCTATGATTCTAGAACTCTTGAGAAGCAGGACTTAGACTTCCTGAGTCCCTCTATGCTACTTTCATCGTGGTCTGTCACAGCACATCCGGTGAATATATGTGGGGTGAGTGAGTCCCAGCTCCTATGTGTGTCTCTGCCCTCCCCATACAGAGGGAAGGTTTTCTGTCGTCGTTTTGTTTTGTTTTAGTTCAGATGAAAATATATACTGCTATGTTAGGTACCATGATTTGATTACCAAAGATTTGTCTGGTTTAATGAAATGACTCTTTCTTTCCATTTAGGAGCAGTTTTTTTTACGAAGACCTAATCTGAAATATCTTGCCTATGGAGATATTAGTGAGCGTGTTGAATTAAGGAAACAGTTGGGTTGCAAGTCATTTCAGTGGTATTTGGATACTGTCTTCCCGGAACTGGAGACCTCTAAGATAGTCTCATGAAAGGAAAACCGATCATTTTCCTTAATAAAGCGTTAAAAATTCCCCTAGTCCTTCAACGTAGAGAAGAGAACAAGTTTGGAACATCATGAAATTATGTGAACTACAGTAAGAAGTGCAACCAGAATGATCTACAACAGAAGTGCTTTTTCTGCCACTAAATTTCTGGGGTGGCAAGACCTTAAGCATTAGAAATGCATGTTGTCACACCCTTAAGGCTGTCATAAAATGGATTGAGATAAAGTGTGTTATCTCCAGTTATTTGCCAAGCTCACTTCGTCCTGGTAGACCATAAGGACTGCTCAACTCTTGGTCAACTCAATTCCTACTCCAGATAGGTGACCTGGGCTGCTGACCTCCCCAGAAAGACATTCTCAGAGAGCCTTAGTTGGTCCATTCAACTGTATTGAGCTCCTTTCTTGCTGCCACTGTAGATTCTGGCCTTGACACATTGCTTGGTTGGGTTCCTGAGTTTCTGATGTCCAGTCACTTGCCTGAGTGTCCTGGTCCAGCTCTCCAGGCCAGCCTCCCTGTTTGTTTCTGTTGGCCCTTCAGTTAATTGGAGACATTCCCTCTTCCCTACTTCTGATTTTGCCTTTTTCACGTCTGTTCCCTCCTATGGCTCTGGCCTACAGCTCTCCTGACACTTCTTGGCTTGCATGCCTTGTTGATAATCTGTGTTCGACATGACCCGAGAAAACTGTTTAGCTGGGATTGGGGAAGAGGTAACTAGGTTCAATATCCATCCTGTGTGGACACACTCCCAGGTGTCTAAAGTACTTCTATCAGGTTAGAGGGATGGCTGTTGCATTCACCCTGGTGAAGGCAGCTAGAAAAGTGAAAAATATATTTAATTCACAAAACGAAGAGAATGAGAAAATAAGGGAAGGAATACAATGAAAGGAGTTAAAAGGAGGAGGCTTAGGATAGAATCACTAAATCATAGCTTCTGCTGGAGAAAATATAAACTAGTTTTTTACAGCAGAAAACAACTTGACTCATCCATTATGCTCATTTAATCAACAACTGAATGGTCATCTCAGGCCAGGTGTCCTTCTAGGTGCTGGGATGCAGCTGACAATGGGGCAGGTAAACATCCCTCCCTTCGTGGAGCTTGTGTTCTTTGAAATAATATATACAACGTAAAGAAAAAAGAACCAGTTTATAATGTCATTATACCCATGTATTTGGTAAAGTACTCTATAAAATCTGTTGCTGGAAAGAGATGGGAAAAACCTGTGCCCAAATATTACCGATGGCCAGGGTAACCTGACTGAGCTTTTAAAAGGTCAACCTGGCAGCACAAAGGAATTGCCACATGATTTGTATATTCTGGGCCCATGTTTATACCTTAGCTGCTCTAGAAAGTAATAAAAAATTGATGGTAATAAACCTATGAATCCATTAAAATTAGAGTAAAATACGAAATAAAATTTCTGCAGCCGAAGGAAAAAAGAGAATTGTAGTATAAATTCAGAGGATCTTCTTGTTTGGTAAGCATAAAGAAGGATGTAAATATCAGCTTTGCCAAAAGAAAAATGTTCTTTTTCTTAGAGCCATGGGCCTAATATTCAGTCTTAGTTTTGTAATGTAATTTAGTTCAGGTCCTAGATAGCATGAATAAGTCTTAGAAACGATGTAGAATGTTGCTTAAACAATCTCCTCTAGAATATTGTTTCAGCTGACTCTGGAATAGAAAACAAATCAGAATCAACATCCAAGTACTTGGTGTGATTGAAAGGAAACCCATACTTGCCCGTAGGTGGCAATTATGGTTTTGTATAGAAATTTTAAAATCTTGATTTGTATTCTGGAGCTGTTTGAGAAAGTATCTGCTCACCTGCTCAAGGCTTTTCACACAACAGTTTGGGGTATGACCAAACACTTGGACAAGCCTTACATTAGCCAGAGAATTCTGTAAGGAAAGCATACTTTCAGGAATTTATCCTAAGACACACCGAGATGAAATAAAAACAAGAGCTAACAATTACTGAGCTCTCACTATGTTTCATACCCCCTGGTAATACTCTGCATAGATTATCTCATCTCATCCACACAACTTTACAAGATAGTTCCTATTGTTATTACCATATCATAAAACAGAAAACTAAGTTTAAAACTGGTCCAGGGTTAGCGTTGCCAGATTTAGCAAATAAAAGTACAGCATGCCCTGGTAAACTTGAATTTTGGATAAACAATAATGTCTTAGTAAAGTATATTCCACATATTCTATGGGACATGCTAGTGAATTTTTTTTTATCTGAAATTCAAATTTTAAGCCTCCTATATTTCCTCTGGCAACTGTATCTAGGGATAGATGAACACAGCCCATAGACTAGCCCATGCCCAGCCTCAAAGACCCCGGGTTTAGATGCTACACTGCAAAAAGCATATTCATGTCATTCTTTCTGATGCTAAAAAATTGGAGCTAACCCAAAGCTTCAATTTCTGGAATGGTACGACTGTACATTAATTTGGTGGGACAGTATGAACCCATTTAAAATAACAGCTAGAAACAGATCTCCACACCCATCAGAATGGCAAATAAAATGTCTGACACCGTCAAGGGTCGGGTGAAGGTGGAGCAATGGCCGGTCTCCTGCACTGACTGCACCTTAGGACACTGATTTCAGACTTTGATGTGTACATAAATCACCTGGCCACGGCGGTAAAACGCATATTTTGATTACTTAAGTACGTCTGGCATGGGGCCTGCCGACTGAAAAAAAAATGCATCACCTAAACGTTGAGAATTATGTTTTATTTGGCAGACAAAACCGAGGACTCAAGCCTGGGACGCAGCCTCTCAGGTAGCTCTGCGGGACTGCTCTGAAGAGGTAAGGTGGGGGAGACAGGATAGATAGGAGTTTTTGCAACGAAGATCAGATAGTCTGAACATCAAAGGTTACTGTTAAAGAAAATCAATCAAACGCAAGTTAAGGGATTTAGTGCTTTCCTATACATGGGAATTGCAAGAGCCAGGGTGTACTGAGATCATTTCTTTGCTATGCACCCTAACCAACCAGAGCCAGGATCCTGTTCTTCCCCATCCTGAGTGCACCATTTAGGGGTGGCCACAGTGGCTGGGGGCTTGGCAGCGGACAGCCCGTTTCCACCGTGAGTTACCTCCGGGCGGGCGGGCGGGCGGGGGCTGTAATGGTGATCGCCCGATGGCTGCCAACATCATTTGCTTACTGATAGGTGGCTGAAGAGTCAGGATTTCTAGCAAGCCCCCCATGACCCCATGTGCCTTCCTGCGGCTGCTCTAAGGGCGCGCTGTACTTTCCCACCCTTACCACCAACCCGTGAGGTTTCATCACAGTTTCTGCCAAACCTTGACATTTTAACCTACAGTTCTTTTATCATAAGCGGGGTCGCACATCTTTCAATATGTTTAAGGCATTTGTCTTCAATGAGCCCATTTATGTAAGAGTTAAAAACGCGAAGGCCGCCCGCGACCGACCCCCGAGCCCACCCGCAGGCGCTGGGCCTCGGGAACGTGTGGAGCCCGGGGGCCGCGACGCGCCCGCGGCGGGCGGTGACGTCACGCGCGGGGCCGGGGCCGGGGCCGCCCGTCACGTGGCCCCGGCGGGCGCGCGCTCGGGCCGAGGCCGCGGCGCGGGCACTGGGCAAGCGCTGGGGGCGCTGGTGTGCCCGCTGCTGCGTTTTCTTGCCGGCAGCTCCGCCCGCTGCGGCGAATGCGGCTCGGACCCGGGCCGTGGCGGGAGCGAAGATGCCACAGCCCGAGTCCCGAAAGGCCGGGGTCCTGCGCTGCCGGCGTCGGGGTGAGTAGCGGATGGCCCGGCGGCGGCGTGTGAGCCTGCGCGGCCTCCGTCCGTCCCTTCAGCGCCTCAGGCGAGCGGCCGCGGCCCGAGCTCCCGGAGCGTCGGAGGCTTCGCCCCGGGCCGCCGCCCTCTGCGGGGTCTCTGGCCGCTGGCCCGGCGTCCGGGAGTGTGTGGGGCGTTGGCAGAGCCGACGCGGCCCTGGAGGCCGGGGGTGGGCCGTGGAGGCGCCCGGCTCGAGGGGGGCGGCCGCGGGCGGCGTGAGAAAGACCCGCTCCCCCGCCCCACGGCGCTTTTTGCTAAAATGCCCCAGAAAATGGTTGCAGAAATTTTCGAAACGTATAGAAACTAGAGCGAATTGAGTAACGCCTTCGCTGGTACCCTGCCCTCAGTTTCCACGGTATTCGGGCAGTGTTCACATTTCCTTAAAGGAATTTTCTTTTTTTGAATTGTTTTTTTACTGGTTGGTTTGAGCCGCTCAGGATTTGAGCGGGTCCTTGCGTGGCGTTCTGTGGATGAGCATCTTCAGTTGCCCTTTTCTTTGCAAGGTATTTGTTGAAGAAATTGGGTTATTTGTCTTGCACAATTTCCCAGCCTCTTAAAGTACGTGCCGTTTGGATAAATATAAAAATATCAAGTCTCCACCCTCCAATACTGGTAGATTTCACCGTTTGAGTGATATTAATATGCCCATGATGGAAGAGCTTTGTGTGTTTTTATCATCGAAGAAGATTTGGTCCAGCATTCCTTTTTACTTCGTGCTAGGAAAGCGGTTGGTTGGTTGGTTGGTTGGTTTTCCAAATGTAAGATGAAATTGTAACTTTGAAATGCTTCTCATACTGCTGTGCGCCAATAAAATATTGTGATGCTACTCTCGTCCCCCAAGTAAGAGTTTTAGGCCAGACTTTTTTTTTTTTATTTTAACGACGCTCCACTCTTAGCTGTTACCTAGATATCCTAGATATATACCGTATGTTAAGGTCTACTCTGCCTTGAGAAAAATCTAAACCAGAAAACCTCTCTCTACCCTTAATGTTATCAGTAGAGCTTTTCAAATTAAACGTCATGAAACAGTAGTCCACACCGCTCCTGCCTCCTCTTGACAGTTTCTGTGCTGTTCTTTGCAATTGGAGTTCTATCTTCACTTTTCTTTTCTTTTTTTACTCTTTTATTGTGGTGGTAAAATACACATACCATGAAGTTGATTGTTCTAAGCATTTTTAAGTGTACAGCTCAGAGGTACTAAGTACATTCACAGTATTGTGTCACCATCACCGCTGTTTCCAAAAGTTTCTCCCTTACCCTAAACACAAACTCTTAAACCATTAAGCGTTAACTCCCCATTTCCCCTCCTCCCAGCCCTTTCTGTCTCTGAATTGCTTATTCTAGAGGCCTCACAGAATTGGAATCGTACAGTATTTGCCCTTCTGTGTTTGGCTTATTTCATCTGATGTGTTCAAGGTTCATCCATGCCGTAGTGTCTCTCAGACTTCATTCTTGGGTATGGCTGGCTAATACTCTGCCGAGTGGCTGTAGCACAGTTTGTTTATCCATTCATCCGTTGATGGACACTAGGTTGCTGCTGTTTTTTGGCTGCTGTGAATAACACTGCTGTGAACGTGTGTTTACATGTGCCTGGGTGAGTCTCACTGGCCTCCCTGGCTCTAGATTTTTTTTTTTTTCCTCTGTCCCAAACCATTATACACACTGTTCCTAGAATTTTCTTCCTAAGGTGTATTTGCTTAAAGACAGGAGTTAGCTTCCTTTTGCATGCAGAACAAGTTAATTCTCATCCTCAGGGTCATAGCCCCAGCCTGTCCTCATAGAATTAATCACCTTCCACTAGCCTTAACCAGCTGTGTGTATTCATTATAGCCAACCTTCCTACTTGGTATTCTGTTTGGAAAACTAAAACCAAACACATGTTGCAGTTTCTCAAGACTTCAGCTTTCCGCTTGAGATATTTCAGTTTTTGGCCATTGAAGTCTTAAAGTCAAACTTAAATCTTAACTTCTATAAGGCATTTCCTTCAAGTTTTTCATATAAAATTAATTTGGCCCTGGTACTTACTTGTATATACTGTGGTTTATTTATATCTTTATTATGGAATTTTTTAGAGTTTGCTTTAGGATATACCCAGTTTTTCACTTGATTTATTATTTCTTTAGGATTTTTATTCTTAGAGAAAGTGGGATTACTGACCAAAGTGTATACAGGTTTTTACGGCTCGTATGCCATTGTTAAACTGCTTTTTAAAAGGGCCCTGCAATTTATAACTTTCATCACTGATAACTGTATGTGCTTCAGTGCGTACTGAAAATGTTGCTAGTTTGAGTTAGAAAATAGTACCTTATTTTTATTTGCATGTCTTTACTAATTATTGAGACTGAAGACTTTTTCCTGTGTATTTCCAAGTTCATCCAGGTTGTTTCATTTATCAATACAGCTGACCTTGAACAACACAGATTTGAACTGCACAGGTCCATTTAGACGCAGATTTTTTGGTCAACAGTAAATACTACAGTACAACAAGATCTGCGATTGGTCAGATCCTCTGATATGGAAGGCCTACTGTATACGCAGATTTTCAACTGCGTGGAGGGTTGTTGTTCCTCCCTGCCGTATTGTTCAAGGGTCAGCTGTAGTTGGAAAAATGCTATATGTAGAGTCCCAGCCCCAGCATTACAGAACAGAACAGAGTTTCTCAAACTTGGCATTGTTGACATTTTGAGCCAGATAATTCCTCACTGCTGGGGACTGTCCTCTGCATTGTAGGATGTTTAGCAGCATCCCTGGCCTCTGCCCACCACATGTTAGTAGGATCCCCCAATCTGTGACAACCAAAAATATTTCTGGACATTACCAAAAGACCCCGCTGGGGTCCCGGTTTTCCCAGACATTGCCAAATATCTCAGGCTCTGGCTGAGAGCCACTGGAGTATAGAGAGTGGACTTAGAGCTAGGAGACTAACTTCACCGGTACAATTCACCCTTCTGATACTCTGCATCTATACACAGCCTACAACGTGCATTTCCATGTGAACATTCTGTTATCTACAGACTAAACTGTAAAGTTGATCTCCTGTGAATCTTCTGTTAAATAATAAGGAGGAAGCAGAAGTGAGGAGAAAATACTTAATATATACAAATACACACAAAACCCGTAAGGACAGACTACTAGAATCTGTGTCCTGTGACTCCATGGACAAGAATTAGTGGAGAACTTAGTCGTGTAAGCACATTATAACCCCTAGAAACCAACATATATACAGAACCCAAAACGGTAGTGTAAAGGTCAAAGGAGCGTTTGTTTGTTGGGTTACATCTACACACACACACACACACACACACACACACGTATATACACACCCCCGTTTATATATAAACACATTTATGTATATACACTTATATATATTTAAAAGGTTTACTATGGAAAATTTCAGACATGAAGAAAATTAATAGATTTTAAATAACATATTAATGCTCAATCTTTTTTCATCTGTAATCCCTATCACTATGAACTCATTGGTATTTATACTTTGGGTTATGATGCAATACCACTTTATTTTTTGCTCAAATTGTTTTAGCTATGGCCATTGTAAGCTCTTTCAGTTGGTTCCATCTGTTCCTTTGACATACCCCCATCATTGTGGGTTTCTTCTTCTTTTTTTTTGTGGTACTTCCTTACTTTCTGGCACTACAAGGTACTTCAGGCTCATCTTGTATATTTCCTTTCCCCGTCCTAGAGTCAGTCATTTTTTCAAGGAGCTTTGGTTCTTTTTATTGGAGAATGCTGTTAGAAACCAATATTTGGGGGACTTCACTGGTGGCGCAGTGATTAAGAATCCGCCTGCCAATTCGGGGGACATGGGTTCGAGGCCTGGTCCGGCAAGATCCCACATGCCGTGGAGCAACTAAGCCCATGTGCCACAACTACTGAGCCTGCGCTCTAGGGCCGGCGAGCCACAATTACTGGGCCCACATGCCACAACTACCAAAGCCTGTGCACCTAGAGCCCATGCTCTGCAACAAGAGAAGCCACTGTGATGAGAAGCCCGCGCACCGCAAAGAAGAGTAACCCTGCTCGCTCCAACTAGAGAAAGCCCACGCCCAGCAACGAAGACCCAACACAGCCAAAAATAAATAAATAAATAATTTATTAAAAAGTACCCCAAGATTTGGGCACTAGGTATGTTTGTTGTCACTTGGGGTGTCATTCTTCTAGGCCCTCTCATCTGACAAGCAAGGAAATGTATATGTACATATATGGAAATATATGTGTAACCATCTATCTAAATCTAACATGTTAAGCTAAACTTGGGTTCATACTCATGTCTTGAACTCTAATCCATTTTAATGCTATAAATTTCCTTCTAATCACTACTCTTGCTGCATCCCACAAATTTTAATAAGCTGTATTTTCATTTTCATTTAGTTCAAAATATTTTAAAATTTCTCTTGAGACTTTAATTTCCAGATATCTGGGTTTTGGTTTTTTTTTTTTTTAACCTTTCTGTTACTGATTTCTAGTTTAATTCCACTGTGTCTAAGAACATACTTTATATGGTTTCTGTTCCTTTAAATCTGTTCAAGTGTGTTTTATGGCCCAGAATATGGTCTACATTGGTGAATGTGGGCTAGAGAAGAATACGTATTCAGCTGTTGTTGGATGGAGTTTTCTTTAAATGTCAGTTAGATCAAGTTGATTGATGTGCTGCTCAGGTCATCTATTTCCTTAGATTTTCTGTCTGCTCGATCTGTCAACTACTGACAGTGTTGTTGAAGTCTTTAACTATAATAGTGGATTTATCTTCTCTTTTCATTTTTCTCAGGTTTTGCTTCATGTGTTTTGATACCCTCTCCTTCGTTAGGTGTAAACAAGTACAAGATTGTTATGTCTTCTTGGAGAATTGACCTCTTCATTATATAATGACCCTCTTTATCCCTAATTGCCCGACAAAGTCTGCTTTGTCTGAAGTTAATATAGTTACTTCAGCTTTCTTTTGGTTAGTGTTAGCATGGTATAGCTTTCCATCCTTTACTTTTAACATATATAAATTTTTATACTTAAAGTTTGTTGCTTGTAGACAACTTATAGTTGGATCTTGTTTTGTCCACTGTGACTCTCTCTCTTTTGATATTGTATTTTTTAGACCATTCACATTTGAAGTGATTATTGATATAGTTGAGTAAATATCTTCCATGTTTGTAACTGTTTTGTATTCATTGCTTTTTTCTGTTTCCTTTTAATTGGGCATTCTATATGATTCAACTCCATCTCCTCTCTTAGAATGTATTAGTTTTCTTTTGCTGCAATAACAATAGAACACAAACTCAGTGGTGTAAAACAACACAATTTCTTTTACAGTTCTGTAGGTCAGAGGTTTGAAATGGGTCTCAGTGGGCTAAGCTCAAGGTGTGGGCAAGGCTATGTTACTTTCTGGAGGCTCTAAGGGAGAATCAATTTCCTTGCCCTTTTAAATTTCTAGAAGGCACCCACAGTCCTTGACTTGAGGCCTTCTTCCTCTATCTTTGAAGCCAGCAGTAGTGGGCCCAGTAGATTGCATCATTCTTATTTCCTCTTTTGTCTCCCTCTTCCATACTTAAGGACTCTGTGATTACATCCGACCCACCTGCATAATCCCGAATAATCTCTATTTTAAGGTCAGGTGATTAGCAACCTTATTCTGTCTGCTGCCTTAATCTGAGGATTAGAATGTGGATATTCCTGGGGGGCTACTATTCTGCCTACCACATAGTATATCAGTTATACGTATTTAAAAATTTTTTTGGTGATTGCCCTGGAGTTTACAGTATGCATTTTAAATTAACCTGTATCTGCCTTAAAGTAACACCATATTGCTTGATGTGTCATATAGATACCTTGTTAATAGCATAATCCCAATTTGTGCCTCCCACCGCTGTGACCTTGCTGTCACTCATTCACTTACCAGTGTGCTATGATCATCTAATACATTGTTACTATTATTACTATTATTACTTTAAACAAATGGTTGTTTTTTAGGTCAGTTAAGAATAAAAAAATAAAGGATTTTATCTTCATTTTATTTATTCCTTCTCTGATGCTCTTCTTTATGTAGATCCAGGTTTCTGACCTGTATCATTTTCCTTCTGCTTGAAGAATTTTTTTTTTTTTTTTAACATATCTTGCAGGACAGGACTGGTGATGAATTCCTCAGTTTTTTTGGTCTGAAAAAGCCTTTATTTCTCCTTCACTTTTGAATTATGATATCGAGGGATATGGAATTCTAAAGTGGTGGTGGGGTTTCTTCCTTACTTTAAATATTTCACTCTGCTCTCTTCTTGCTTGCATGATTTCTGATGAGAAGTCCACTGTAATTCTTACTCTTTCCTCTGTAGTTAAGGTGTTTTTCACTCTGTAACTTCTTTGAAGATTTTTTGTCTTTTGATTTTCTGAATATGGTATACCTACATGAGGGTTTTTGAGGGTATTTAATCTGTTTGGTGTTCTCTCAGCTTCCTGGGGTCTGTCATTAATTTTGGAAAGTTCTTGGCCATTATTATTTAAAATATTTCTTCTATTTCCTTTTCTTTTTCTTCTCCTTCTGATATTCTAATAATGGGTATATGTTATACTTTCTGAAGTTGTCCCACAGCTTTTGGATGTCCTGTTTTTTCCATTCTTTTTCCTCTTTGCATTTCAGTTTGCACAGTGTCTGTTGACCTATATTCAAGCTCACTGCTGCTTTCTTTGGCTGTATGGAGTTTCTGATGAGCCCGTGGAAAGGGCTTTTACAGTGCTCTTGGTTTTTAGCATTTCCTTTTGATTGTTTCTTACAGTTTCCTTCTGTTTACATTATCCTTCTGAAAGCGTGCACCTCAGATTGGGACTGGAACCCACATGCTGGGACTCGAATCCAGACTGGGACTTGAACCCACGTGGCCGGGACTCGAACCCAGCCAAAACCCACAGTCTTCCAACTGAGATCACACACCTGGTTTCAGGACTTAATGAAGCTCAGGTTCTTGATGTCTCATCGCAGAAAGAATTCAGTGAGAGACAAAGTGATAAGTAAGAAGTGGATTTATTTAGAGAGAAACACACTCCACAGAGTGTGGGCCATCTCAGAAGGTGAGAAAGGCACCAGGGTATGGGAGTGGGTAATTTCATAGGCTAATGAGGGGGAGGAGCATTCCCGCTATTTTAGGAAGAGGTGGGGATTTCCAGGAACTGGGCCACTGCCCACTTTCTGATCCTTATGGTCAGTCTTGGAACTGTCATGGCGCCTGCGGATGTGTCATTTAGCTTGCTGATGTGAGTGTGTATACTGAGGCTCAAGGTCTAGTGGAAAAAGTCGACTTGTTTGCCATCTTGGACCCATTTGGTTCTCATCAGTTTATGTCATGTCCTTAGGTTATGTCATTCTTTCAGAGGTTGTGCCCTGCCTCCTTCCTGCCTGTTTCACTTCTGTTCTTTGCATGTTGTCTTTTTCCATTAGAGCCCTTAACGTATTAATTACAGATATTTCAAAATCCCTGTCTGATAATCCCCAAATCTGTGTCATCTGAGTCTGGTTCTAATGATTGCTTTGTCTTGTCAGACTGTTTTCTCTTTTATTATGCCTTGCATTTTTTAGTTGTTTTTGCTTTTGAAAGACTGACATGTATCAGGTAATAGGAACTAATAGGGGTTTGGCAGTGTTTAATGTTTGCTGTAGCTACAGGTGCCAGAGGCTTCAAATTCTAGTGCCCTTGTTTATATCTGCCCTCTTGACTTTGGGGTTTTCTAAGCACTGTTCCCCAGAGAGAGTCTGTGTCTTGCATCTCTTTCAGCTGTAACCCACCGGTATTTGGAGCCCTGCTGGTGTGATGGTAAGAAGTGTGAGGGAGGGTAAGAGTTCTGCAGTCTTCAATTAAATCTCAGCCTATGTCTGTGACCTTCACAAGTGTTCTCCATTGCTGTAGCTTTTTTCCTCCCTGTAACGTACTCCCTTCCCTAGCTGCAGAGTTCCCAGTCTATTTTCTGGAAGCCTTCACCTTTGTTGACTACGTTTCCCCCCTTAGGTTTGGCTGGAAGACTTGGAGGGGCTGGAGTGGGAGGAATGCTCTTTCCTTCTTTTTTTTTTTTTGTATAACCAGGTTCTTTATTTTGAATTTCAAAGGTTTAATATTCCATTTATACCCCATTTCTCTTTAATTTCCTTAACTTGCTACATGCCCTTTCCCGTTTTGACATTCTAAATAATTCAAGCTATTTTGTAGAATATGAATAGCACATCTCAAATGTCTTTGATTGGAAGACGTTCAGTTCAGCCAACACTTACTTATTCACCACCTGGGTGCCAAGCCCTGTGTGAGGCACCTGGTCTGCATAGTTCTTCCCTTTATTTTCAGTTGTCAGAGGAGTCACTTCATCTGTGGTGCTTCGATAGGCTAAAGTCAGCATTTGAGGGAAACAGGCAAAGATCCGAGTTTCAAGTCCTTTGAATGAAGTTGTGAGCAGCTGCCGTGCAGCAAGTGCTGGCTAGATGCAGAATCTTCCCTCCAGGAACTTCATTCAACTGCCACTTAAAGCACCTTTAACTTTTCAAAGTAAAATGCTGAGGAATGCCTTTTCTCAATCTGGAGAAAGCTCTGGCAGTGTCTTTTCCCCTGGAGCATATGCCTTTGTTAGGAAGGAAACTCTGGGCTTGTTTCATGTTTTGCAATGATTACTCCTCCGCTCCCTGCTGTGGTCACGAGGGGAATCTTTCTGGGGCCTTCACCTTCACAGTGCAGACCTGGTGGGATTCCTGGAGGTAAAGCCCACAAAAGTGTGGAAACCCCCCCCCCCCGCCACCGACCAAAAAAAAAAACCAAAACCAGTCTGCATCCCTGCAGTTTTTCACTTTCACGCCGCTGCGCACCTAGTCTCCTGCACCAGTTTATGGCTCCTGCAGCTTCTGCTCCAGGTAAGCAGATCTCAGCTGTGTCTCCAGGTTTTGGGTGGTAGTTTGTCCTGTAACCTTAGTTCTCTGATGGGTTCAAAAGTGTCATTGATTTTCAGTTTGTTCTTGTAAGGATGGAAGTGATGGCTTCTAAGCCCTTTTCATGTTGGAACTGAAAGCATGCTTTTTAACTTAGACTTTATGACTTGTTACCATCTTGAGTGAACTACATACATACTAGGTTCAGGACAGCTGGTGTTGTATCTAGAGTTGATTAGGCTAAATCTGATACTTCGTATTTATCAGCTGATGAACAATGATTTCAAGCTACATTTCCTGATAGCTTTTGATTTCCTTAGAAAAGCTTATCACTTTGAAATGTTCTTTTTTTACAAGTATAAAAATATCTTGCAACTCTTCAGAAAAGCTTTTTGTATGCATTACTTTGTACTTTATAGTCAACAAAAGCTATAGAAGCTCAGTCGTTACTAAATTTTCTATTTAGAAATAAAAAATTAGTACATGTAAGAATTTGTCAAATTGTCCCTTATCTGCAGAAACCTGATTCTGTTAGAGTTCCTCCTGAAGCAAATCCTGAGATATAAATTCAAATCCAAATTGTTTGTGAGTAATCCCAGGACACACCAGTACGGGAATGAGGAAGCAAGAGGGAGGAAAGTCAGCCAGTAAAGGGCATGTTTTTAAACCAGTTTCCACTGTGGGCAGTTAAAGCTTAATCATGCTGGGGGAACACTGGGAGCTCATGTAGAATTGCAGGTGGAGAGTTATCTGATGGGGAGGGCGGGAAGGAGCTGGCCTGTTTTACCAGTCCGCTGTTGAGGGCTGCCCTTTGGGAGGGACACATTGCCCCATGTTTGTGGGCCTACCCTGCAGGCGGGCAGATGGGCTCCAGAGGCTGGAGCTGCAGGTGCTGGTAGTTGGAAGTCAGACCTACCTGTGCAGGTTGGTAAGGCTCGAGAGGATGGGCAAATGACATTGTCTGCTGTTCTGATTTCCTACAGCGTGATTCAACAGGATGAGCTAGGGTGGAAATTGGTTGTTTGCCGGTTAGAGCTGTTAGCCTTCTAAACCTCTTGAGGTGGTAGATTGCATTCAGAAATGCGTTTTCTGAAAAAGGCCGAAGATTCTGTCACATTATGATTTGCTGAGGGTCTCTGTTTGGTAGTACCTAGCCTGTTCACTTTGAAATACAAAAGCAGGGAATTCCCTGGGAGGTCCATTGGTTAGGACTCCACACTTTCACTGCTGAGGGTCCGGGTTCAGTTGCTGGTTGGGGAACTAAGATCCCATAAGCTGCGTGGTGTGGCCAAAATAAATAATTGAAAAAAAATTGAAAAAAAACCCCAAAAGCAACAGTTTAGAACATAACCCTTGTGCTTGTGCTTCTGGTAATGGCAGACTGGGTAACTTCATTCAAGCTAGTTGATGCTCCTGAAAAGTCTGAGAATTTACAAAATAGTAAAGAATTACTGGGCTAAGATTTTAGGAGATGATAGAAATCCAGAGAGGTGAACTTCTTGCTTGGGAGGAGAATTACTGAGATCTTGAATCTTGTGGGAAACATAAATTTATGTTAAAAAAATCACTGGATGATATATTTTTTAAAGAGTGGCATATAGGAAATCACTGGTCTGTTCCTTGCCAGGTGGTATTACAAAGTGATTAAGGACACAGGGCAGACATCAGATCACCGGGATTCAAATCCAGTTTCTCCCCTTACTAGCTCTGTATGCTTAAAGCACGTTACTTAATTTCTCTAAAATCAAGAGGGAAAAAGATAAGCATTGTTCTTTCCCTATCTATTATATTTTACACCGTGGACTAGTATTTTGCTCTATTTTTGTTAGTCTTAATTTGTGTATTTGACTAATGTACATAAACCACTTTGTTGGCACTGTATACCCCAAGAGGCTCATGATGTGCTAGCAGAATAAAACACTCAACAGCCATGGTTTAAGAGTAGTCAACTCCGCTAGTATGTCTTTGGACCCTAGGACAAAGCTGGCTGTAGAAGGCCATGTTGACCATGGATGTATGTATGCTGTCTGTATTGTGTGTGTTGGGATATTTCAGAACACTCATTTCTAACAACCATTTTTTTTCTTGTTCATATATTTCATCTTTATCTGATGTACTTTTGGTTTAATCCCCCTTTTTATGGGCAGAAAGGGAACAAGAAATAATAGTTTTATAGTTTGGGGGGTTGTGTTTATGTACTCTTCATTTTATGCGCCTCTGTCAGAAGTTGCAGTCTGGAGGCTGCTCAACAGCTTTAGCAGTTTTTGAGTTTGAATTGCTTCAGGTGGGGGACATGCCCCGCCACTTGCCACCACTCTTATGTTTTTTCTCTCTTGCTTCTTTTATCTGCTTGGCTTCTGACTACAGATGTACGTGTTTGTTGCTCAGGCCCTTATGAGGCTGTGGTCACTTTCTCCTTATTTTCTTCCCCAGGTCTTAACCAGGGAGAGCTGCTACTTTCTACTTATAGTCAGCCTCTACCAGCCCATATTCACTGACCAAACAGGTGTCCTGAGTTTGGATATTTTAAGTACTTTGTCATATTGTCTATCCTTTTAGTTTTCTTTTCTTTAGTGTTTAATTAAATTTGCTTCTGCCTCCAGTCAACATTACCATGTGGTTTTCATCTGCATTTGAGGTATAATATGTAGACAGTTACATGTATTTATGCTTCTTGATTTTCTTATAGAGAGGAGATTCATAAATATCAGAGGTCAAAGGATTGTTCTCAGGGAGCATATGATGTCTGGAATTTGCTCTGAACCTTTCCTAATTCAGTAATCGCCTTATTTATAATTATGAACTATATTTCCTTCTAGTCTTCAGAGTAGATAAGGAATGAGAAAGAATCATGTGTACTTTTGTGTTGTCATCACCTGGTAATTTCACAGGGTATGTAGGAAGGGCAGTGTTGCAAATCAGTATTTGTCCTTACATGACTACAGCTGAGTTAAAATATGAACGTGTCTCTCTCAAGGAAAAAGCTAACAAATGTTTGCTGTTTGACCCTTTGGAATATAGAGTATACTGATCAGAAAGAAGCTAGAAACTACTGAAAGGTAAATACTTCACATTTAAAGAGAGACATTTTAAACTTCATTAAATGTTATGAAAATTATTTTGTACGGAAGGAAAATGGGGGCTGTCCCGTTCAGTTAAACTGAATTGTCTCATTAGCCTTGTAGTAAAAAAAAAAAAAAAAAAGATGGATATTCAAAGAGGCATGCTAATTTCAGACTAGATAATGTTTTATAGAGAAAAACCAGTTTTTCAAATCATGCTTTTAGAATATTTGTTTAGTGTCCAAATTTTATTCTCAAATTTTTGACAAATTAATGGAATTTAAATATTTCTTTAAGTATGCTAAAATCCCTTTGCTTCTGAGGTTAAAAGAAAAGGCCATATGTTTCGTTTGAAGCCTTCTACTATTTAATCCTCTCCAAATTTGTTCTTATATTTTTAAGTTAGGAAAAGCAATTTTTTCGTAAGAAAATTTTTACCCTGATTATTAAAAAAATACATATTCTTTGTATTTCTTTTTAAATGAAGAAAAATAGAACATTATCCATAATGCTGCTAATCAATCTATTAAATTTATTTTTCAGTAACTGCAAATAGCAGTATAACATTTTATGGCTAGTGTAGAAAGATTAAAAACAGCTAGTAGAATTTACAGCAAAACAATAGTGGTGAGATTTCAGGGGTTTTTTAATTTTTAACTTTTGGCTCATCTGCACTGTGGTGAGAAAAACAACTTTTGAGGAAAACAACTTGTTTTTCTGAGTTGCTGCCTAGGCATTTTACACTATGATAACTCCACTCACACCCGGAGTTTAGACGTTCAGATCAGGGCTTGAGTTTAGGGTGCCTGTCCTAAGTTCCCACTTTGCCTTTCCCCAGGGCATCTTTTTATTTTTTTTTGGCTGCGTTGGGGCTTCGTTGCTGTGTGCTGGCTTCTCCTTATGCCAGCTTCTCTTGTTGTGGAGCACGGGCTCTAGGCGTGCGGGCTTCAGTAGTTGTGGCACACAGGCTTAGTTGCTCCACGGCATGTGGGATCTTCCCGGACCAGGGCTCGAACCCCTGCATTGGCAGGCGGATTGTTAACCACTGCGCCACCAGGGAGGTCCCCTCACTCAGCATTTTTAATTCAATACACCAGCTCCGGCTTCTCAACACATGTATTTTTTAGCATAATAGCAGAACTTAAAGTGTCAATCCCCGGCACCTTACATGGTGTCTGGCATATAAAGCTCCTATTGTGTTCCCAGTGTTAGCTTTTTCTTTAGGATTATTTAATGATTTTCAGAAGAAAAATGTTGGATCATTTAGTACATTTAATAGGCTATGATTGGAAAATTAATGGAATGATTTTAAGTATCTGTAGAGTGACACTGTAAAATAGGCATTGTCTTAGTGAACTGTACATTAACTACTTTGTGGAGTGTAACTGAGTAGTAGTGGGTATGTACTGTGTTCTTTGTTACTAGAAGATGACTGTGAAAAGCATCTCAAAATGGGTCTTCTTAGCTTCAACTATTGTGCTATTGAGAAATACCCTTCACTCTGATCTGATAATGATGCAGGAATTTAACTTCAGCGAGATCTCATGAGATTTTAGACCTTTGTGACCTTATAGTTTGCCGCAAAGCATTTTCGGTGTAACAGTAGATGCTGATGGTAGCAAAAAAAGCCTTGGTTTTTGAACAGCCACTATGGAAAACAGTGTGGAGGTTCCTCAAAAAATTAAAAATAGAGCCACCATACGATCCAGCAAATCCACTCCTGGGTATTTTTCTGAAAAAAACATAAAACACTAATTTGAAAAGATGTATTCACCCCTATGTTCATTGAAGCATTATTTATAATAGCCAAGAAATGGAAGCAACCTATGTATCCACTGGTAGATAAATCGATAAAGAAGATGTGATACACACACACACGCACACACACACACAATGGAATATTATTCAGCTATTAAAAAACAATGGAACCTTGCTGTTTGTGACAACGTGGATGGACCTAGAGGGTATTATGCTAAGTGAAATAAGTCAAAGATTTCACTTATATGTGGAATCTAAAAAAGAAAACAGGGCTTCTCTAGTGGCGCAGTGGTTGAGAGTCCGCCTGCCGATGCAGGGGATGCGGGTTCGTGCCCCAGTCCGGGAAGATCCCACATGCTGTGGAGCGGCTGGGCCCGTGAGCCATGGCCGCTGAGCCTGCGCGTCTGGAGCCTGTGCTCCGCGACGGGAGAGGCCACAACAGTGAGAGGCCCGCGTACCGAAAAAAAAAAAAAAGAAAAGAAAAGAAAACAAACAGACATAAAACAGAAACGGACTCATAGATACAGAATAACTGGTAATTGCCAGAGAGGATGGGGGGTAGGGGAATGCATGAAGTAGGTAAGGAAATTAAGAGGTACAGACTTCCAGTTGTAAAATAAATAAGTCACAGGGATGCAATGTACAGCATAAGAAATATAGTCAATAATGTTGTAATAACTTTGTGGTGACAGATGATAACTTATCGTGGTGATCATTTTGTAAGGTATAAAAATACCGAATCACTCTGTTGTATACCTGAGACTAATATAATATTGTAAGTCAGTTATAGTTCAATAAAAAAAAGACAATGAAACTGTCTACGTAAACTGCTAAGCTGTCTTCCTCCTCTCCTCCTCTTCCTTCAGAGTAAACATTGATTTCCCAGGATGTGCTCTGCTTACATATTTGGTCTAAGATTTCTTGTTGCACAGAATCTAAACAGTGTCCTGTAACTTCTTTTGGAACAGAAATACACCTTAAAAATTATATAGTTATTTGTTAATTGTTAACACTAGATACTGTGCTAAACATAATGGGTTTGGAAAGATGGGAATGATCCTATTCTTAAGGGGGTTTGCTTATAGTAAGTATAACAATGCTTGTACTATAGGCAAATTGTTCATTGGTATATCTCCAGTCAGCGTATCTGGAAAGGATTCTTCTGTCGTTAACTGTACCTCTCCAGAATCTGAGTGTTGGCGTCTCATTTTCCAACCACAACATTCAGTCTTTCCAGGTCACTCTCTTCGGTAACATAACTCCAGCAATCATTCAGCCACACCAGAATCTCTGATCATTGGCCCATCCACATTTTTTCATCCTGCTTCATTCTTCCTTATCCTCTCATTTCTCCTTGTCTGGCTTAAATCTGTGGTTTGTCATTCTAATCAGCACATTGCATATACCTTTCCGCATTCTTCTTCTCCTGTACCTCCCTGGCAAAACCCTGACTCTTAGCTTACAAGGCACCTGTTCCTGAGCGGCTCCCAGACCATGGCTAGAGAAAACATGAAACCATACCATCTTGTCTCACTGCAAATTCATGTAAACAGGTGGTTAGTCTTTTATTCATTTAAGTTTTAAAAAATATATTACATTGATATCTAACTGCTGAAGTTTTCGCTTTATTAACTATGTAAGTTTATGATTGAAAGTGTTTGGTTACTAGTTGCTTTGTATTAACTAACCTTAAATATTTGCTTTGACCCTCCTTTTAAAGGCTTTCAAGTCTTGGATGTTGAAGCCATGGTATATAGAAAGAATGGCAAACAGTACGAAGCAAAAAGACTTTATTGTGTAGCTGCTGGATTCATTATTTGTTAGCATAGATTAGATTAAATTTTCAGCCTTTTGATTTTTGTTTGGATGTTTTGATTTCTTAAGCAGTTAGGGACCTGTTACTTTATTATATAACAGGCATCTGATTGGTTTCCACTTTTTTTGTATTTGGTTGTTAACTTCTTGACCTGTGTCTAAAGGACTTCTGAAGTCTTTTGCTTCTGAAGATTTATGATTAATTATATTTAAAAAATGACCTGATTTTGTAAATTCCTCTCATTTTTATAGGTTCCTTAATTTAGTATAATGATTCACTACATAAAACAATTTCTCTAAAAAATTACCATAATATGGCTTGAAAAAAAAAATAATTTTTACCTGATAGGATTGTTGAAAGTTAATACATTTTACAGTTCAGGACAAGGACTCTTGATGTTGAGCTGTTGTGGAGAGGATGAGCTGGGGGTGTTCCGTGAAGAATCTGGACAGAGTTGGCCAAATCTTACGGGTGAGGTCTTCAGGATAAAACTTTTTCATTTTGCCCATAAGTGCTGGCAGCCAAGAGGTAGCCTAACATCATGCAGTGAACAAAATGGAAAGTAGCCTCCTGTTTTATCACAAAGAGCTTTATTTAATTTGTGAAATTGGACAGTGAGAGCCTATTGTTTTTTGTACCTTTTCTAATAATAATTATGGCTATTGTCCTGCTCAGTTGTCATACTGTTGTTGACATAAAGTAGTCATGATCTCCACGTGTAGCATTAAGGTATTGCTTGGCTCAAACAGGATACTAAACATTTGTTTTGAAATCCCGTATTTTACAAGCATATTGGTAACCATATTACAGTAATTTTTTCTTTAATTTCAATAAATATTTATTAAATGTTTACTGTGTGCCAGATTTTGTTATAAGTTCAGGGGATACTGTAGGAAATAGAACAGACAAAAAACTTGCTCTGATGAAGCCTACATTCTAGCAGGGGGGGAGATAGATAATAATAAATGTAATGAACAAGGAGTTAATGTAGTATGTAAGAAGGTGGTAAGCTGCATGGAGTAGGGAAGATGGGAAGTGCTGGTGTTTGGCAGTTGAGTTGCAGTTTTAAATATGGTAGTCTAGATGGAACTTTGTTGAGAAGGTAATATTTGAGCAAAGATTCAATAGAGGTGAACTTAGCTGGGGTGAAAAGTATTCTAGGCAGAGGGAAGAACCAACGCATAATCCCTAATACATTTAGCGACGTATAAGGAGACCGGTTTCTAGGATGAAATAAATGAGGAGGGAAGTAGTCGGAGATATAGTCAGACTATTAGGGACTTGTAGGTCATTGTAAGGAACAGATGGTCACAAATGCGTTTAATATTATATTTTAAATTTAGACCTAATGAGGAGGAAAAAGTTAACATGTGTTGAATTTGTCCTATATTCTTTCATTCTGTAGATATTTTTCAGCATCTTCTATGTGCCATTTATTGTGCTAAGTGAAGGGAGTACAGTGAGCAAAGAAACAGCCACAAAAGGTAGCCACAGTTTTTATGGAGATTATCTTGGTCCCATGCAAATCAGTGTTTGTGTGCTAACCATTGTGCCTGATGCTTTACAAATATTATCTTACATAATTCTAAGTATTGCATTTAATTCTAAGTATCTAGTAAGATAGACAGTATTGTTAACTTGGAATACAGTTGATGAAAATGAGGCTAAGAAAATTTGGTAATTTTTCCAAAGTTGCATAGCCAGTATGTGACAGAATGGGATTAGAACTTAATCTTGTCTTTTCATTATCTGTTGTTTGGTTCCCAATCTGTCTCTGCGTCATAGGTAACCTATTAACTGTGGAAGCTTGTTAAAGCTGTAGACTGCTTAGTGCTACCTCCGCAAATTCTTATTTAGTGCATCTGGCACAGAGCCCCAGGAATCTGCATTTATAATAAACACTCTAGGGACTCCTGTATTTTGGGACTGTTGCCTTCAATATTATATTTATGGTGGGCATCCTAATCTTGTCCCTGTTTTTAAAGAAAATGACTTCATCATTTCACCGTTGAGTATCATTTTTGCTGTAAGATATTTAGAGATGCTTTTAGTCAGATTAAGGATTTCCCTATTCCTAGTTGCTAAGAATTGAGTGTTGAATTTTAATAAGCTCTTTATAACCTCCACTGACCAAATCATATGCATTTTTTCCTTTAATTTTTTTTAAGGTAGATAATAATAGGTTTTCAAATATTGAACCAGCCTGGTATTCCTGAAGTAAATATAACTTGTTCATATGTATTCACTTTTTAAAACATTATTTGTTTCAGTTTTAGTGTTCTCTTTAAGATTTTCATAATCTGTCAGAGATTGTCTTTAATATTCCTTCCTCATACTGTCCCTGTTTTGTTACCAGGATGATAATAGCCTCAGAAAGTGAGATAAGAGCACATTTCCTCTTTTTCTGTTCTTTGGAGGCAGTCGTATGAGACTATTCATCTGTTACTCAAATGTCTGATAGAACTCACTTGTAAAACTGTCTAGAAATTTTTTATCTAGAAATGGTTTAATATTCAAAAGGACTAGTACAGCCATCCCAGTTTCCTGATTTTCCAGTCTTAGTTGTGCATTTACATTTTTCTAGGAATTTATCCATTCCACTTAAATTTATGAACAATGCTTTTATTTTTAATCCACATCTATATTTATGCTCTCTTTTTCATTTTTGGTATTATTTATTCCTGCTTTCTCTCTTTTTATCTTTTTTTTTCTCTCTTTTTCTTGATGAGTCTTGCCAGTGCTTTGTTAATTTTATTGATCATTTAAAGAACCAACTTTTGGCTTTGTTATTACCTTGTCTCATTTTCATTTCCTGTTAATTCCTGATGTAACTGTTTTCGTTTCCTTCTTTTACTTTTGTTGGGCTTATTCTGTTTTTCTGAATTCATTGTTTGTGGACTGTATTTTCTAACATGAGCATCCCAGGCTATAAATTTAGCTTTTGCTGTATCTCACAAGTTTCAAAAAGTAGCATTTTCAACTATTTAGTTCTAAATAGCTTCTAATTTCCATTTAGACATTTTTTGAGTTTTCTGGTTATCTTTTTGTCATTGATTGGTTTTCAGCATAGTTGTCTTGTGATCACAGCATGTGGTCTATAGGATGCAAACTGACCCCAGTTCTTGAGGGCATTTGCTTTTGCTCTACAGCTCTTCCCCAGATATTTGCAGTACTCACTACTTTATTTCCTTCAGGCCTTGTCTAAATATCACCTTCTCAGTGAGGCCTTCCCTAGCCGTCTACCTAAAATTTCACATACCCTTTTCTACTTCATATCACTCTTCCCTGCTTTGTTTTTTCTCCTTAGCACTTACCACTTTCTAATATTATCCAACATCGTGTTCAAAACTGGGTAGGGAAAGAAGTAAAGTCCTTAAGGGATATGTGGCTGGGGACAGAAACAAAGTATAAGCTTTGAGAGGAGGGAAAGGTTGAGTGCCTGCAGTGAGATTGAAGAGTAACTAATAATAGTAGTGCAGGTGACCCTTGAACAACAGGGGTTTAAAGTGCTTGGGTCCACTTATACGTGGAGTTTTTTCAATAAATAATACAGTTTGCCCTCCGTATTTCACAGGTTTTGAATCTGTGGATTCAACCACCCGCGGACAGAAATTGCCATCTGTGGTTGGTTGAATTCCTGGGTGTGAAACCCGTGGATAAAGAGGACTAGTAAGGGACTTGCGCGTCTGTGGGTTTTGGTATACACGGGGGCTCTGGAAGCCAACCAGGCGGATACCAGGGGACAGGTGCTAGCGTGGGTAAGAACAGCACAGCTGGGGAGTCAGGATTTGGCTCAGAGAGTGAGGGTTTCATTTACTATTTAAGAGGTTTGTCGATCAGTTGTGGATGATGATAAAATCAAGGGTAGGGGCAGGGTCCCTTAAGTAGAATGTGGGTGAAGGTTGTAGGAGGGACATGAATCAAGACATTTAGAACCTAGGGTTTGGAGGGATTCTGGACATCACCCAACATGGTGGTGGGATTTGGGATATAGATATTCTTAGATAGTTGAAGAAGCGATTGGCTCCTCAGATGCACAGTTCTTTATGGCATCAGCGCAGCCTGTGCAATGTCTTGAACTAAAGAATTTCATGGCCTTTTGAGGAATTAGTGCTTTTGTTTTCGATGTTGTTTGTTTGCTTGTTTTTTTCCTACCCCCAAGCAAATATTTTAGGAAGTTATAATGCCTGTTTAGTTGAAATCTAATGTTTCACCTAAATGTTTCTTAGTCTGTATTTCTGCAACATTTCTATTGCAAAGTTGCAACTTTTAATTTTTCATTTGTTTTGAATCCTCCATTCAACATTTTCTTCTACTTCCAAATAAAGTTCTTTTTCTGTGCATGTCTTTAATTTTAAAAGTGCTAACAGCTGACATGACAGCACTTTCATTGTTACCTGACTCTCCTTTTGTGCTGTAGTCATTTCCCTTTGGTATTACTGTAGTGGGAGTTTTTGTTTGGATGGTGGTGGTGGTGGTTTCTTTCTTCTTTGAGCTTTTGAATTGACAGGTAGTGAAATATCTAATAGTTCTTGGTTGGCAGATCGTTAAGAAATTGAGCTATTTACTGTCTTCTGGGCTTACAGCATAACTGTACAAACAGCTTAATTTTTTTTAACTTTTGTTGTTATTAATTTTTTTTATTTATTTTGGCTGCATTGGGTCTTTGTTGCTGCGCGCAGGCTTTCTCTAGTTGCGGCGAGCGGGGGCTACTCTTCATTGTGGTGCCTGCGCTTCTCATTGCGGTGGCTTCTCTTTGTTGCAGAACATGGGTTCTAGGCACACGGGCTTCAGTAGTTGTGGCTCGCAGGCTCTAGAGCGCAGGCTCAGTAGTTGTGGCGCATGGGCTTAGTTGCTCCGCAGCATGTGGGATCTTCCTGGACCAGTGCTCAAACCCATGTTCCCTGCATTGGCAGGCAGATTCTTAACCACTGTGCCACCAGGGAAGCCCAAAACAGCTTAATTTTTGAATTGGAGCTTACTGATGTTGATTTGCTTTGTCCTGATTTGGGAGGCACGATAATATTATTTTTTAAATTATTTCATACTATAGAAATAAGTAATGGATAAGTAGTATTGCTTTGTAGATTTCTTCTGTATATACATTACTTAAATAGGGTTTCTCTGCCCTCGTGTTAAGTGAAACTATTTTATAGGTGCATTGGGCTCTTTACAAAGAATTCCTCAGGAGGTTGTGTGAGGCCTCCATGAAGACCAGATATTATCAGAAAGCTTAGGAAAAAACTGCTCTTCGATGCCATATTGTTTAGAAGACATCATAAGGAGAGGGAAAATATAATTATTTGAACTCTTTCAGTTATAAATTTGAAATGTAACTGTTGAATCTAGAGTGGACATTAGGGCAGGTTTAGTCTTTGATTGGAAAGTGAGTCTGTTTTTTCAAGTTGCTTGTTTTTAATAACAGATTTTAATATCCTTGGATTAAAAGATTTAGTCTTATAATTTTACAATTAGAAGGGACCTTAGATGTACTATCATGACGCATGTAGTACTTGTATTTTCCTTATGAGAAGTTAGAACCTGAAAAAAATTAGCATAACTGAAAGCAATCCAGAACAAAGGTGAAGAAGTATCATTAACATGGGCAAATGAATAAGTCAGCTATCTTGCTGCCGTTAGTTTTCTGAGTACTAACACATTGGCTTGTGGTTTTAATTGTTGAATCCCTTTATTTTTTTATTCAGTGCTATCCATATATATATCTTCTTATATTTGGCTGTTGGTTAATGGTATGCATAGGGGTCCTAAGTAAATTGTTTAAAAGTGCTATTTGGTAGGTTGGAAAACTGAACATAAACTTGGTAGTTGATTTAGAAGTGTCTTGTTGTGTCTAACATATTAATCTTTCTCTTTTAGGAAACTGAAAATGGCCCTTCAGCTATGCTAGGTCTATAATGGGAAGTGTCACAGTTCGATATTTCTGTTATGGATGCCTTTTTACATCTGCAGCCTGGACGGTTTTGCTTTTTGTTTATTTCAACTTCAGTGAAGTGACTCAGCCACTTAAGAATGTGCCCATCAAGGGGTCTGGGCCCCATGGACCATTCCCCAAAAAATTTTATCCCCGTTTCACTCGAGGTCCAAGTCAAGTGTTAGAATCACAGTTCAAAGCAAACAAAATTGATGATGTGATAGAGAATCAAATTGAAGATCTGGAAAGAGGCAACATGAAATTCTCTTCTGAACTGGGTAAGTGTATTTGATTTTTGTTTGCAGCATGTCAAAGTATTTTATCATTGGAAGTTTAACTGTTCTTAAAATCATTTATTGTTCAGAGAATTAGAAATGTGACATTTTTTCTGCACTGATTTATTTCATTCATGAACTAGCTGAGGTCATATGGTTTTTGCAGACTCAGTAGGGTTCTGACTTCAGTATTTTATGAGGACTTGGGAGAAGCTAATGAGGTCCAGAATAGGGAAAAAAAAAAAAAAAGAAAAGAAAAGAACGAATGAAAAATTAAGTGGCTAGAGAGAAAATGGAACCTATGGGGAAGGATTATAATTGCTAGCATTAGTTAATAAGGGAAAGTAATGGTTCAAAAGCGACTGTATTTAACATATTTTGAAAGGCAGAGTTAATTAAAACAGAACATAAACCATTGAGTTTAGAAATAAGTTGAGATTACTTATATCTAATAAGATTTCTACTTATAAGAGTTATTCAGGTACCAGAATATATTTATTAAATACAGGAGTTTATAAAATAGAAACTTTTTTATTCTTCAAAAATTATATTCTGTTCAATTTGGAAGCAAGACTCTGAACACTGTAATTCTAGAATCCTGGTTTCAGCAAATTTTATTTTAAGGGATAAATGAGCCCTTTAAAACTTTGTCTTTAAAACTTAAAAAAGAACTTTGATCTTCATTGACACGTCAGATAATAAGTAATTTAAGAGTAAAAGCATATAGTAAGAGATTCTGAGAGATTGAAAGATCCACAGAATATAAAGGAAATGTTAAAGCAGATTTTTTTTTCACTTCATCATAGTTTCAAAGAATAAAATCAGTTCCTGGGATTTAATCACTTCCTAATACAGGAGATTGAACATATTTAAAATTATATGAGGAAATGGAGGCTATTACTTACTTTAGTTTTCATAAAATATACCTTCTAATCTTTTTCAAACAGCCATTTGGACATTTTAGAAGCATTAATGGGAAAATTTCTAGTTTTTTTGTTTATAGTAATTTTTGCAAAACTTTTATAAAGAAGTAACATTGGGTTTACCATTTTGAATGGACTTTGTTTGCCTGTGAAAGAAGTAGTGAGGGAATTGTAGATATTTGAAGTGGCAAACCCAAATTACCTACCTGAACAACTAAATTCTTTATAAAAGATCCTAAAGATCACAAAAAATACGATAGCGAATAAATGAATTCAGCAAAGTTACAGGGTACAAGATCAACACACCAAAACCCGTTGTATTTCTGGACACTAGCAATAAACAGTCCAAAAGTAAAATTAAGGGAACAATCCCATTTACAATGGAATCAGAAAGAATAAAGTACTTAAGAATAATATAGCCAAGGAGGTCTAAGATTTGTACACTTTAAACTACACAGCACTATTGAAAGAAATAAAAATAGACCTAAATAAATGGAAAGAGGTTCATGGATGGAATGCTAAATACTGTTAAGATGTCAGTACCACCCAAAGCAACCCACAGATTGAATGTAAACCTTATCAAAATCCCCATGGCCTTTGTTGAAAAGATGGAAAATCTGATTCTACAATTGATAAGGAATTGCAAGGGGCTCTGAATAGCCGGAACAGTCTTGAACAAGAACAAAGCTGGAAAACACACACTTCTCTGTTTCAGAACGTCCTGACAGTGTGATACTGGCCTAAGAATAGATATGCATCAGTAGATCAAAGGATAGACTGAGAGTCTGAAAATATACTCTGTGACATCTGTGGTCAAGTAGCATCTACGGTCAGTAATACCTGAGGACAAGTAACATCTGTGGTCAGTTGATTTTCAGAAAGGGTGCCAAGAGCAGTTAATGTGGGAAGAATGGTCTTTTCAACCAGTGGTGCTGGGACAGATAGATACCCCCATGCAAAGGAATGAAGTTGAACCCTTACCTCATGTCATATTAAATTAACTCAGAATGGATCAAAGACTATAATATAAAACCCTAAGAAGAAATCATAGGGATTAATAAGATAATTGGGGAAGCACTGCATTCTGTATTTCATCCCCTCACATCTGGGAATCCATAAAACAATATTCTTTAAAAAAAAAAAAAGAAACCTGCTCAACTCGAACCTGGGCCCCGGCAGTGAAAGTGCTGGGGCCTAACCACTGGACCGCCAGGGAATTCCCTTACTTGACTTTTTTTTTTTTTTTTTTTTTTTTGCGGTATGCAGGCCTCTCACTGTTGTGGCCTCTCCCGTTGCGGAGCCCAGGCTCTGGACGCGCAGGCTGAGCGGCCATGGCTCACGGGCCCAGCCGCTCCGCGGCATGTGGGATCCTCCCGGACCGGGGCACGAACCCGTGTCCCCTGCATTGGCAGGCACACTCTCAACCACTGCGCCACCAGGGAAACCCCCCCCCTTACTTGACTTTTAAAATCCAATCTTTTCCTGAATTATTTGACCATGAAATCTTTTTTTTCTTTCTAACATCTATTAATGTCCAGTGGAATTAGTTTTCCATGACCAGATTTTGAGAACTGCTGTTACAAGGAAGTCATTCTGTGAGGAGAGGCTAAAGGTTTTATGTGGGAAAGAGAAAGCAAGAGGAGGCTTTATTGTTCTTGGTAAAGGTGAGATTTCTGGCAATATTAGAGCAAAGATGTTAAATTATAATGATCTTGATTAGATCTGTGGAGGACTTTCCTGACCAGAGACTTTATAGAAAGGTTTATCAGTAGTATAATTTTTTTAGGGGAGGAGTTCATATAAAAACTTGCTATTAAAAAAAAATTTTTTTTTTTTAGACAAAAATTAACAAAACCAAAAACAACCTTGCATTAATTGGGGCCTGTTGAGGTCCATATGGGGTTCTATAATCTATTGGTTTTATGGAAAAATCATCATTAAGTCTCTTTTTTTCTTGGTCATAGGTAAGTTTTTATTTTGAAAATATTCTTAAGATTATGGCTAGTGAGCAGGTGTCATTTATGGTTAAGGTACACTTGCTTTTTGAGCTAAACTGATAAAAATTTGACTTAAACCTCAATTTACTTTTTTGAAAATGGAGACAAACTAGATTTGAGAAACATGGCTATTACCTGGTTATAAGAAGTTAAGATCATAATATATCAGTAACTGTAGCATTCCTTTCCAGATTTAATGTACTGACTGTGACGTCACTCTTTTGCAGGTATGATTTTTAATGAACGTGATCAGGAGTTGAGAGACTTGGGGTATCAGAAACATGCCTTCAATATGCTTATTAGTAACCGCTTGGGCTACCATAGAGATGTGCCAGATACGAGGAATGCAGCGTATGTTCCTTATTGGTTTCTGCTAATCACTTTAATAACACAGTGTTTTTAGTGCCAGCATAATAAGCCATGGGGATGGCGTTAATATTTTGCAATTAGGCTTATTATTCAGGATACTAGAAAACCTAAGACAGATTTCCACTCATACTATGCTTGAAGCCACATGGTCTGAGATTGTACTGACAAAGTTCTAGAGCTTGCTGTGTCTCTTTTGAAATTTAAAATCATGTGGGAAAAAGGAGGGAGGTGCTACCTGCATATAATTAAATAACCTTCCAAGCATAAGTTGATTTTAAATGTTTGTTTATTGGATTCATGGCGAAAAGGAATTAACATCAGTGAAGAATTCTGCTCATCATCTCACTTTTCTGTTTTCATTATTTTTGTTTCTTCAAAGGCTTTTCATTCATATGGTCGATCATTCCACACATCTGTTTCAGCACCTTTTTTGTTTGCTGGACTCTCTATTAGGCCCTGGAAATAAACAAAATAAGACATAGTCTCTCAGTTCACAGGGCTTAGAGTCTAGCTGGGGAGGTAGATAAAGAAGTGAGTAATTACAGTACCACAAGAATGAGGGCTGTGATAGGAGTTGGTGAAATGGGGTCCTCCAAACCAGAATGACCAGGGAAGGCTTCATAGAGGGTGATGACTGAGCAGTGATGTAAGGGAAGGTTTTCCCCTATATAGGGAACAGATCGAGGCATAAAATTACACTATTTGTCCAAGGGACTGAAACAGTTCACTTTGCCTGTAGTGGAGGAATGGCAAGAAACTGGAGGTGGGCAGGGCCCAGACATTGGAAGGCTTTGTATGCCATGCAGAAGAGCATGGAATACCAGATTTTATTGTTTAAGTTAGTGGGGTTTTTTTCTTGTGGCTGCTTAAAGCCACTTAATCCTTTTTATCAAATAGTTGCTTACATGGAAGCTCTTCCATTATCCTGATATATATCATAGTTTACTCAAATCTTTTTCTGTTACTGGGCAAAAAATAAAATTTTCAAATACAGAATTTCACATTTCCATTATTTCCTTTTGAAACCTCTTTGAGGAGAAGAAACTGAACATCAGCTTATGAGTACTGCATTAAAAACTTGCAGTGATTTTAGTAAAAACATTTTTATGTACCAAAAAAGAAAAAAAAATTCAAATTTTTAAAACGATGACCTAAAAATAAATGGAGTTGCAGGTACTGGAGGGAGAAATCATTAACAAATGTAAAACTCTTGAATAAGAAAACACATTGTGATGCGGAGGGGGAAGGGTAAGCTGTGACAAAGCGAGAGAGTAGCATGGACATATATACACTACCAAACGTAAAATAGATAGCTAGTGGGAAGCAGCTGCATAGCACAGGGAGATAGCTCGGTGCTTTGTGACCACCTAGAGGGGTGGGATAGGGAGGGTGTGAGGGAGGGAGACGCAAGAGGGAGGAGATATGGGAACATATGTATATGTATAACTGATTCACTTTGTTATAAAGCAGAAACTAGCACACCATTGTAAAGCAATTATACTCCAATAAAGATGTTAAAAAAAAAAAAAGAAAACACATTGTTATCTTAAATGCTTTTTAAAAAATTGTTAATAATGTAAGGAAGAGGCCGAACAAGGGAACAGTTAATGTTTAGTGAATAATAACCTAAAACATTTGAGCTTTTAAAATGTCAGAATTTTCCCATATTCGTCTTCACAGATGTAAAGACAGGTCTTACCCGACGGATCTGCCAGTCGCTAGTGTTGTTATTTGTTTCTACAACGAAGCCTTTTCTGCCTTGCTCCGGACCGTGCACAGCGTCCTAGACCGCACACCAGCCCGGCTTCTTCACGAAATTATCCTCGTGGATGATGACAGTGACTTCGGTAAGGACTATTGTAATTGGCAATGTGGGAGCTATGCAGTTGTTCACTGTCGTGCTGACCACATCAGCAGAGCTGACCGTTCAGTACTTAGTGGATAGGAGGACCCTCATGCACGCAATTGCAACAGAGCCAACCACAATTAAATGCCTGATTATAGGGTAATTTCAAAGAAACTGCACTGTCTTTGTAATGTTTTCAAACTGTGCTACCGAAATTTGGCCCTTGAAATTTTTCCCTTGGCTTACCTTTTTAAAAGAGTATTTTTATTTTGAAATAACTACAGATAGACAGTAAGTTACGAAGAGGTCCTGTGTACCCCTTCACCCAATTTCCTCCATTGGTTACATCTTACATCAGTATAGTACATTATCAAAACCCAGAATTTAGCATTGGTACAATATGTGTGTACAGTTATTTGTCATTTTATCCCATGAGTAGATTTCTGTAACCACCACTGCAGTCAAGGTACAGACTGCACTGCTCCATCACCCCTTCAAGGTTGTTATATAAACAGAATCATACAGTATGTGACGTTTTGAGATTGGCTTTTTTAACTAGACATAATGCTTTGGCTTACGTTTATCTCGTCAGTCTGTTATATCAGCTGTCTCTAGATAAGGTGGATTGCATTCTGAAAGCTCTTAGATGATCTCTGAAGGCCAGTGTTTTATGATTCAGTACATACTTCAGACCCTTATTTAATTCAACATAGATTCTTCCTAAAAGTGATTTCATGTACACACAGCAGGATGGAGGGCTGTCCTCAACCTGGTGAGAGAGGTTGTATCCCCATTTTACAGAGGAGGAAATATTAAGTAATTTGCTCAAGATCCTGTAGCTGTTAAGTGGTAGAGTTGAAATTAGACCCTTGGTCTACATAACTCCAAGCCTTCTGCTATTTCCATTACAGTAACCTGCAGAGATACACTGATAAATTGTATGTCAATTACATATTTTTTCACAACTCAAGGGTTTATTAAGCATCTCTTATATATCAACAACAGAATTGGTATGCAAGTATACTTAAGTATACAAAATGAGGAAATGTACACTGAGACCAATGGGTGCAAAATTCTCAAACCTTGGTAACTATTGAAATCTCATAGGAGAAATAGAAAAAAATTTAATTTCAAAAATGAATGATTAAAAAAACCAAGAATTTGAGTCTGGAACAAGTAGAAGATTGGCTAAGTAGTATAATTCTAGAATTTATGGTGTTGAATTTTTTTTTTTTAAGTAAACCTGTATTTTTCATTTTGCTGGTATTTTTTCTAAAAGGGAAGATTCGTGATCATTTATAATGGTTTATATACTAACTACAGAAAGAATTATTTATTTATCTTATATGATCTTTGAAGTTATGAAATTTAAAGGTAAATGAGCTAGAATTTATAAAAAATATTTAGTGCCCATGGAAGGTGCTAAATTAATAAAAGAATGTATTTACTGCTGCTGTTATATAATTCTTGGTAGGGAAATAGAAGTTGTTTCTCAACTATTCTGAAATGGAGTAGGACTTAATTAATCACTTTGAAACAAAAGATATTTACATATCATTTTGTTTTAAATATGATTTACATGCAGTCAGCCAAACGTTCATTCACTCAAGATACTCATTTCAAACATTCTTTATGCAAAGTGTTGTGTTAGTTGCTATGGAAATACAGATAAGTCTATAACTTAAGTAACTATTCCTTTAGGCTAGTGTTCCAACTCTTAACCCTCATTTTCTTCCTTCCAAGATAAGCTATGATCTTCTTTTAAAATAAAGCAGAAGAAGATTCTATATTTGCCTAAAAATTTGTCGCAAGTGCCAGCCACGACTCTAGAGAAGCTGCAAAATGTCTGTGCACATGTCTCATGTGGTTTGAACAGTTGTACGACTCCTCATTTTCAGATGATGTGAAAGGAGAACTAGATGAATACATCCAAAAATACCTCCCTGGAAAGATTAAAGTGATAAGAAACACAAAACGTGAGGGATTGATTCGAGGAAGAATGATTGGAGCAGCCCACGCAACAGGTAGAACTTCCCCCTGGCCTTTCTTGGTGGGTGTTGAGTGATGAGGGCTCTGAGTCTCCTGCCCTCCTGATCCTGCGTCAGTCTCTGAAAAATGGTGTCTTTAATGGGCACTGCCAGCAGGAAAGGTGAGGCTTGTTCAGTTTGGGAAAGGCCTTTCCATAACTCCAACCCGGTTGTCCCAAAGCACAGGCTCCAAGGAGGTGAATTCTGGAGTCCTCAGTGGTCTGCCTTTCTGGTTTTTCTTCAGTTACATTATATTGATTCAAATGTATTTCTTTTTACGGTTACCTCTATGGAAGGTTGGTGATCCTAATTTTCATTTATGATCTTGATAAAAATTTTTCCTTTTAAAATACATTTATTTCAGTTAAAACAAATGAATTTGTTTAAAAATATTAGGTATCTAATACTGCAGGTGATGCCTGGATATGGCAAAAATAATCAAGATAATTTTAAAATTCCAGAACTTTGGGGGGGCATTCCCCAGTAGTGAAAAAAATCTCCTACCTTCCCATATACTGCTCTCCTCAAGATAACCAGTCACTGGGGTTTAAGTGGTTGGCACTGCTTTCTGCCACCACCCCTCCTTGTATACCCACTGTCCCATTCGCTGGGTTTAGCTGTGACTTCATTTTTAGAATCTTTCTTCTTCCCTCCTTTCTCTTAAACCTGCAGTGAACAGGAGCAATTAACAAAAAATGAGAAGTAGCTCCCCTCCATCCAGTCTGCAGTCATATGCAGATTGAGTTCAAGGCGAGTTTCCTTCTTTAGAGTCTAGTTTTGACATATTGAAGGCACAAGATAGAAAATTGTGGGGTATTGGTAGGGAATGGCAAGATTATGTCACAGAACATCGTACTGTTATAGTATATTGTTACTGAGAGTTTATTGTTTTTCAGGTAACAATAGTCATTTAGTTTTAGTTTTTGTTTTTTTTTTTTTTGCGGTACGCGGGCCTCCCACTGCCGCGGCCCCTCCCGTTGCGGAGCACAGGCTCCGGACGCGCAGGCCCAGCGGCCGCGGCCCATGGGCCCAGCCGCTCTGCGGCATGCGGGATCTTCCTGGACTGGGGCACGAACCCGTGTCCCCCGCGTCGGCAGGCGGACTCCCAACCACTGCGCCACCAGGGAATCCCAGTCATTTAGTTTTTTTCTTTATGATCTGTTGGTCCTTGTTCCAATATAGTTTAGGATCTGTCAAAAAATAAGCCAGTTTTTGGGAAATCAATCTCAGGTTCGATGTGACTGTTATTATCTTACTTCATTTAGTTAAATTGTCTTTAATTGAAAAAGTAACATTTTTCGAGTTAAAAAAAGCTATTATACATTTTCTCCTCAGAGGAAACTTGATTGAATTGACCTCACTTCACTTGAATAGTGTACAGGTTGAACATTCTGCCTTTCTGTATTAAATGACATATGGTGAGCTGTATGCTCTTTACATCCTCATAAAGTCCTTCACAGGAGGCCTTGAAGGACATGACTAAGTCACTGTCATCCTGGAGGACTTTCTTGCTGGAGGTATTTCTGCTACTGTTAATTGGAATAGGATGCATCCGGTGCTGTATGAAGTTCACGTAAAATCTGTATCAATACATTTCATGGATAAACGTTTGGAAAAATAATAATGCTGTCTGATGATGAGATTCTAAGTTTCTCAGCTGTTCAGAATAACCATTAAGTTATCAAAGAAGTTTGGGATTATCAAAGAAACCCTCACTCCTCACATTTATCAAGAGGAGTTAAAAATGCATGATAAAATCTTCACGATTTTAATTTTATTAACTAGAAGAAAAGAGCATCCCGTGGCTGATGAGATTGGGGGGATTAGAAAGGAAGGGTGGGAAATGGAAGAAAAAGAAATGAGTGCGTGGCAGTCAAGAGGTGAATCCAAGGAGAAGGGAGCTGTGTTGCTGACGTGATGAGAGGGCTGCACGCTTCTCTCCCTCCTGAGAATGGCTGTGTTGTAGCCATAATCGATAACTGGGGTCATGTGTCCGAGTCACCAGTGAAAATGAGTTACGTTCTCTAACCTCTGTTTACTAAGGCAGGGAAATACACACTAAACATAAATATTTCCATTACAATAATTGTACTAAAAAGTACGCACAGCTGACCACTGTCATTGCACCACACTCCATACCTGGCTGTCCAGAGAACTGAATTGTTCCTGTGAGATTTTGAATCTTTTTACTGAGGAAAATATGTAAATTTTTTCACAGGTTGTGCATATTGTTTGCATATGTTCTTCAATCGTAGCAGGACACTTCAGACAGAATTCCTGGCTAACAGACTTCCGAGTACCGGTTTAATAGTTTGGGCTGGAAGGGTGGCAGTTACCTTTCACGCCTGTAAATGTATCAGCACTTGAACTGGTGGCCATACCTAACTTGAGTGAGGTGCAGCTCTCAGGGCCCCTATTGTTTGCTTCCCCAGGAGAAGTCCTGGTGTTCCTGGACAGCCACTGTGAGGTGAATGTGATGTGGCTGCAGCCCCTGCTGGCTGCCATCCGGGAGGACCGGCAAATGGTGGTGTGCCCGGTGATCGACATCATCAGCGCTGACACGCTGGCCTACAGCTCGTCCCCTGTGGTGCGGGGAGGATTCAACTGGGGGCTGCACTTCAAATGGGACCTCGTTCCCCTTTCTGAGCTCGGAGGAACAGACGGAGCTACTGCACCAATAAAGTAAGATTTCTCCTGTATGTGTGAAAAATTCCCAAAAGAGGAAACATACTCAAAGATAATTCCTTTTTCTTTGCAGGAAGCAAAAGTGTTGGCTTAACTTGTTTGTTAAAAATTTTTGAGTGCTTACCAAATTTTACGTACTCTGCCAAGTCCCAAGGAAAGATTTATGAATAAGAAGTTGTCCAGGCCCTCAAGAATTTATATCTTAGTGAGAAAAGCAGAAGAAGTCAACAATATCCTGGGATAATTGTTGCATAGGATAGCCTGGGAGGACCCCCTGTGCTGTGTTGTTTATATCACATACCATGGTTATTGCATTGGCCGTTAACACATCTTCAGTTCTTTGCTAGTGTGAGTGGTACTGTGAAGAACATTTAATACATAAGCCTTTTCTATAATTAGGATTTTAGGATGGATTCCCACTCGTACAATTACTGAGTCATCGTATGTGAATTATTTTCAATTTTCATCCATATTCTCTCATATTATAAATCTCTCATGTTATTTCTCCTTATTTTTGTTTTCTTTTAAATTTCTCATGTAGATTTCAGAGACGTTTGTATTTGTACTTTTTAAAGTTCTTAGACCTACTCTTTCTTTTAAACTTTTTTTTTAATACAGCTTTTAAAAAATATTTGTTTATTTATTTGGCTGCATTGGGTCTTTGTTGCAGCACGCGGGGTCTTTTCGTTGCGGCGTGCGGGCTCCAGAGCATGTGGGCTCAGTAGTTGCAGCACGCAGGCTCTCTAGTTGTGGCACACAGGCTCCAGAGCGCGTGGGCTCAGTAGTTGAGGCATGCAGGCTCTCTAGTTGTGGCGCACCGGCTCTAGAGCATGCAGGCTCAGTAGTTGTGGTGTGCGGGCTTAGTTGTCCCGTGGCATGTGGGATCTTAGTTCCCCAACCAGGGATCAAACACACATCCCCTGCACTGGAAGGTGGATTCTTAACCACTGGACTACCAGGAAAGTCCCTTTTTTAGACTTTTTTACTGTAAAAAATAGCATATGTAAAAAGTATATATGTATATATGCATGCGATTTAATAAATGATTATAGTGTGAACACTGTGAAAGTACCACCAAGTCAAGAAATAGCACCCACATGCCCCCTGTATACCCCTCCCTGGTCACAGCCCCTGCCCTTGTCCTTAGAGGTGTCATTACCCTGACCCACTCATCATTTCCCTGCTCTCCTGGAGAGTTGTACCCCCTATGTATGATTTCTAAATGATGTAATGTAGCCCAGTTCCCTGCTCTTGGACTTCATGTAAATGAAGCCATGGGACTCATCACTGTCTTCTTTTAGTCAGTATTGCTTTAAAAGCCTCTGTGCTGCATTATATAGTTGGTTCCTTTTTATTGCTGTATAACATTCTGTTATACTGATGTATCATAACATTTATCCGGTTTACTGTGGGCAGGGCATTTGGGTTGTTTTCAGTCGTTTCTCCACCTTACAAGTGGTGCTGTTGTCAGCATTCTTATTCATGGCTTCTAGCTTACAGGAGTGAAACTGCCCAGTCATAGGCATGCCTGTCTTCACCTTTAGCTGATAACGTTTTCCCCACACCTCAGGCGACTAGAACGCCATTGGCTCCTCAGCTAGCCTTTGGGTACTTGCAGCTTCCTTTCATCCGAACCAGACTTGGAGGGGAGGCTGACAGAGAGCTGGGCCAGCTCAGGTGGCTGAGCTGCTCTCCTGGCAGGGTGGGGTTGTCTTCTGTTCTCAGGCTTTGTGAGAGAACCTGTTGCAGTTCTTTGTGAAGTCCGTGAAAAAAGCACACCCAGCTCTCAGTTGTCTTCTAGTCTTCACATGCTTGTAACCCTTCTTCCTACCAGGGCTTTCAGTGCGGGTCTCTACCCTCTGCTCCCCAGCCTTGCAGGTGGGAGTTAGATGCTGGAGCACATCTCTCAGGAGAGCAGGGCTGCACCTGGGGACTGTCACTCTGTGTTTCTGGGCTCCACGACTTCACGTACTGTGACTGGAGGCAGACAGGAGCACTGACCCCATTTTCAGCTTCCCTTTGCCAGTGCAAGAAAGTTCCTTGGACTGTTGTTACATGTGTTCTCATTCGTAGTTATAGGGCAGTGGCCAGTTTTTGCCTATTTCATCATCTTCATGGGTATTTGTTTCTCATTGTTTAATTTTTAATATTTTTAATCAAAAACATATTCACAGTAATAAGTCAAACAGTATAGAACAACTTAGGATGAGAAGTGGCTGGCTCTAACCCTCCCTCCCCATTCTCAGTCCTCCCCAGAGGCAAATTCTTTTAACCACTTTTAGTTGTGTTCTTCCATTTCTTACTTCCAGAACTCTAAATTATATGCATAGTCCTCATTTCAACATAAAACCAACTATAGACCTCTCTGTTGGAAAAAAGATTTAGATCATTTACATCACTCCCATGTTCCCTTTATTGTTGTAGGATGAGTTTTTAGTTACTGTATTGGTTACTTTTGATACTTTAAAAAAAATCTGTTTCTTTTTTTTTTTTTTTGGCTGCGTTGGGTCTTTGTTGCTGCACGTGGGCTCTCTCTAGCTGCAATGAGCGGGGGCCACTCCTCGCTGCGGTGCACGGGCTTCTCATTGTGGTGGCTTCTCTTGTTGCAGAGCACGGGCTCTAGGTGCACGGGCTTCAGTAGTTGTGGCATGCAGGCTCAGTAGTTGTGGCACACAGGCTCAGCAGTTGTGGCTTGCAGGCTCCAGAGTAGCAGGCTCAGTAGTTGTGGCACACGGGCTTAGTTGCTCCGCGTCATGTGGGATCTTCCCGGACCAGGGCTCGAACCCATGTCCTCTGCATTGGCAGGCGGATTCCCAACCACTGCGCCACCAGGGAAGCCCCGTTCTGTTGACTTTGGAGAGCATCATTTGACATTCTTCCTTGAACAGTGAGGCTATGAGCACCACTTTCTCCTTTTTTCCACTTTTTCTCCCCTTTGGGCTGTAAGCTGTTTCACTTTTATATCAAGGTTGCTAACTTCTTGAGTTGGATATTTAGATTTTTTTAAATTTCAGCCTTTTTTCTTTTCTAATACATGTAGTTAAGATGATAAATTTTCTTCTAATCATGGCTTTAGCTGCATCCCACAAACTGTGATATATCATTTTTTATTGTCATTTTTTTTTAACATCTTTATTGGGGTATACTTGCTTTACAGTGGTGTGTTAGTTTCTGCTTTATAACAAAGTGAATCAGTTATACATATACACACATTCCCATATCTCTTCCCTCCTGCGTCTCCCTCCCTCCCTCCCACCCTCCCACCCTCCCTATCCCACCCCTCCAATTGGTCACAAAGCACCGAGCTGATATCCCTGTGCTATGCGGCTGCTTCCCACTAGCCATCTACCTTACGTTTGGTAGTGTATATATGTCCCTGCCTCTCTCTCGCTTTGTCACAGCTCACCCTTCCCCCTCCCCATATCCTCAAGTCCGTTCTCCGGTAGGTCTGCGTCTTTATTCCTGTCTTACCTCTAGGTTCTTCATGACGTTTTTTTTTTCTTAAATTCCATATATATGTGTTAGCATACGGTATTTGTCTTTCTCTTTCTGACTTACTTCACTCTGTATGACAGACTCTAGGTCTATCCACCTCATTACAGATAGCTCAATTTCGTTTCTTTTTATGGCTGAGTAATACTCCATTGTATATATGTGCCACATCTTCTTTATCAATTCATCCAATGATGGGCACTTAGGTTGTTTCTATCTCCAGGCTATTGTAAATAGAGCTGCAATAAACATTTTATTACATGACTCTTTTTGAATTATGGTTTTCTCAGGGTATATGCCCAGTAGTGGGATTGCTGGGTCATATGGTAGTTCTATTTGTAGTTTTTTAAGGAACCTTCATACTGTTCTCCATAGTGGCTGTACCAATTCACAGTCCCACCAGCAGTGCAAGAGTGTTCCCTTTTCTCCACACCCTCTCCAGCATTTATTGTTTCTAGATTCTTTGATTATGGCCATTATGACTGGTGTGAGATGATATCTCATTGTAGTTTTGATTTGCATTTCCCTAATGATTAATGATGTTGAGCATCCTTTCATGTGTTTGTTGGCAGTCTGTATATCTCTGGAGAAATGTCTATTTAGGTCTTCTGCCCATTTATGGATTGGGTTGTTTGTTTTTTTGTTATTGAGCTGCATGAGCTGCTTGTAAATTTTGGAGATTAATCCTTTGTCAGTTGCCTCATTTGCAAACATTTTCTCCCATTCTGAGGGTTGTCTTTTGGTCTTGTTTATGGTTTCCTTTGCTGTGCAAAAGCTTTGAAGTTTCATTAGGTCCCATTTGTTTATTTTTGTTTTTATTTCCATTTCTCTAGGAGGTGGGTCAAAAAGGATCTTGCTGTGATTTATGTCATAGAGTGTTCTGCCTATGTTTTCCTCTAAGAGTTTGATAGTTTCTGGCCTTACATTTAGGTCTTTAATCCATTTTGAGCTTTTTTTTGTGTATGGTGTTAGGAAGTGATCTAATCCCATACTTTTACATGTACCTGTCCAGTTTTCCCAGCACCACTTATTGAAGAGGCTGTCCTTTCTCCACTTTACATTCTTCCCACCTTTATCAAAGATAAGGTGACCATATGTGCATGGGTTTATCTCTGGGCTTTCTATCCTGTTCCATTGATCTATCTTTCTGTTTTTGTGCCAGTACCATACTGTCTTGATTACTGTAGCTTTGTAGTATAGTCTGAAGTCAGGGAGCCTGATTCCTCCAGCTCCGTTTTTCGTTCTCAAGATTGCTTTGGCTATTCGGGGTCTTTTGTGTTTCCATACAAATTGTGAAATTTTTTGTTCTACTTCTGTGAAAAATGCCAGTGGTAATTTGATAGGGATTGCATTGAATCTGTAGATTGCTTTGGGTAGTAGAGTCATTTTTACAATGTTGATTCTTCCAATCCAAGAACATGGTATATCTCTCCATCTATTTGTATCACCTTTAATTTCTTTCATCAGTGTCTTATAATTTTCTGCATACAGGTCTTTTGTCTCCTTTGGTAGGTTTATTCCTAGATATTTTATTCTTTTTGTTGCAGTGGTAAATGGGAGTGTTTTCTTGATTTCACTTTCAGATTTTTCATCATTAGTGTATAGGAATGCAAGATATTTCTGTGCATTAATTTTGTATCCTGCAACTTTACCAAATTCATTGATTAGCTCTAGTAGTTTTCTGGAAGCATCTTTAGGATTCTCTATGTATAGTATCATGTCATCTGCAAACAGTGACAGCTTTACTTCTTCTTTTCCGATTTGGATTCCTTTTATTTCCTTTTCTTCTCTGATTGCTGTGGCTAAAACTTCCAAAACTATGTTGAATAAGAGTGGTGAGAGTGGGAAACTTGTCTTGTTCCTGATCTTAGTGGAAATGCTTTCAGTTTTTCACCATTGAGGATGATGTTGGCTGTGGGTTTGTCATATATGGCCTTTATTATGTTGAGGAAAGTTCCCTCTATGCCTACTTTCTGCAGGGTTTTTGTCATAAATGGGTGTTGAATTTTGTCAAAAGCTTTCTCTGCATCTATTGAGATGATCATATGGTTTTTCTCCTTCAATTTGTTAATATGGTTTATCACATTGATTGATTTGCATATATTGAAGAATCCTTGCATTCCTGGAATAAACCCCACTTGATTATGGTGTATGATCCTTTTAATGTGCTGTTGGATTCTGTTTGCTAGTATTTTGTTGAGGATTTTTGTATCTATGTTCATCAGTGATACTGGCCTGTAGTTTTCTTTCTTTGTGACAGCCTTGTCTGGTTTTGGTATCAAGGTGATGGTGGCCTCGTAGAAAGAATTTGGGAGTGTTCCTCCCTCTGCTATATTTTGGAAGCATGTGAGGATAGGTGTTAGCTCTTCTCTAAATGTTTGATAGAATTCACCTGTGAAGCCATCTGGTCCTGGGCTTTTGTTTATTGGAAGATTTTTAATCACAGTTTCAATTTCAGTGCTTGTGATTGGTCTGTTCATATTTTCTATTTCTTCCTGATTCAGTCTTGGCAGGTTGTGCATTTCTAAGAATTTGTCCATTTCTTCCAGGTTGTCCATTTTATTGGCATAGAGTTGCTTGTAATAACCTCTCATGATCCTTTGTATTTCTGCAGTGTCAGTTGTTACTTCTCCTTTTTCATTTCTAATTCTATTGATTTGAGTCTTCTCCCTTTTTTTTTTGATGAGTCTGGCTAATGGTTTATCTATTTTATCTTCTCAAAGAACCAGCTTTTAGTTTTATTGATCTTTGCTATTGTTTCCTTCATTTCTTTTTCATTTATTTCTGATCTGATTTTTTTGATTTCTTTCCTTCTGCTAACTTTGGGGTATTTTTGTTCTTCATTCTCTAATTGCTTTAGGTGCAAGGTTAGGTTGTTTATTCGAGATGTTTCCTGTTTCTTAAGGTGGGCTTGTATTGCTATAAACTTCCCTCTTAGAGCTGCTTTTGCTGCATCCCATAGGTTTTGGGTCGTCATGTCTCCATTATCATTTGTTTCTAGGTATTTTTAAATTTCCTCTTTGATTTCTTCAGTGATCACTTCGTTATTAAGTAGTGTATTGTTTAGCCTCCATGTGTTTGTATTGTTTACAGATCTTTTCCTGTAACTAATATCTAGTCTCATGGCGTTGTGGTTGGAAAAGATACTTGATACAATTTCAGTTTTCTTAAATTTACCAAGGCTTGATTTGTGACCCAAGATATGATCTATCCTGGAGAATGTTCCATGAGCACTTGAGAAAAATGCGTATTCTGTTGTTTTTAGATGGAATGTCCTATACATATCAATTAAGTCCATCTTGTTTAATGTATCATTTAAAGCTCGTGTTTCCTTATTTATTTTCATTTTGGATGATCTGTCCATTGGTGAAAGTGGGGTGTTAAAGTCCCCTACTATGAATGTGTTACTGTTGATTTCCCCTTTTACGGCTGTTAGTATTTGCCTTATGTATTGAGGTGCTCCTATGTTGGGTGCATAAATATTTACAATTGTTATATCTTCTTCTTGTATCGATCCCTTGATCATTATGTAGTGTCCTTCTTTGTCTTTTGTAATAGTCTTTATTTTAAAGTCTATTTTGTCTGATATGAGAATTGCTACTCCAGCTTTCTTTTGGCTTCCATTTGCATGGAATATCTTTTTCCATCCCCTTACTTTCAGTCTGTATGTGTCTCTAGGTCTGAAGTGGGTATCTTGTAGACAGCATATATATGGGTCTTGTTTTTGTATCCATTCAGCCAATCTGTGTCTTTTGGTGGGAGCATTTAGTCTATTTACATTTAAGGTAATTATCGATATGTATGTTCCTATTCCCATTTTTTAAATTGTTTTGTGTTCATTATTGTAGGTCTTTTCCTTCTCTTGTGTTTCTTGCCTAGAGAAGATCCTTGAGCATTTGTTGTAAAGCTGGTTTGGTGGTGCTGAACTCTCTCAGCTTTGTCTTGTCTGTAAAGGTTTTAATTTCTCCATCAAATCTGAATGAGATCCTTGCTGGGTAGAGTAATCTTGGTTGCAGGTTTTTCCCCTTCATCACTTTCAGTATGTCCTGCCACTCCCTTCTGGCTTGCAGAGTTTCTGCTGAGAGATCAGCTGTTAACCTTATGGGGATTCCCTTGTGTGTTACTTGTTGTTTTTCCCTTGCTGCTTTTAATATGCTTTCTTTGTATTTAATTTTTGACAGTTTGATTAATATGTGTCTTGGCATATTTCTCCTTGGATTTATCCTGTATGGGACTCTCTGTGCTTCCTGCACTTGATTAACTATTTCCTTTCCCATATTAGGGAAGTTGTCAACTATAATCTCTTCAAATATTTTCTCAGTCCCTTTATTTTTGTCTTCTTCCTCTGGAACCCCTATAATTCGAATGTTGGTGCATTTAGTGTTGTCCCTGAGGTCCCTGAGACTGTCCTCAGTTCTTTTCATTCTTTTTTCTTTATTCTGCTCTGCAGTAGTTATATCCACTATTTTATCTTCCAGGTCACTTATCCGTTCTTCTGCCTCAGTTATTCTGCTATTGATCCCATCTAGAGTATTTTTCATTTCATTTATTGTGTTGTTTATCATTGTTTGTTTCATCTTTAGTTCTTGTAGGTCCTTGTTAAATGTTTCTTGCATTTTGTCCATTCTATTTCCAAGATTTTGGATCATCTTTACTATCATTATTCTGAATTCTTTTACAGGTAGACTGCCTATTTCCTCTTCATTTGTTCGGTCTGGTGCATTTTTATCTTGCTCCTTCATCTGCTGTGTGTTTTTCTGTCTTCTCATTTTGCTTATCTTACTGTGTTTGGGGTCTCCTTTTTGCAGGCTGCAGGTTTGTAGTTCCCATTGTTTTTGATGTCTGTCCCCAGTGGCTAAGGTTGGTTCAGTGGGTTGTGTAGGCTTCCTGTGCCTGTGTTCTGGTGGATGAGGCTGGATCTTGTCTCTCTGGTGGGCAGGTCCACATCTGGTGGTGTGTTTTGGGGTATCTGTGGACTTATTATGATTTTAGGCAGCCTCTCTGCTAATGGGTGGGGTTGTGTTCCTGTTTTGCTAGTTGTTTGGCATAAGGTGTCCAGCACTGTAGCTTGCTGGTTGTTGAGTGAAACTGGGTGCTGGTGTTGAGATGGAGATCTCTGGGAGATTTTTGCCGTTTGATATTATGTGGAGCTGGGAGATCTGTTGTTGACCAGTGTCCTGAAGTTGGCTCTCCCGCCTCAGAGGCACAGCACTGACTCCTAGCTGCAGCACCAAGAGCCTTTCATCCACATGGCTCAGAATAAAAGGGAGAAAAAGTAGAGAGAAAGAATTAGTAGAAGTAAGAAGAAAGAAAGGAAGAAAGGAAGGAAGGAAAGAAAGAAAGAGGGAAAGGAGGGAAGGAAGAAAGAAAGAAGAAAAGGAAAGAAGGAAAGAAAGGAGGGAGGGAGGAAGGGAAGGTGGGAGGAAGGAAGGAAGGAGGGAAGGAAGGAAAACAGAAAGAAAGAAGATAAAGTAAAATAAAATAAAGTAAAATATAATAAAGTTATTAAATTAAAAAATAATTATTAAAGAAAAAACCGGACAGATAGAACCTTAGGACAAATGGTGGAAGCAAAACTATACAGACAAAATCTCACACAGAAGCATATACATACACACTCACAGAAAGAGGAAAAGGGGAAAAAATCATAAATATTGCTCTCAAAGCCCACCTCCTCAATTTGGGATAATTCGTTGTCTAAAGGAGGGAGGGAAGGAAGGAAGAAAAGAGAAAGAAAAAGAAAGAGGATAAAGTAAAATAAAGTTATTAAAATTATTAAGAAAAAAATTTTAAAAGAAACGACAACGGACGGATAGAACCCTAGGACAAATGGTGGAAGCAAAACTATACAGACAAAATCTTACATAGAAGCATACACATACACACTCACAAAAAGAGGAAAAGGGGGAAAAAATCACAAATCTTGCTCTCAAAGTCCACCTCCTCAATTTGGGATGATTCGTTGTCTATTCATGTATTCCACAGATGCAGGTACATCAAGTTGATTGTGGAGATTTAATCCGCTGCTTCTGAGGCTGCTGGGAGAGATTTCCCTTTCTCTTCTTGGTTCTCACAGCTCACAGGGGCTCAGCTTTGGATTTGGCCCCGCCTCTGCGTGTAGGTCGCTGGAGGGCGTCTGTTTTTTGCTCAGACAGGACGGGGTTAAAGGAGCCGTTGATTCGGGAGCTCTGGCTCACTCAGGCCGGTGGGAGGGAGGGGGGCGGAGTGCGGGGCGGGCCTGCGGCGGCAGAGGCCGGCGTGACGTTTGTTGCACGACCCTGAGGCCCGCCGTGCGTTCTCCCGGGGGAGTTGTCCCTGGATTCCGGGACCCTGGCAGTGGCGGGCTGCACAGGCTCCCCAGAAGAGGGGTGTGGAGAGTGACCTGTGCTCGCACACAGGCTTCTTGGCGGCGGCAGCAGCAGCCTTAGCGTCTCCCGCCCGTCTCTGGGGTCCAGCTTTTAGCCACGGCTCGTGCCCGTCTCTGGAGTTCAAGTAGCGCTCTTACTCCCCTCTCCTCGCGCACCGGGAAACAGAGGGAAGAAAAAGTCTCTTGCCTCTTCGGCAGCTCCAGACCTTTTCCTGGACGCACTTACGGCCAGTCTTGGCGCACTAACCCCCTGCAGGCTGTGTTCATGCCGCCAACCCCAGTCCTCTCCTTGCGCTCCGACGGAAGCCCGAGCCTCAGCTCCCAGCCCTGCCCGGCCCGGCAGGTGAGCAGACAAGCCTCTCGGGCTGGTGAGTGCCGGTCGGCACCGATCCTCTGTGCGGGAATCTCTCCGCTTTGCCCTCCGCACCCCTGTGGCTGCGCTCTCCTTCGCGGCCCCGAAGCTTCCCCCTCCACCACCCGCAGTCTCGGCCCCCGAAGGGGCTTCCTAGTGTGTGGGAACCTTTCCTCCTTCACAGCTCCCTCCCACTGGTGCAAGTCCCGTCCCTATTCTTTTGTCTCTGTTTTTTCTTTTTTTTTCTTTCTTTTGCCCTACCCAGGTGCGTGGGGAGTTTCTTGCCTTTTGGGAGGTCTGAGGTCCTCTGCCAGCGTTCAGTAGGTGTTCTGTAGGAGTTGCTCCACATGTAGATGTATTTCTGGTGTATTGTATAGCACAGAGGACTCTGCTCAGTACTCTGTAATAACCTCCAAACTCGGAACTCCACACTGCAGAGGCCCTCCTTTCAACGTGCTGCCTCTCCCCTTCTCCGCAGGTCACAAGCAGAGGCCTATTGTCATTTATTTCAAAATATTTTCATTGTTATGTCTTCTCTTACCTGTAGGTTATTTAGCAGTGCATTTATTATTTTACAGGCATACGGAAACTTTATAGTCGTTATTTAATCCTAGCTTACACTGTGGTCAGAATTTGTATTTTCTGCAGTTGTTAAGGATGAGATGCTGTATTTGTTGGGTCATTTATTGTGTTGTTCAAATATTCTATATTTTTATTAATTTTTATTTCACATGTTCTATCAGTTATTGAAAATGGTATATTAATTTCCCACTACAATTGTGTGTCTGTTTCTCCTTGTAGTTCTTTATATATTTTCTTCATATATTTTGAGGCTCTGTTAATAGATGCATGACAGTTTAGAATTATTAAATCTTCTGGTGATGAAACCATTTATCATTATGAATTGTATTTCATTCTGTACTTCTAGAATAGTGTCCCTTTTGCTGTCAGTCTTCCTGTGGTCACATATTTATACGTGTCCCTGTAAGCAGCATGTAGTTGCTTTTGTTTTGTTTTGAAGCCTGTGTGGAAAACTTTGCCTTTTAATTAGGGCTTAGCTGATTACTGACATGTTTGTGTCTGTGGTTACAGTGGTACTGTTTGCTTTCTGTCTGTTCTGTGTTCTGTTTTCTCTGCTCTTACGTGCTTTTGGCCTGAATTCCAATTATTCTGTTCCCAGCTGCCACCCATTATTAGACATTATAGTTTCTTACCTACTGTTCTGTTAGTGGTTACCTTAGAAAGTACAGCCTTCATACTTGACATATCAAAGTGTAATATAGATTGGTATTTTCTCCAAACAATGCAAGGATATCAGAATGTTCATACTCCAGTTATCCCCCTTCAAGTTATATTGCTGAAATGTACACGTGTGTTTGGGGGTGGTGGTGTGGTGTGTGTTTTTGTACTTTTGGGCCATGCTGCACGGCTTGCAGGATCTTAGTTCCCTACCCAGGGATCCATCCCGGGCCCCCTGCAGTGGAAGCTCGGAGTCCTAACCATTGGACTGCCAGGGAAGTCCCACGTGTGTATTTTTTTTAACCCTACAAGACTTTTTTATGTAACCATTATTCATTTACGTTCACCCACATATTTCCCCTTTTATGTTACTTTTTATCCTTTCTGCATCTGCAGGCTTCCATCTCGGATTTGTTTCCATTTTGACTAAAGAACACATTTTAGTGTTTCTTTTGGTTGGACCTTCAGGTGATTATTCCTCTTTTTCTGAAAATGTCTTTGTTTCACGCTTTGTGTGTGTGTGCGTGCGTGCGTGCGTGCAGAAGGATTCACATTTATTGGTTCAACTACGGTACCTAACATTTGCTAAACATGTATTTCACACTAATTGGTCACATTCCACAGGTTGTCAGTTCACAGAAAAGGGCCCATCCCTTGCCAGATGGCAGGGTAGGAGGTACAGAGAGCCTGGGTAGCAGAGCCCGCCAGCTGTCACTTGGTCATGCAGGATTGATGGAGCCAGGTTGGCGGGCAGCCCTTGGCCGGCCCTTTGGGGATAGAGGCTCAGAGATATCCTATCTCAACTCCTACACAGGACTGTGGGTAGAGGTGGGCCTCAGGTAGGTAGCCCAGGGGTAGGCTCATGGATGAACGTGCCACCAGAGCTCCTGAAGGTGGGGTCATGGGAGGTGGTGTTCTCTGTGCCTTGGATCATAGGAAGGAAATGGAGGCCTCTTCAAGGGGTTGTAGCCCCTGGCTGGACAGGTGGGAAGGACTCCCCAGACATGATACAGACATTACAGCGCAGACACAAGCCCCTACAGCAGGCCTGGGATGGCAACACAGACAAAAACACCAACACCCCAGGGCAGGTGGGGTTTCTTCCCCAACAGAAATGTGGAGACAGAGCAGAAGCAACAGTATTCTTTTCCCACAAGATTCCTCAGAGAGAAATAGACCGGGACGTCACTCAAGAGGTTTTTTTTTTTTCCTTTTCATGGAAATTTGAGTCAGCAGCATTATCACCTGTTGTAAGATATTTCAGAGAAAGAAAACAGTGGTCACCAAGGGGCAAAAATGACCCCTGGCTGGCAGGGCTGGCTCCAGGATTTGGAAGGCCAGCCTCCACCAGTAAGACAGCTTTTTTCTTGGGCTTGAAGCAAGCTCTGGCCTGATTCACAGGCTGCCACTGATTCCTGAGCAGGCTGTGGCTCAGGGGGACTGGATTAGGCAGAGGGACCAGGCACCTTGTGAGCTGGTAGAGCCGGGGTCACTGTGGCTCATGTGGCAGGACAGCCAGAAGTCTTCACGTCTCAAGGGAGCCCAGCTGTGGCCAAAGAGGAAGCCCCAGCGTGTTCTCTGGGGCCCCTGCCTCTGAGGTAACAGTCCAGGTCTGGCTCCCAAGACCAGAAAAGAAGCCGTTGCTTGTGGTAGCCAGGAGAGGGGTTTCTGGGGACCCTGTAATTAAATACACATCCCTGAGTTGTGGCCCTAGAAACCCTTGCCTCAAGGCTAATCAGTTTCCAGCACCTGGTGGAATGATTGCCGTTTCTTATCCTGAGACACAGATAAAACATCATTTCACAGACACGACATAGATGCTTCAAGCTGAGGGAAAAGGGAGGAACGATCAGCTGCAAAGGCAGAGAGGGGAGGGCAGGGGGACTCTCATGGGTCAAGTTGGGGAAAGAGTGGTGGGTTTGTTTACTTTTTTGTTGGTTTCACCATTATTTTGAAGACTAATTTTACTTAATATTCAGTTCTTGACTGGCAGGTATATTCTTTCAGGACTTTGAAGGTATCATTCAAGAACCTTCTGGCTTCCACTGTTTCTGGTGAGAAGCCAACAACTAATTGTTTTTCTTTTGAAGGTAATCTCTCATTGGCTGCTGACTTATTTTTCTGTCTTTGTCAGAAATGTCTTTCAGATGCATAAATTTGGTTTACTTATTGATAGCGTCTAATTATCTGCCAAATTCTCAGTCTTGTCTTTTACGCTTGAACATATTGAACAGTTAAAGTCTCTGCCTGATAACGCTGTTATTTGAAACCCCTGCACATCTGTTTCTGTTGCAGATTGTTTCTCTTTTTTTTTTCATTCATGTGATTTATCTTCCTGATTGCCTGGTTATTTGTTAGTTTGCTTGTTTATTTTTAATGCTGGACATCGTATATGAAAAATTATGGAGGTACATTCATCCTGGGGTGGTGTTTTCTCCTGCAGAGACCGGCTTCTCTTCTGGGAGGCCGCTCAGAACACTAGACGCCACGCCCCCGGTGCGGTTCGGCCAGTGAGGTCATTGGAAGCCGCCTCAGGCTCTGGGAAGCCCGTCCACGTCAGTTCTCAGGAACGCAGGGGTTCTCGGCTGTGGCAGGACTGACCTTTAGGGCCAGAGAGCTCTCCGTCGCGGGTGCTGCCCTGTGCGTCGCAGGGTGTTCAGCATATCTGGCCTCTACCCTTCAGATGCCAGTGGCACCCCTCCCCCACGGCTGTGACAGCTAAAAATGTCTCGGGGAACCACTGGCCTAACACATGTTTGAGTCCAATTCAAAGTGAGACGTTTGTCTGTTCTCTCCTTGGCAGGCCGTGGAGCCCAGTTTTTAATCCCAGTGGCTCTATGAGACTGTTGAAGGAATTAAATAATTCAGGTGGATTTCTGTCAACAGTAGTTATAATCAATTTTTAAAAGTACTTGTGATACTTAGAAAAGTAGCCTTCATTTGCCAGGGACTGCGATCTAGAAAATTAAGTTATGGGGCCCAGCTCATTCCCTCATAAATCAGACAAAATGTTTCATAATAGTTAATCTAGTTTCTGTTAGTAATGTTCTAAAGCTGCACTGAGTTTTTAAAAACAAGAACGGTAGATAATTGACTATAGAATTGATACAATAATTGTTTTCCTTTTCTAGGTCACCTACAATGGCTGGAGGATTGTTTGCCATGAACAGAAACTATTTCAGTGAACTTGGACAGTATGACAGTGGCATGGATATCTGGGGAGGAGAAAATTTAGAAATATCATTTCGGGTAAATTTTTTTTTGCATGCATGCTTGATTATTAACTGTGTACAAGGATATAATTTTCATTCATGAGCCCATATTTTCTGTAAATTGTCTTTGACTGTCTTTATTAACAAATTGTCCTTAATGAATACTACTTTACCACAATCTATAATGTGGATAATCCCCATTCAAAATATCAAAAGCCTGTAAGAAGCCTTGCATTTATTTTGTAAGAATTTAGAAGTGATAGTTGTAATGAATAGTTGGGTATGTATTAAGAAGTCTTCATGTGCATTTAATCTAGAGTTCTTTCTTTGTCCATTTGTTAATCTTATTTGATAACCCTAGATATGTATAGTTGGGGTCATCAGATTTTCCTGACTGCGTGAGACCATCCTGGTTCATAGCTGATCTCCTGGAGAGATTATTAATAGCTCCTCATTTCACTTTCAGGAGTAGCCCAGCTGATAAGATAAATGATATCAACACCTGCGTATAGGTTACTGAACCCTTTATATATGCCATTCCCTCCAGCTGCTAAGGTTGGGCAGATGACAGCTGTGGGTGGGGTCTGTGGCTCAGCTGTGGTGGTAAGACGGTCTTTGGAAAAGGTAGAAAGAGGGCAAGGGAAGAATTCAGATTTCTCTCTCTCAGCAGAGGGCCCCACTCCCCGCCTCCCATCTCCCGGTCTGCCTAACAGATTACCCCTGTTCAGATACCCTAATACCTTGTGCATATGCCATTTCATATTTTTGCAAATGTATTTTCCTACTTAATCTTTAGAATTTGAAAGTTGCAAGGTAGAATAGATATTATTAGTTCAGTCTTTGTAGATAAGGTAATTGAGTCTCATAAAAATTGAAATAACTATATAAAGTAGCTCAGTCAAGGGCAAAATTTAGACCAGAACTAAGATCTGAATCTTAATCTAGAGTTATTCTGTATATTTTATAAAAAAATTTTTTTTTTCTAAAAAATGGTGTTTGTATGTTTGTATGTGTTTCGTGAGAAAGTACCTGTAGAACCGAGATTAGAGGATTGATGAGTAAGCATTCTTTGTCCCTAAGTCCTGAAGGTCAACTTCCTTGATGTGTTAAAACAACACGTATGGTAAGTACAATTTTAGACACAGGGTAGTAAAAGAATATTGCACTTAAAGTTTTGTTTCTTTTTAGTCGTAAAGGCAGATACTTTTTTAAAATACACACTTTGACTTTATTCTGTTTGAATAGTTGTATCTGATAAGATAAAACCTCTTGCAAGGTTTCACAAACACCTGTTTCATGAAAATTCGTGCATCGATTTCACAGCACTGTGAGGAACCATTAACACATATTCTGCTTCTGACCAGATTTGGATGTGTGGAGGTAAGCTCTTCATCATCCCTTGCTCTAGAGTTGGACACATTTTCCGGAAAAGGAGACCATATGGTTCTCCAGAGGGCCAGGACACCATGACACACAACTCCTTGCGGCTGGCACATGTCTGGTTGGATGAATATAAGGTGAGATTAAATCTCTCACCGAGAAGGATGGATGATAAGGCTAGTAACTCCGTTGGCTTTGGCTGCTTTTCTCTCTTCTCTTTACCCAGTCTTTCACTCATTTTTGTTGTGACTCCTTTTTAAATTTCCCAAGCATCTAGTCTGTGAGAGGTAATATAGCAGCCAGCACCAGAAGAAACTGTGCTTCTCTTCAGTTTCTTTGTCCTCCTGTCCCCTCCTGTGACTCCCACAGAGCCTGGCCCCTCTTCTGCTCACTGGGCTTTGCTCTGACCCAGTCCCCCTGCTTCCCCTGTCAAGACCCTGCACACATTGTATTCCTTCCCACCTCCTCTTCTGCCATACGCAACTCTCAGTATTTTCTTTGTAATGGCTTTTTTGAGGTGTGATTCATTTAAACAAAAAAATCTATTATTTTTCATTTTTCTTTTTTAAATGCAGGAGCAGTATTTTTCCTTAAGACCTGATCTGAGAACCAGAAGCTATGGAAATATCAGTGAGCGTGTTGAATTGAGGAAGAAGTTGAATTGTAAATCATTTAAATGGTATTTGGATAATATTTACCCAGAGATGCAGATATCTGGGCCCAATGCCAAACCCCAGCAACCCATTTTTATCAATAGAGGGCCAAAACGCCCCAAAGTCCTCCACCGTGGAAGGGTAAGAAAGTGATCCTAGCAAAATGTTTCATTAAATGTTGTGTGATATAATAAATGACATTGTAGACTTAAAATATTTAAGGATAGCCCCTGGCTTGCCTTCCATTATATTCTTTTTAGGAGAATTTCCTCTACTCAGGTGTAAGACATTAGAAATTTTGATATCTTTGCTGTTTATATTAAGATCCTCTACCTGCCAGTGTTAAAGAGAACATGGCTTCTCTAAGTTATGTGCTGGCTTCCAAGAGGATAGCTATAAATGTGAATATACAAATAAAGGCAATGTGAGTGAGTGTAAAATTCACTTGTTAGAGACCAGTCCAAAAAGGAAAACAAAGGAGAAATGGGGGCAGCTGTATACTGCTGGCCTCAGCTCTGGAACTGAGTGCAGACAGGAAGTGAAAAATGGTGGTCAGGGTCTAAGTGGTGGTACCAAGTCAGGTTTTACATCCGACGTCCTGAGCAGTCATCTGAGCTTAGCAGAAACCCATTGATCAACCGCAATTCTTTAGATATTCCCTTTTGGTTCTTATAAAATTTCTTCAGTTTTATAATATCACTTCAATTTTAGATGTCTAGCCATAAAATCATACCTTTTTCTTGAATCATTTCTTAGAATTTGCTTCCTGAAAGTGTAGATATTGTAATTGTTGCCCGAATTTCCCTTTTGTTATAAAGAAGGCATCCCTCTCCTGGTTCTTTCACAATGCCAGCAATTCTTAAGTGGCTAGAATTAAGCCTAGAGCCTTCTCCTATCTTGTTGTTCTATCTTATAAAAGTCATCAAGGTGTTTCTTATTAGGTGTTTTCTCGTTAAGTAAAAATAGGTACCAGTGTATGTCCATATAGTTGAAATCCCTTACCATTATTATTTTTGCCTTGCATATCTAATCACATTTAATATTTAAACTAATCGTTTTACTTAGACTAGATACTCTTTGCTTCTTTTATGTATCTCACCTTTGGCACTCCTCTGGCAGTTTTAATCTGTCTCCAGTTAGGTATGTGTATTTAATTATGTACTGTCCGTTTGTGCCTTTTGTTCTTATTTCCTGAGTTTCATTTTAAGGTTCTTTAGTGGAGAGATGGTATTTAATTTCCTTCCTCCCCTATAGCAGATTAGTAAACTTGTATCTTTAGGTAGAATTTCTACTTGACACTGCCTGCATGTATTGTTAAAATTGCCTATAACCTTGAAGTCTCTACTGTGATACTCCTATGTGCTAAAGCTAGAATTCAGTAATAAACAATGCTTATCTTTTTATGACCTTTAGAATCCATACCTCTGGAATAATATTTTCGTATTTCCTCTAAAACCTCCTTTTCTAGCATTCTAAGGCATCTTCTGACATTGGTCTTTCTATACCTACCAGCTTGTCAAGAGCAATCTCTTCTTTTACAGCTCTACCACCTCCAGACCCACAAGTGTCTGGCGGCCCAGGGCCGCCCAAGTCAGAAAGGAGGCCTAGTCGTGCTTCAGGCATGTGACTACAGTGACCCAAATCAGGTGAGTCAGGCCTCTGGGCTCCCAGCCAGTCCATGGACAGTGTCCTTCAGTGAAGGAAAGGGAAGCTGCTGGCAGTCAGCCTTGAGGAGGGAGGGGCAGACATCAAGATTTTAATCTGACTTTTTAAAAATTATATTGTTTGGGGGTTTTTTGTTTGCTTTTTAAAATTTGTTTTAATGAGGCATATTGATTTATAATGTGTTAATTTCTACTGTACAGCAGAGTGATTCAGTTATACATATATATATTCTTTTCCATTATGGTTTATCACAGGGTATTGAATATAGTTCCCTGTGCTATACAGTAGGACCTTGTTGTTTATCCATTCTCTATATAATAGTTTGCATCTGCTAATCCCAAACTCCCAATCTATCCCTCTCCCAACTCCCCTCCCCCTTGGCAACCGCAAGTCTGTTCTCTGTGTCTGTTTTGTAGGTAAGTTCATTTGTATCACTTTTTTTAGATACCACAAATAAGTGATACCATGTGATATTTGTCTTTCTCTGTCTGACTTCACTTAGTACGATAATCTGTAGGTGCATCCATGTTGCTGCAGATGGCATTATTTCATTCTTCTTTATGGCTGAGTAGTATCCCATCATGTATATATGTGCCACATCTTTATCCAGTCATCTGTCGATGGACATTTAGGTTGTTTCCACGTCTTGGCTATTGTGAATAGTGCTGCTACAAACATTGGGGTGCATGTATCTCTTTGGATTAGAGTTTTGTCTGGGTGTATGCCCAGGAGTGGGATTGCTGGATCATATGCCAGCTCTATTTTAGTTTTTTGAGGAACGTCCGTACTGTTTTCCATAGTGGTTGCACCAGTTTACATTCCCACCAGCAATGTAGGAGGGTTCCCCTTTTCTCCACACCCTCTCCAGCATTTGTGATTTGTAGACTTTTTAATGATGGCAGTTCTGACCAATGTGAGGTGGTACCTCATTGTAGTTTTGATGTGCATTTCTCTTATAAGTAGCAACGTTGAGCATCTTTTCATGTGCCTGTTGGCCATCTGTATATCTTCTTTGGAGAAATGTCTATTTAGGTCTTGTGCCCGTTTTTCGATTGGATTGTTTCTTTTTGTTGTTGTTGAGTTGTATAAGCTGTTTGTATATTTTGGAAATTAAGCCCTTGTCAGTCACATCATTTGCAAATATTTTCTCCCAGTCTGTAGGCTGTCTTTTCGTTGCTTACAGTTTCCTTTGCTATACAGAAAGCTTGTAAGTTTGATTAGGTCCCATTTGTTTATTTTTGCTTTTTTTTTTTTTTTAACCTTGGGAGACTGACCTAAGAAAACATTGGTACAATTAATGTCAGAGAATGTTTTGCCTTTGCCTATGTTTTCTTTTAGGAGTTTTACGGTGTCCTGCGGTGTCCTGTCTTGTATTTAAGTCTTGTGTATTGTGTGAAGGTGTGTTCTAACTTCACTGATTTACATGCGGCTGTCCAGCTTTCCCAGCACCACTTGCTGAAGTTACATTGTTTACGCTGGGAATGATTTAGAGATCATCTATCTAATACTGTTGTGGTCTCCTTTGTACATTTTCCCTACCTCTGGTCATTGCTTGTCATAGTAATATTTTTGTTTAGAGCATTATTTGTACTTTGCAGTTACACAGAATGAATTTGAGTTACATAGAATTAATTGAAAGCTATATGAATTTGTTAGAAATGGCAAAGGACATGCATCTTCTTTCTGGCCCAGAACATTAAATCTGCATTGGATGAATCAGAATATCTTTTGTAGAGTTTTCTGTGAAATGGAGTTTTCCTAACTGATTTTTCGTAGTTCATCAGAGGAAACAGCACAATTTCAATTCATGTCATTCACATAATTTATTCTTAACTTATGTGTCCTTTCAGCGATATTAAGTGAACCTAAAAACAAGCAGAAAACTTACTGCAAACTGCTCTGTATCTGATAAAATAGCATAACCTAACATTGGTCTAATCTCCTAGTTTTAGTGCCATGTCGTAAGTAAGCAAGCTTCATTTACTTACGTTTCCATTTGAGTGGTGGATGGGGTCATTCAAGAATGAAAAGAACACTTGGGCCCTTTTTGGATAGAGTGTGTCCTTTGAAATTTCATAGATCACATCTTATTGCTAGGAGAGTTCATGCACACTATCTAAGGTGTTAACATACTGGAAAACATGGTTTAAAGAGGGTTTTGTGCCACGTCTGGGTGCGAGAGGTGTCAGTGTTGTAGACACGGAAGTGTTAAATTGTAGTGAGGACTTGGTGGTTTAGGTTGTAGTAGGATGAGATTGGTGAAATTTGTTCCAGAAACTGCAAGCGGTCTGAGGAGATGGAGTTACACTCTCCTGTCCGTACTGTGTCGTGCCTGCACAGATCTGCACTTACACCCTAGCCACAGGTGGCTGCTGCATTGGTAATTTGATTTCATTTCCTCAGTCACACGTGACACACCCCCAGCGCTCCGGAGCCGCGTGTGGAGATTATGAAGCATCAGCATCTGTGTTTACCGGGGCTGTCATGGCGCCGATGGGGAGCCTTCTCTTCGTAGCAGGAGGCAGCACACATACGTTTTGGGCCTGTAGGTAGAAGCAGTAATGAATAAAATAATTCAGAGGATAGGAGAAAATGTTTTCCTTTTCAATTTAGTGATGGTGCATGTTGGAGAATAAATGTATTCATTGCACTTGGCCATTTCAGCCAGTTTCAGGCCTTTGTTCTTGAAAATAATCCGAGACAACATAAAGACAACTATCCTCAAAGATCCTTTGCACATCTAAGGAGAATCCTGCTTTGGGGCCATCAATGAAACTGTAATCTCAGTGCAGCCGGGAACAGAGTATACTGTTCCACAGGGTGATGGGATATGACAGCTTATGCACATCATCACTGCCCAACAGATGAGGGAAATAGGAAAATCATAGCCTCAGGTGTTTTCTTTGTACAGAAGGCAAACCAGCCGCCTCACTGGGCTCCTTCAGTTCTACACAGCGTGAGAATTACAAGCGTCGTGTAACTGCGGAATCCTGGAATTGGGGAGGAGCTACAATCTTGTGCTCAAATACAGTCAACTAAGTTAATTCAACCACTGCTCACATTTCTTCCTGGAATTGCACCTCACTTCCTCCTGTGTTAATTCACTCCATTTTCAGATAACTAAGCTGGTCTGTTCCTGCTGTAAGAGACCACACGAAATCAATCCCTTCTTCCACAAATGTGTGAAGTGTCGCGCCGTCTGCATTTCAGAATCTGAAACAAAACTTGAGGTTTTGACCTTTCACTTTCTTCCTTAGATTTGGATTTATAATGAAGAGCACGAATTGGTTTTAAACAATCTCCTTTGCCTGGATATGTCAGAGACTCGCTCATCAGACCCCCCACGACTCATGAAGTGCCACGGGTCAGGAGGATCCCAGCAGTGGACCTTTGGGGTGAGGAGACAGACAAGGCTGAGGGAGGGAGCACGGCAGAGGGACTCATATCCTGCTTACCTTGTAGGAGGTTGTTCTGAGTTTGTAGCATCCCATAAATAAGTAAGTAATGTGAGATGTTCCACGTCTCTTCTAGATTACTGTCTCTTCTTTACCATATTCTGGCAATAAGTTTTTAACTTAAAGCAAGTAACTGGTGGTGTTTCTCTTACCACCGCTTTATTTTCAGAGGAATAATCGGCTGTACCAGGTGTCAGTTGGACAGTGCCTGAGAGCGGTCGATCCACTGAGTCGCAGAGGCTTTGTCGCCATGGCCATCTGTGATGGCTCCTCCTCACAGCAGTGGCATTTGGAAGGTTAGGGTGGATGCTGTGGCTGGAACGGTGATTTATCATGCTTGTCCTCAACATGGAGACGCCTGGGACCCTAGCAGAGGGGAGACAGCAGCCACAGTAGAGGTCGCAGCCCCGAGTCACCATCGGGAGGTGAAGAAGTATGGTTCACCAAGAGGTTCAGGTCATTTCTCAACTGCTGTTAAGGAATTTCTTACTTACGGTAGGAAACCAGAATGCAGTTTTAACTCTCTGAAGAGTCAGGTTTGTATAGAAGGATAAAGCCCAGGAAATTGACATGTCTTTTCAAATTTATTTATGCTTCCTTTTAATCCCCTTAAATAATGGAGTGGCGTTTATCTGATCAGGAACTTGTCATGATTTCCTTTCTTAGAAGACTTTGTAGATGACAGTTTAATTTCTAATACCATGTTCTAAATAGTTTTAAATAAACTGATTGAATCCACATTACGTTTAACTTCAGAAGGCATCATTTATAAGATTATATTTAAGAGAGTTAACTATTATAAATTATTTTGATGAATTATGGTACTATATACATTTACAATAAAGGATCCTTTTAATTATCTAGGATTTTTTGTCTTCTCTTTCATTTTGTATTGGGGTCTCTAGTCTGAGTTATCCAATGTATGTGATACATGGTAAGAAATGCACAGGGATTCGGCTGATGAGCCAATAATAGGTAGGTAGCAGCCCTAACCTTAGGGATGTTTGTTTCTTAGCTTGAACTGTGTGAGTCTGAAGCTGAACGTATGTGAATTTGAATACTTTACAGTTACGTGTGAAACACCCAGGTAGAGTTGTTAAATAGGTGTTAAAGTTATTTGGATATAGAGGTCAGGATTTCAGATGACATTTCAGTTAGAGATATAAATTTCGGAATCATCTGTATATACTGTAAATGTCCTAATATAAAGTGAGTTTTTCCCCACCAAAATTACATCTCAGAGGAGACATAGTCTCATAGGATATTTTTTCAGTTATTTTATCTGGACACACAAAGCAGTTTAAGTACCAGTTTGAAACATGCTGGAGAATAATATATTGTTCGTATTTATACTAAACATTTTGTCTGTCATTTAACTTTAAAGACCAGATGGTGGTACATATAGGATACAAAGAGCAAGATGACAGATTAAATGTAAATGGGTCCAGTTGACCCTGGCTTGTGTCCGCACGGCCTCACCAAGTGTTGTCAGACGACCTGCGTGAGGGCCCTCAACTCTTGGAAACGAAGTCCAGCCCCCATGGCACCTTGGAAGCTCCTAAGTTAGGTGGAGATTGGCCAGGATGGTGAAGTAGAAAGACCCTGAACTCACCTGTTCTAATGGGCACACCAAAATTACAACTATTTGCAGAACAACCATTGATGATAAAGACCAGAACCTACCAACCAGAAAAGAGCTACTACAACCAGACAAACAACGAGACAGGTAGGAGGGATGGAGTCGCCATTGCAGTCAAGTCCCATACCCCAGGTGCGTGACCCACAAACGGGAGAATAACTAACTAACTACAATTGTAAAGGTCCTACGAAAGGAGTGTGACGGGTCCAAACCCCACGTTGAGCTCCCCAGCCCGGGGGTCTCACACTGGGAAGACAAGCTCCAAGAGAGCAGCTGGCTTAAAGGCCAGGGGGCTTGCTTTCAGGAGTCACAGAGGGCTGAGGGAGGTACAGCCCTTCACCCTTAAAGGACGCACACAAAATCTCACATGCTCCGGGAACCCAGGGCAGAAGCAGTAATTTGGAAGGAGCCTGGGTCAGACCTACCTGCTGACCTTGCGGAGTCTCTGGGAGGCAGGAGGCAACTGGAGCTGCCCCTGGGGACACAGATGCTGGTGGCAGCCATTTCTGGCAGCTGGTCCTCTCGTGGGGACATGGGTGCTGGTGAGCACCGTTTTGGAATCCTCCCTCTAGCCTATTAGCCTCAGGACCCAGCCCTGCTCTGGCCCAGCAGCCTGTAGGCACTAGTGCTGGCTCACTTCAGGCCAGGCAGCCAAGTTTGGGCACAGGCAGAGCCCCACTCACCAACAGACAGGCTGCCTTAAGACCCCCTGAGCTGGCTGCCCCTGGACATGGCCCTGCCCACCAGAGGGCCCAGGACTTGGCCCCAACACCAGTGTGCAGGCACAAGACCCAGGACCCCCAGGAGCCTCCAGTCAAAGACCCTGGGCCCCCGTGCCTCCCGTCAACAGGCCTCCTCTAGCCTCAGAACCAGCCTCATCCACCAGCCAAAAGAAAACCGAAGCCCTGCAGCCTGCGGCCCCAGTCCACCTACTAGCAGGTTAGATCCTGACCTGGGACTAGCTGGGCCCTGGCCGTGCCCACTAGCAGGCCAACGTAAGTTTCAGGACATCCTGGACCCTGCAGCCAACTGTCAGGAACTGGCCCTACCCATCAGCAATCTGATACCAGCTGTGGGACTCCTGGGCCCTGGAACCAGACTGCAGGACCTTGCTCTGTCCACCAGTAGGCTGGCACTAACCCCAGGGCCTGGCTTCACCCACCTGTGGGCAGGGAGCAGCCCCCGGGGGTCTGCAGCCAGACACCTCGTGACTCAGCCCTGTCAACCAGCAGCCTCTGCACAAGGCAGGGCCAAGCCTACTAGACTGCCCACAGTAGTCAGCCCGCCACAACAGAAGGACCCACACAGCCCTCATAGGGGGAAACCCCAAGGCATACAGCTCTGGTGAGGAGAGGGGAGTGTGCTGCTCGCATAGATATCTCCTACAAAAGGCTCCTTCACCAAGATTGGGAGATGTAACCAACCTACAAGATACATACAAAATAGGACATTAGGCAAAAGGAGGTGACAGAGGAACATGTTCCCAACAGAGGACCAAGAAGAACTAAGTGACGTGGAGACAGGCGACCTACCCAAAAGGAGCTACCAAAAGGTAGTGGTCGTAAAGATGATGAAGGAGCTTGGAGAAGAATGGGTGCACAGAGCAATAAGCTAGAAGCTTTTAACAAAGAGGAAATATAAAGAACAACCTAACATGAGGAATTTAATAACTGAAATGCAAACTACACTAGAAGGAATTAATGATAGTAGACTAAATGGGGCTTCCCTGGTGGCGCAGTGGTTGAGAGTCTGCCTGCCAATGCAGGGGACACGGGTTCCTGCCCTAGTCCGGGAAGATCCCACATGCCGCAGAGCGGCTGGGCCTGTGAGCCACGGCCGCTGAGTCTGCGCGTCTGGAGCCTGTGCTCCGCGACGGGAGAGGCCACAACGGTGAGAGGCCCGTGTACCGCAAAAAAAAACAAAAAAAACCAGTAGACTAAATGATACAGAGGAACAATGAGCTGGAAGACAGTGGTGGAAATCGTGCTGAACAGAAAAAAAGAATGAAAAGAAATGAGGACAGTTTGAGAGACCTCTTGGGCATCAACAAATGCACTAATATTCACATTATAGGGGTTCCAGAAGGAGAAAAGAGAGAGAGGTGCTGAGAACATATTGAAGACACAATAGCCAAAAACTTCCCTAACTTGGGAAAGGAAACAGATATCTCGGTCCAGGAAGCACAGACAACCCCATACAGGATTAACCCACAGAGGAATACACCAAGACACATTGTAATTGAGATGGCAGAAATTAAAGAGAAAATATTTAAAGCAGCAAGGGAAAAGCAACAAGTTACTTACAAGGGAGCTCCCATAATATCAGCTGCATTTTCAGCAGAAACACTGCAGGCCAGAAGGGAGAGGCATGGTATATTTAAAGTGGTAAAAGGGGAAAACCTACAACCAAGAATACTCTACCCAACAAGGCTCTCATTCAGATTTGATGGAGAAATCAGAAAGTTTTACAGAGAAGCAGAAGCTGAAAGAGTTCAGCACCACCAAACCAGCTTTACAAGAAATGTTAAAGGAACTTTTCTAAGCAGAAAAGGAAAAGCCACATCTAGAAACATGAAAATTACGAAACGAAACAGCTCATCAGTGAAGGCAAAGATAAAGGTAGGAAATCATCCACGTACAAAGTTAGGGTTAAAAGATAAAGTTGTAAAATCATTTATATCCACAATAAGCAGTTAAGGAATACACAAAATAATTAGGTGCAGAATATGACGTCAGAAAGTAATCATGAGAGGAGGGGAGTACAAATGCAGGATCGTTCAAATGCATTTGAAATCGAGAGATCGGTAACTGAAAACATACATGTATACACACATACTCATATATACACACATCTCATGGTAGCAACAAACCAAAAATCTATAATAGATACACAAAAAGGGAAACCAAACATAACACTAAAGATAGCCATCAAATCACAAGAGAGAAAAACAAAAGAAGGAACAAAAAAGACCTACAAAAACAGTACGACAATAAGAACGTACATATTAACAATTACTTTAAATGTAAAGGGACTAAATGTTTCAATCAAAAGACACAGAGTGGTTGAATGGATACAAAAACAAGACCTCTACATATGCTGCCTGTAAGAGACTAAGTTCAGATCTAGGGACACTCACAGACTGGAAGTGAGGGAATGGAAAAACGTATTCCATGCAGACGGAAGTCAAAGACAGAGCAGCACTACTTACATCAGACAAAATAGACTTTAAAACAAAGACTGTTACAAGAGACAAAGAAGGACATTACATAATGATCAAGGGCTCAGTCCAAGAAGATGATTTAACAATTGTAAATGTAATTTAACAATTGTAACAATACGCACCCAACATAGGAGCACCTAAATACATAATAGCAAATATTAACAGATGTAAAGGGGAAAATCAACAGTTACACAACAATAGTAGGGGACTTTAACACCCCACTTATATCAATATACAGATAATCCAAACAAAATCAATAAGGAAACAAACACTGGCCTTAAATGACAGATCAGATGGACTTAACAGATTTATATAGAACATTCCATCCAGAAGCAGCAGAATACACATTCTTTCTTTCAAGTGCATGTGGGAACTTTCTCCGGGATAGATCACATGCTAGGCCACAAACCAAGCCTTGGCAAATTTAAGAATGAAATCATGTCAGGCATCTTTTCCAACCACAACAGTATGAGACTAGAAATCAACTACAAGAAAAGAACCCTGCGAAAACCACAAACACGTGGAGGCTAAATAATAAACTACTAAATAACCACTGGATCTATGAAAAAAACAAAGAGGAAAAAAAAAATACCCAGAGGCAAATGAAAACTCAATGATCCAAAATCTATGGGATGCAGCAAAAGCAGTTCTAAGAAGGAAGTTTACAGCAATAGGAGCTTACCTCAGCAAACAAGAAAAATCTCAAACAACCTAAGTTTACACTTAAAGGAACTAGAAAAAGAATAACAAAACTCAACATTAGTAGAAGGAAAGAAAGATCAGAGCAGAAATAAGTGAAGTAGAGACTAAAAAAAACATAGAAAAGATAAATGAAACTAAGGTTGGTTCTTTAAAAAGAACAAAACTGATAAACCTTTAGCCAGACTCATCAAGAAAAACACATGGACTTCCCTGGTGGCGCAGTGGTTAAGAATCCGCCTGCCAATCCAGGGGACATGGGTTCAAGCCCTGGTCCGGGAAGATCCCACATGCCACAGAGGAACTAAGCCTGTGCACCACAACTACTGAGCCTGCGCTCTAGAGCCCGTGCGCCACAACTACTGAAGCCCTAGCGCCTAGAGCCCGTGCTCTGCAACAAGAGAAGCAACTGCAATGAGAAGCCCGCGCACCACAGCGAAGAGTAGCCCCCGCTCGCTGCAACTAGAGAAAGCCCGTGCACAGCAACGAAGACCCAATTTAGCCATAAATTAATTAATTAAAAAAATAACAGTATACTAAGAGGATCAAACACCATGATGAAGTGGGATATATCTCAAGGATGCAAGGATTTTTTGGTATTTACAAATCAAAGCAAAAGCTTCATCTGCCGCTCCCCATCGCCTGCATTACCGCCTGAACCATCCCCCCACCCACCATCCATGGAAAAATTATCTTCCATGAAACCAGTCCCTGGTGCCAAAAAGGTTGGGGACCACTGCTGTTGGTGAGGACACAAATTGGTGCAGCCACTATGGTAAACAGTATGGATCTTTCCCAAAAAACTAAAAATAGAGTTGCCATATGATCCAGCATTCCCACTCCTGGGTATGTATATGAAGAAGAAAAGACACTAATTCGAAAAAATATATGCACCCCAATGTTCATAGCAGCATTATATGCCATAGTCAAGATATGCACACAACCTAAGTGTCCACCAGCAGGTGAATGGATAAAGATGTGTGTACACACACAGTCACACACCCACAATGGAATACTATTCAGCCACAAAAAAGAATGAAATTTTGCCATTGGTAACGATATGGATGTACTTGGAGGGTATTATGCTAAATGAAATAAGCCGGAGAAAGACAAATACTCTGATATCACTTATATGTGGAATCTAAAAAATAAAACAAACTAGTGAATATAACAAAAAAGAAACAGACTCACAGATACAGAGAACAAACTAGTGGTTACCAGTGGGGAGAGGGAAGGGGGTGGGGAGGGGCAAGACAGGGTTGGGGGTTAAGAGGTACAAACTACTATGTATAAAATAAGCTGCAAGGATATATTGTACAGCACATGGAATATAGCCAATATTTTATAATTGTAAATGGAGTATAACCTTGAAAAATTGTGAATCACTGTGTTGTACACCTGAACCTTATATAACACTGTACATCAACTATACCTCAATAAAAAATAATTTTTTTTTTTTTGTAACTGGGTCTAAGTGCCCCCAGTTAGAAGGCAGAGATGGTTAGATTGGATAAAAATGCAAGATCCAACTATATGCTGCCTATCAGAAACTCACTTTGAAGATGACGACACAAGTGAATTAAAAAGGAAAGGATGGGAAAATATGTATATGCCTGTTGAACACCAACTGGAAGACACCTAGAGTGGCTATATTAATATTAGACAAAGGAGATTTCAGAGCAAAGAATATTCCTAGGGATAAAGAGGGTTGTTTCATGATAAAGGTGTCAATTCATTAAGAGGAAATAATGTCTAGCATTTATATACGTAATAACACAACTTCAAAATATCAACATACATCATCAAACAACTGGATGAAACAGTAGGATATGGAAAACTCGAACAGTACTATTAACCAACTTGACATAGAATACTCATTCTTTTCGAGTACACATGAAATATTTACCAACAGAGATCATATTCCAGGATACTAAAGAAATCTCCATAAACCTTTTATACAGACTTACACAAATTCACCTCATGCAAATTATATTAGCAGTCAATAACAAGAATAACAGTATTAGAAATCAATAATAAAAAGATACCTGGGGGAATTCTCTGGTGGTCCAGTGGTTAGGACTCTGCGCTTTCACTGCTGAGGGCCTGGGTTCAATCCCTGGTTGGGGAACTGAGGTCCCGCAAGCCGCACGGTGCAGCAGTCAGACAGTCAATAAAAAATACCTGGAAAATCTTCAAATATTTGAAAATCAACTGAGAACATACTTCCCAATACTCTGTGGGTCAAAGGAGAAATCAAAAGGCTATTTTCAGCTGCCCGAAGATGAAAACATAACATACCAAAGACTGTAGGATGTAGCTAACTCAGTACTTGGAAACTTTACAAACTAAGCTGTATTAGAAAAGAATAAAAGTTTAAAATCAATGACAAGCTTCCAGTTTAAAGTAGGAAAAGAAGAGCAAGTTAGAAGAGCAGAGAAGCAGAGGAAATATTAAATATTAGGATGGAAATGAATGAAAGAGAAAATAAAAAATTAATGAAACCAAAAGCCGGATCAAGAATATTAATCAAACTGTTAAAACCCTAGTCCAAAAAAAAAAGAGAAATTACCAGCATCAGTCGTGAGAGTGGCAACTTCACTCGAGATTCTACAGATGTTAAAAAAGATGAGCAACCGGAACTCTCACTCACTGCTTGTGGGAACACAAAAGGGTGCAGCCACTTCGGAAGACAGTTCGGTAGTTTCTTGCAAAACCAAATATACTCTCATCATATGATCAAAACCCTGCACACAGACGTCTACAGCAGCTTTATCTGTCATTGCCAAAACTTGGAAGCAACTCAGATGTCCTTCAGTAGGTGAACGGATAAATAAACTGTGGTACACCGAGACAATGGAGTATTTAGTGCTGAAAAGAAATGAGCTATCGAGCCACAGAAAAAAACACGGACGAATCTTAAATGTGTTATTACACAGAAAGAAGCCGCCTGAAAAACCTACGTACTGTATTTTTCCAGCCCTGTGACATTCTGGAAAAAGGAAAACCATGGAGACAGTAAAGTATCACTCGCTACCAGTGGTAGGGCCAGGGGAGGAAGATGAATAGGCAGAGCACAGAGGATTCCTCAGGCAGTGAATCTCCTGCATACGCTACCGTAATGGTAGTTAAAACCCACAGAAGGCACCAAACCAAGAGTGAACTGGAACGTCAGCTGTGGGCTTCGGGTGACAGCGATGTGTCAGGGCAGGTTAACGAGCTCTAACGCAGCCCCCGCTCTGGGGCAGGGGTGTTGGTGGGGAAGCTGTGTGCTCTACAGTTCCTTCTCGGTTCTGCCGTGAACCTAAAATTGCTGTAAAAAATAAACTGTATTTTATAAATGAGTATGGGCTTATTAGGAACCACATTTCTGCCAATAAATTGGATATCTTAAATGAAATGAATTCCTTGAAGGAAACAAATTTCCCAATTTCTTTGAAGAAGAAATAGATACCCTGACTGTCCCTACACCTGTTAAATAAATTGAATTTGTAGTTTAAAAACCTTTCCTCAAAGAAAACTGCAGGCACAGATGGTTTCACTGATGAATTTTATCAAACACTGGAGGAAAAAACTGTGTAATACACAACCTTTTCTGGAAAACTTCTATGAAATTTTGACGTTATGAGCAAGCCTTAACTATTCACCTTAAAAGCAGTACACCAGGAAATCACAGGCCAGTGTCCTCCATGAATACAGAATTAAAATTTCCTTACAAAATATTGGCAAATCACATCCAGTATACGTAAGAAGGATGGTACATTATGAACAAGTGGGTTTTATCCCAGGAATGCACAGCTGCTTTAAGATTAGAGAATTAGTGTTAATTATGATTTAATAATACAAGAGAAAAGACTAAGGATCTTGCAGGAAAATCAGAATCCAATACCCATGAACAGTAAAAACTCAGCAAACTAGAACGGAAGGAAAATTCCTCAACCCGATAAAGGGCATCTATGGAGAACTATAGAGTATCACTAAAAACAAACAAATAAAAAACTGGTTTAGGAACAAGGTAAGGATGCCCGTACTTACTACTTACATTCAACATTTGTAGTGAAAGCCTTAGCCACTGCTGTAGGCAAGAAAAAGCAATAAAAAGGCATGTACATCGGAAAGGAAGACGTAAAACTGTCGCTCTGCAGACTATGACCAAGTGTGGAGGAAATCACAGGGGTTTCAAAAATACTACTAGATAGAGTAAAGGAGTTTATCAGGATCACAAGAGAAAAGGTCAACGTAAAAATGAATTGTGGGGATTCCCTGGCGGTCCAGTGGTTGAGACTCTCTCACTCCCAAGGGCCCGGGTTTGATTCCTGATCGGGGAACGAAGATTCTCACAAGCCATGCAGCCAAAAAAATAAAAATAAAAAGACCCCCACCAACTTATTGAAAGAAAATAATAAAAACGAACTGTACCTCTATATAGTAGCAACAAACAGTTCAAAATAAAAAGTAATGGGATTGTAACTGCAATTTACAATAGGATCAAAAATATGAAAACAAGATTTGTGCGATGAGAAATACAAAACATTGCTGAGAGAAATTAAAGAAAACCTAAATAGATGGAGAACTATGCTATATTCATGAATTAGAAACCTCAGTATTGTTAGGATTTTAATTCTCTACAATTTGACCTACAGATTTAATACTATACTCCATCAAAATCCCAGCAGACTTTCTGTAGAAAGTGACAATCTAATTTTCAAATTTAGATTTATATGCAAACGCACAGGACTAAGAGTGGCCAAAGTAATTTTGTAAAGAATGAAGTTGGAGCACGTGGACCAATTCAAGACGGACCATAATAATGACTTACAGATAAAGAATTGATCGGTGGAACAAAAATAGACCCACACATATATGGACAACTGATTTTCAGCAAAGGAACCAAAACCCACTGGGGAAAAATAATCTTTACAACAAATGGTGCTGGAAGAATTTTATATCCCTGTGGACAGAAATGAACCTTGACCCCTACCTTATACCACACACAGAAATTACTTCAAGATGGTCAGAGATCTAAATAAAAAAAAAAAACTATACAGCTTTTAGAGGAAAACGAAGAATACCTTCATAACTTTAGGGGAGGCAAAGATTACTCACTGGAAGAAGTAGTCGTCAAAGATGAATGAATTGGACTTCATCAAAATTAAGAGCTTCTGCTCAAGACACCATTGAGAAAACAAAAAGGTAAACCACAGACTAGTACCCAGAGTGTATAAAGTGCTTAAAATTCAATTAAACCAATTTTAAAAATGGACAAAATACTTGACGCTTCACCAAAGATGTAGAAAATGGCTCAGCCTGTGAAAAGGTGTTAAATGTCACAGTTATCAGGGAAATGCAAAGTAAAGCCACAATCAGATACCACTTCACACCCATTAAAGTGGCTAAAAGACTGAGGTGGGTTCTGAGGAGACGGCAGAGAAGCCGCTGCAGCACAGCTTTCCCACGTTCCCCCAGTCGACACCCACGTAGTTAGAGCAGCTACACGGCCAAACCGAAGGCCCGAGGATAACGTTTTCAAACTAACGAGGTGACAAGGTAGCCTCACCGTCTCTAAAATAAAGTGGGTAGGGAAACAAACTAACAGCTGTAAGCCCTGTGTGTTATTGCCACGCACATGACAGAAAGCAAAAGGAAGCAGCAACAGAGCACCTGGTGGATCCCAGCACGAAAGAGCCCGAAATCGGGAACAGGGATCAGCTGGAAACACGGCGGTTGAGTCTGAGCGCAGCGGCTAAGCCGGGAGCAGCGCAGGGGGCGCACGCGCCCCAGTGCCTCTGAATTCTGGAAACTTCCCGCCACGGCTTCTTTCCAGGCCAGGGCCCCAGACTGGGGAGAAACTGCTGGGAGTAGAATAAAAATTGTGCGGGAGCGGTCCGACAGAGAAAAAGGACAGCTCAAGCGTGGCTGCGGAGGCGGCAGCCAGGCACTCCCGGCAGCCGCTACCACGCCGTGCACGCACGCAACGAAAGACACCTTTGTCGTTCTCATCATCCACGTTATTCCAAGGCTTTCAGGAGATGTCTGCCGGAAATGGGGATGAAGACCAAAATGCATCGATTATAAATCACAGTGGCGCGGTCTACCCCCACCCCCACCCCCCTCCCCCCCCCCCGTCTTCGAGCGTGGATCCCCAGTAGCAAAACCACCATAGAAGCCGAAAGGCACTGGCACGTTACTGGACCATTCAGTCCTTAGCAACCATCCAGTCCGTCGTCATATCGTATGAGAATCTCCCAGGGTGAGGCCACTGGGGTTTGCAGGCTTCTATTCAGTCCAGTTAGGTTCCAAAAGCAGGAGTGGTCCCAGCCATATATGGCTTTCCCCTTTGAGGCATCTGGTACCATCTCTCAAGGTGCTAATGAAATATTAGATTCCCATCACATAACCCTTTATTTATTCCTTTACCCTCGGCTACTGTTTTCCCTTGTTTTCATTTATACCCAAACTTTTCCCGCCTTTAGAAGGGACGGACATGCGGTTCGGTCACTGTGCTGGTCTACACTGCAGGAAGCAACACGAGTCTGGGAAGTCCCTGCCCCTCAGTCCACTCCCATTCAGAGAGGGTCCGGCTACCCAGTGTGCAGAACAAGCAGGCTGGCTTCAGCACCAGGCAACGAAGCTGCATTCACCGTTAGCCCCCGTCTTGCCACATGGGGGTGAGGGCACATCCTGTCCCTTCAGGCCCTTAGGAATTCTGACATAAAGGATACAACAGAAACAAAGACAAAAAGCATAGTTAGAAAACATCCCTGTCGACAGTCTTTGTACTTGCAGCCCCGGTCCTACGACCACTGCATCAAGTAGGGGAAAAAGCTTGAGGTGACGTGGGGAAGAAAGAATGAAAGCACACCAGGAAGACAGGCTCCCAGAACCCATCAAAACTGTAACCCTCGTTCAAAACGAACTAGAAGACGTAAGTCGTGTGAAATGACAACATAAAGCAGAATTTGAAAACTCACAGATGACAACAGAACTCAAGCAAAAATCTGAAATTAAAAGAAATTTCAGAAATGAATAAAAGGAACACAGCAGGGGTGAAGAAATATGGTAAATAATGCCTTTGAAGAAAACAGAATTTGATGAGAAGGAAAAAATTTGATCAAAAAGAAATGAGAAAATTACTACATCTGTGGGGTCTGGGCTTGTCCTCCTGGGGTAAACAACTAGAAAAGTAGGAAAAGATACAGAATACAACTCTTTTCAAACACGGGATCACAGGACTGCAGGACAGTGTCCAGAGAACAAGGTGAGCCTTGCCTCACCCCAGCTTTCCGCCCTGAACTGAGACGGGACAGCTCGGGGAGGCCAACGGGGCCAGAATTCGCAGCACAGAATGTAGGGCCGGGGGGAGCACGCAGAGAAAGGGTCTCTGCTTGAGTCCGGCCACATCACTGTTCACAGGTCATCGTGACCCCATGAGGCTGAGCTGGGAACACGTTCCAAGGAGAGAACGAGTCCTGGGAAGCTATGAACTGAACCACTTCCAGAGGTCACAGCAGCCAAGACACGGCGCTGAGTAACGGGCACCCGTATGTTCCCCCAAAGGGCCAGGCCTCAGCAGTGAGGCCTAGTAAGAAACGCTTGGAGAGCAGCTTCAAGAGGAGGGACCAACGCTCAAGCAGCTTAGCTGCTGCCAGAATGAGAACACACCACCATCCAGCCTTCAGCGTGGAAGCACAGACTCTGGAATCCAGTAAAAATCACTAGACGTGGAAAAGGCAAGAAAATGCGACCTGTGTCAGCGGGAGGAAAAAGAACAATCAGTTAACTAAAGAGACCCAGAAATGAAAGAGATGACAATTAGCATTCAATGGTTATTCAAAATAGCTCTTATAAAAATGTGCTGGAAGTTTTAAAGGAAAACCTGAACATCATGAGGAATGAAACAGTCACATCAGAACTGTCAAGGTCATGAAAAGCAAGGCCAACCTGAGACACTGTCACCAGAGGGGACCAAAGGGACACGGTGACCGAGTGCAGTGTGGTGGCCTGGATGGGGTCCTGGAACAGAAAAAGGATGTGACTGAAAACACTGGTGAAATCTGAACAACGTATGTAGTTTACTTAATAGGAACGCACCAAGGTTAATCTCTTCATTTCGACAAAAAGAATGTTCTATAAAATATTAACATTAGGGGAGACGGGACAAGGGGTATTTGGGAACTCTCCGTATTATCTTTGCAACTTTTCTGTAAATCTAAAATTATCCCCCAATAAAACATTTATTTAAAAGTCCAATAAATTGCTATAATGTAGTTTACTTGAGGTACATACCTGTAGATGTCCATCACAGCATTATTCATGAGGAAAAATTGCCAGCGACCTAAACATCTTCTAGTTTTGTTGTTTTGGTTGTTGTACCCCTCCCTCCTTTTGTTTTTAAGGATCAACATGGACATTTTATACATGTGTGTGTGTCTGTGGGTGAATGTGCTTGCTTGAATACACACAAAATATTTCTGGACGGATCTGCAGGAAAGCAGCAGTGGTTTCCAGTGGGTGGGGAAACTGGCTGAGACACGGCATAGGGGAGACCTAGCTTTTCCTATGTGCTTTCTGGTACATTTTGAATTTTCACCACGTGCAAATACTACTTAGAATAACGGTCTAAATAATTTTGTAAACGTTCTGTTGCTTAAAAATGTTGAAAACCACTGAGCTACACCATCTCTAGGTCTGACATCTAGTGATTCCGTTATCCCAATACAAACATTGTTTATTAAATAAAAATAAGGGTATTTTAATTACAAAACGTCAAGTATTTTTACACAGGTATTAATCTACACCGTCAAGAGTAATGTATCACTTTGTTTCAGAAATTGACCACCTCTGTTCCTCGGTCAGCTGGGTTCCAGGAGCTGGAAGCCCCTCTCTGGGATGGAGAGGCTGCTGGGGGCAGGGCAGGGGGTCAGCGAGCACGCTGCGCCTGTGCCGGGGGGAGGGGGGGTCAGCTGGGCCCCAGTGGAAGCCGGGGGCGGGGAGGGAGAGGTGAGGAACCCACACACCTGCTCTTCTTTCTTCTCCTTCGGGCTGAAAGTGCCAGTCCCTGCCCTCAAAGACTGATCTCAGCTGTTGAGACTGTCAAGTAAAAACTAAAGCTCTGCGTGTGCGCGGCGCTCACGGGGGCGGGGAGGGCTTTCTGGGGGAGCGGTCTAGGCGGACCGCACAGAGGCCTGAACACACGTGTCCGGGGCAAGAGGTGGCAGGTCGCTTTGTCCTGCAGGTGAGGCCCCAGAGGACAGCTAGATGGTTGGTGCCTGTCGGTGCCACCACCTCCAGGGTTAGGAAATCTTGGCGGACCAGCTCTGGGGAAGAAGCTAAACACCGAGTCTTGGAAGTGTAGCTTTTCTGGTCACAGGAGAAGCTGCTGTAATAGCGACAGGGCTGCCGACCGTCCCTGGCTTTGGAGCGAAGGAGGCAGATGCTTGGGAAGTTGTCACCGTGTGGAGGAGGGGGAGGTTTGGATGGGGCTGCAGAGGGCAAGCCGGCTGACGACAGAGGCCTGGGAGCGCCGCGCGGCCAGCGGCGGTGGGATGGGGGTGGGGGAGCAGAGGGCCAGCGGGTGCCGCGCCTGCTGGGACTTTCATGGAGCAAAGCAGGTGACAGTTGTAGCCAAAGAAACACAGGGGAGACACTTCCCACCTCAGCGGCTGCGATAAGAACCGGGTTAAAAGAACTTCTGGGACCATAAGGAAGTCTTCAAATACGCAAACCCTGACCTGCAGTGAGAGAACGTCAGAAGCCCAGTCGGGAGCCTGCCCGGGGCGGTGTGGTGGTGGGGGGTGGGGGGGTGTCTGGGCTGCAGCGAAGAGCCATGAACCTGACCCCGGAGGCCTCGGCTGCATCGGCGCGGCAAACGCCACACCCTCCTGGGAGACAGAGACGCAGCCCAGCGAGACCCCCGCCGCCTCCGGCAGCTCGGGTGCACACGCCAGGGGGACAGGGATCCCAGAGAGCCGGGAGTGGGAGACACGACGACAGCGAGAAGGGGCTCTCCCCCCTTCCTACCAAGGAGACCGTGGGCTCATTCCAGAAGATCACGAAAGTTTCGAGAACCCTGAGGAACCACGGGTGAGGCGTGTGCCGGTCCAGCCTCCGTGGCAGGAACAGGACGGGTCCCGCCAGCCCTGAGTCCTCGCTGCTCAGGGCGGCCTCTCCTGGCCCCCACCCACCTCCCTCCTCCATCGCCAGCTCAAGAACCACGTGTCTTTGTGTCCCCATCGGGTTACAAGCTCAGTGGCGCAGGGACCCGTGTCGCGTTCTGGTCCTTCCAGGTGCTGAGTAGGTGAGTTGAGTGTGTGGTCAAAGAACAAGGGAACGGCGGCAGCTGACAGCTAGGGCCACGGGGCCGCTCCTGCCCCAGTGTCACCGCAGGGCCCACTGCAAGGGGCGCCTGGGGTCTGAGGCACCGGCCGGCCCTACGGAGACAGCCGCCTGTCACCGGGCTTTGGTGCGACAGACGCTTTGCGCGATGCCGCTTCCTCCTGCAGACTCGCGAGCTCCGCTCCTCCTCGGCCCCAGGCCCGCGCCCCTCTCCCTGGGAGGCCGGATCCATCCAGGTCGGCAGAGCTGACGTCAGGCCGGAAGCACCCGCTTGCCCGTCTGAGCCTTGGCGCGGCGACGCCTTGAAGCTTCCTTCCTCGTGTGTCGGACGGTGAGAAATCGAGCGTGAGGTCCAAGGAAAGGCCGCCCCGAGCGAGAGCTTTACGGCCCGGCACAGACGTGACCGTGTCCAGCCGCATCCAGATGGACAACTTCACAGACGGGAGGCGTTTCAGACGGGCATTTAAAAGCAGTGGTCAGATGATGGGGGCTTGGAGACCCTCTGTAAAGTCACGCAGTGCAGAAGCTGTTTTGGGCTCTTCATGAAGCACAAGCTGTTGCAGGAAACTGTATGGGACTCTGAGCAGTTTCAATTCTTAGCAGCCCCCTTAGAACTTACATCTAAACTCTTCATCTGAAAAGGGAGAGAACCAAGTTGATCACGTCCACACACCAGTCACTCTGAAAGGTTGGGCCAGGCTGTCGGTGAAGTTCAAGTGCTCATCAGCTTCCGAGCTGTGATCAGAGCGCCGACAGAGACTCAGGCAACGTTTTGTAGATGTAAAATATTTTATTTGTAAATGGTGATCTTCTAAATCTGTGTCCACAAATTCCAAAACCCATAACACTCTGTATACTTCAAAAAATTCAATTTTTGCCAACATTAGATACTATTATACAGAACAGAAAACAAAACGAAAACCCGGTAGGACAAATACTGGTAGGATGTCAGAATATTGTACAAGAGAAGAAAAATATTCAAGAAACAAATTTCATACAGCTATTTATCAAGAGAAAAATATATACAATTGATTTATTCTGTAAGATAAAAATACACCATGCCATATACATTACAAGTTCAGAACTGCATCACTGAATATACCAACAGCTTACAGTCCACTGGAATTGTGCACACAAAAACTTCATTTTATACTTAGCCTGTGAAGTGTCAGTACCAGAATTTTAAGTACAAAATAAAAAGCTAACCTGGTTCAAAATGCTGATTAAGTTTCTACAAGCAAACACAAAACAGTGTGTTTTTTTATTAAAGAAATGTAAACAAACTGTTCATACAAACACAGTTGAAAATTACATCTTCCAAAACCCTACTGCCGGGGTCCTGCAGCTGCAAGCATGGTCACATCTCTCCTTTTTTTTTTTTTTCCTTTTTCAAATTTTTGTGTTAAATAGAAGACTAGAGAGTTAGATTAGAGTTCCTGCTACATGATCCTAGTATGTTTACATGATTCTTTGTGGCTTGAAACAAAGTTCTAATCAAAACTACTTCTGCTGAAGAAAAATTCAGCCTCCATTTGGGGGTATTTTTAAGCAGTTATTCACAGTTATCACAAATTGTAAGCACAAAAAAACCTGACTGAAGAAGTAGGGATGCAACAATATAATATGAAAAAATCAGTTTAAATTACCAAAACGGCTATAAAAGTTGTAGTCATAGCATACACTCTGCTCTATGAGAAGTAAGGTGTATAAAACAATTAAGTACTAACAGACCGTAGTTTCCAAAAAACCCCAAACACTCTAGGTTGAAATTTTGGTTATTACATAATTATAATGGCGTATTTAATAACAAAATTATATTGTAACATCCCTATGAACGTTTTATAAGCACCCGAGCTGCTGCAGAGCCTGGTAGCATTTGGTCAATAACTATTTTTATACTGTATTTTTTTCTCAAAATATTTACACATTTGTACAAAGTAACAGGGTTTGTTAGTTTTGCAGGTAACAGCAGCAGCTTGGCTTTCTTCTAACTTTTATTTAAAAATAGCTTCATTCACTTATTCAATAATAAATACAAAAAGTTTCTCTTATTTTACAGAAATCAAAAACTACAATAAACTGACTCATGGAATCAAGTATTTAAATGTATTTTAGTGCAAGTTATTATCCCTTAGCTCTATCCCTAAGGAAGTCATTCAGTACATTCCTTGTTCAGTGGTGTCTACTTTATTTAAAAACTTTTAAATTAGAGGGCCTGCCCCTTTTTCAGATAAGGCGGTGGCCAGCACTTTGGACGTCTCCCTTTCGCTGGTGATTTCAGTCTTACATTCACAGGAAGGCCCTCTGCCCTGGGGCGGGGCAGGGCGGCCATCGGCTCTTGCCCCAGTAAAAGTTTCTCCTTAGTGAGACTAAAGAAGCATAACGAAACAAAACCCACCCTCAAAAAGAAAAAAGAAAGAAAAGAAAAAGAAAAAAAAGTGCTGGACCATTCTGTAATTCTTTAACCTCAGCAACTTCGGGAAAGTTGCTTCGGTCGGCTTTCTCCCGTGCTCCTCTAACCTAAAGCACGGAGGAAATCAGGACTCCCAGAAGCTAGTTTCCACAAAGTCACAAAACAGAAAACAAAAACCTCTTTCCGTCTGCGAAATTCAAATGCTGTGTTGAATCGCTCCTTCCTAGGGACGGGCCGCCCTCTGAGACAGCGGGGAACGCATCAGTTCATCCACTTCCGGCAGTTCACGGCGCCACAGTGACAGGGGATCTTGTGCTGGTCGTCCTCAAAGTCAAACTTATAGTCATAGCAAAGCTGCCCACAGCAAAGACACAGTGTGAGAAAGGCCTCCCTCCGCCTGCTGCGCACAGCCAGCCCACAGACGGACGGAATTAAAGGAAGCCCTGACGCGTCAAGGGGCCGTGGGACTCAGGTGGGGAGGTGGGGGAACCTCAAGAGGAAGTCGCGGAGCTCGCTGGCCGTGCTCTTCCGGGGGATCCCGCGGGGCCCGAGGCAAGCGGGAGGCGCGGGGCCAAGGCGGAGGCGGCGAGGGCAGCCGGTGTGTCTCCACACTGCGCGCCGCGGCGCCGGGCCCGCTGCCCTGGGTGGGAAGCCCCCCATCCCCCGCCCCTTTCTTGCCGGACGGCGCAACGAGGTGGGCAGAGGTGAATCGCTCCTGCCTGAGAACACCCTTCTCCTCCCTCTTTCCTCACGTACAAGAATATTTAAAAGACGCTGCTCTATCTAGGCACAACCGCATCGTTAATATCTCAGATCAACCCTGCCGTCAGGGTGGACGGGGGTCTGCGTGATTCCCACGGTGTAAGCCTCACCCCGGGACCCCGACCCCTGAGAAACCTGACATGGCCAAGGTCCCTCTGATTCAAATACCCTGGGACACTATTTGCAGACTTCCCTTCTACACCGGAAGGGAACACACCGGTATTTACTGAGTTCTTACAGGAACTCCATGAGGAATTGTTTCTCCTTGTGCGTAAGGCGAAGTACAGGCTGGAGGGCTTACGCGGCCCACTCGGAGGGGCGCGAGCAGGGCGTGGGACTGCCGAGCCTCCATCTGTCCCCACGCCGTGACACCACCCTGGGGTCCTCACATCCTTTCTCTAATTCACTCAAGTTGGTGAGATGTGCAAAATAGGCCTCGGGGCAATTCTTGACTTAAAAAAAGCACATTCCAAAAAGAGGACCAAAAAATACAAGTATAATCTCACAGCTCTGTTCACGTAGGGCTGGGGGCTCAAACCCAGAAAAGAGCCTCAGGCGCCTGGCCCTCCCTGAAGAGGGGAGGTTCCCCACCGAACCCACACCGCGTGGCAGCCGCTTCCCAGGACACCCCGATTCCAAGCACGGAGCGTACGGCGAAACGCGTGCTCGTCACAATTGTGACAAACTCAGGAAACGTAAACAAGGCGATCAAGACTAATAAGAATCCTAACAGGCGACGTGCTGGGCCGAAGTGACCCGTGGGGCAGGGAAAGACACCCAACGAGGCCGCCAAACTGCCTAAGAAGCTGTTGGTGGAAAAGCCTGTAAGCCTGTACTGGCCCTGAGTGTGAGAGCAGCCACGGGGACCCCCAGATTTGCCGCCTACAGCCTCAGGGTGACCTCACGTGAGCCACGATGACCCCGGGGACCACGAGGCACCAATCCCGTGATATTCTCGGCCACGAGCTCGACGACGGGCATCATTTTAAAGAGAGGGTCACCGAGCCGAACGGACAGCACGGGGGTCGAGAGGAGCCCGTTCACACGAGCGACGTGGGGACGCGGAATCTGCAGGGCAAAGACTGTCGAACCATGACGTGCGGGGTGGCCGAGGCTGACCTTCCAGGAGGAGGGCCTTGCTAGCAGCGAAGGACTGCAAACCGCTGGGCAGATTACGTGCACAGAGGAGGTGAGCGCCGCCGCAGGGAGGGGCCGCACGGTGCGGCCCTGCGCTTACCTCTTCTCCCTTCTGGATCCTCCGGCTGGAGCTGATGATGATCTTGTGTCCTCGCTCGAAAGTCACCACCTCGGCCACACAGTTAGGCGCGCACGAGTGGTTGATGTACCTGCAAGCCGCCGTTTCAGAAACGACTTACTATAAGACTTTGGAAGAAGCTTTTTTAAAAAAACCTTTCAGCTCACAGGGAAAACGTTTTCTAATTACATTTCTATCTGTCCATTAATAGAACATACACGTTTTTGTTGTTGTTGGCTGCACGGCTTGTGGGATCTTAGTTCCCCGACCAGGGTCTGAACCTGGGGCCCTGGCAGTGACCACTGGACCGCCGGGGAAGTCCCACACATACAATTTTAAATAAAACTTCTCTCCATGACTGAAAGGCCCCAGTGAGCGCACTGACCCATCACACCTCCCGCTCAGACCCCGCCCCATCACGCCTCCCGCTCAGACCCCCCTCACCTTGCAGGCCCTCCCGTGAGCGTGGCATCGATCACGTGGTCGTTGTCCATGCGGAACATGTACACGCCTCGGTTCTGAAAGAGAAAGAGGTCAGAACCCCCTCTGCGTTCCCGTCCACGTGAGGGGGCGAAGCCGGACTTTTGCCGACACGCACCCCGGTCACACTCGCGGGGACAACACGCCAGCCCGTCAGGTGACGTCTACAAGCTGTGAACGGAACCAACATGTTGGCAGGTGGCCTGTGAAGCCAGGCGCATCAATCCAGCCACATCCTCGCTGACAGTAAGACCGATGGAAAAAACAGGAGGAAAATACAAAAATCCAGACGTGGCTCTGTTCGACACTGCACTCCCACCAGCGTGACGGTCCGATCCGGGCCTGCGCCGCAGCTGTCGGACGGCACAGGAGGGGTGCGCGCTCACCTGGGACTCGTAAAGCTTCTCCTTTCTGTTGGCGACTTCGTTCCGGATGATGGTCCCGATGTACTCGATGACCATGGTGTGCTTCTCGATGTCCCGAGCGGCGTACAGGCCCAGCCCCTGAGGAAACGCACGTGTACACACCTCAGAACCACTTGGCTTCCAGGGGCAACTGGCCTGCAGCCTCTCTCGCACAAAGGTACCACCCAAGCCACACTGAAGACCCCACCTGAACTCACCTGACCTTCTCACTGACCACACTCTCACCTGAACCCTGAACCCTGGACAATCTTCTCACCTACTTGTCTTTGTATCTTTTCGACACTAAACTCTTAGGGCATTTTTACAAAGTGGTACTGCTGATGGCTGGGCACTGCTCCTAACTGGCTCTCTTACCTTGTGTGCAGTATCACTCCCAGATCCCAGCAACTCAACAGGCTAATGGCTTCTACTATTTTTTTTAGCCCACCATTTCTAAAAGGACCTGACATAACAATAAGCTTACAGAACAGAAACAGGGCTAACTATAAGGGATTATTATAATTTGAGTTTCTGCATTCTCAGCTAAAACTGACCAGATCCCCACCAGACTCGGTCCTCACCAAGCACCACCTGGGAGCACACAGTACAGGGTGTGCTGTTGCTAGAAATTTTGGTATGTGAACTGAATTGACTTCTGAAAAAAACCACTTATGCAATTTATCTGTTCAACTCCAGATGAGACTCAGAGCTGAACAAACGAACACACAGAAAGAATCTGTACGGAGATGAATACAGTTTGGTGTAAGAGACAAGAAGATCAGTGGAAATGAACAGAGAATCCAAACAGACCCAGGCACACGTGAAAACTTAATGTACAGTAGTTTGGTAGTACTAAAATTCAGTTTAATATGGACGGGTTATATACATTACTAGGTTGGCCAACAAGTTCATTTGGGTTTTTCCACAACTCTTACAGAAAAACCCCAACGGACTTTTTGGCCAACCCAATACTAAATGGTGCTTCCACAACTGGTTATTCAATGGAAAAAAAAATAAATTTGTCTTAAACATAAAGAATAAAATTCCTGAAAGAAAAAAAAATCTAAGAAAGTACATATGCAATCTACAGTCTTAACCAAGAACAGAAGCTACAGAAAATTATACGCTTGACTATACAAAAATTAAAACTCTTATAGGAAAAAACATACCATACTTTCTGGTAGGTATCTTCCCCTACAAAACACCCTTTGCCTAATAGTACAAGTTCTTACAAACTGCACAACGGACAAAGGTAGTTCACAGAAGAGCAGACCCAAGTGGCAAACACGAAAAGCTGCAACCGAGGTGACACTGTCGGTCTACGCTGAATAGGCTGGCAAAAATACAGAAGGGTGGTAACACTACCAACGGGAAAACAAGAAAAACAGTCTCATACACTGCAGGAAGAAGTGGGCAATTATAGCCTTTTTAGGAAACAGGCAATGTCTGCTAAAATGAAAAGTACATGTACTTCTAACACAGAAATCTCACTTTGGGGCCTACACACCACTGAAGTGAAGTTACCAATACATGGGGATATTTGTACAAGATATCGATGGCAACACCATTTGTTGTGGGAAAGAACGGTAAACAAAATACAGGCTCACGAGCAGTGGGGTGGCTCCTTAATTACAGTTCACCAACATCACGGAGCATCACAGAGACATTCAAGAGAATGAATCGCGGCTACCTCAGTTGTTCTAGAGGGGTGTAAATATTAGTGAGAAAAGGAAGATGCAGAAAAGCGTAGATAAGACAATCCCATATTTCCACACGCACACAGATGTGTAGGTAGTGTTAAGAGAAGAGCAGGGAAAAGACACAGGACACTTACTGGGTCGTTAACATGATTACCCGGGAGGTGGATGGAAGGGAGGTGGACAGGATGGAGGAAGAAAAAAGGTGACCAAACATCAAAAACTCTCAAAAACGCTCCGGGTTAAAGATGGCAGACTGAACGCAGGTAGTTAAGAAACCCTTAACGTGACGTAAGGGAGCAAAACCAAGACTGGAGACCAGGGATGGTCAGAGTGAACGAGCTGTTTGGGAACATTTTAAACGGGGAAGGAACTGAGCGGAGGAGGAAGACACCACTGCCTCGGGTGGAATCTTTTGAGGCTCCATTTCTGAGACAACAGCAAAAAGACCAGGAAGACCCTGCATTCGTAATATGAAAGCAAAGGTATCAGATAAAAAGATCAAGAGCAGAAAGCTCAGACAGCAGATAAAGCAGAAGCAGCTCAGGACGAGGACAAGGAACCAGAAACAAGGCCACAGCAGGAGGGCAGACCCGAGACAGAAGCCTTCCCCGGCGGCGCCAGAACCGCTGCGGGCCCCACTCAGGGGCCAGGTTCAGTAAGGCTGGGGACCCCAAACCCGCAAACCCCCAGCTGATGCCGGTGCTGACGGTCTGGGGTCCACCCTGTGAGATCCCGGGTCTCAGGGATCTAATATTTGTGTACAGAGAGAAACAGAGGTAGGAATCTGCAAAAGAATAAACCGAAAACGTTTCTCAGACTGACGGCCACACTGCTTCAGGCTGAAAGGGCTCACCAGTGGGGAAAGCAATAAATAAAAATGACCCTAACCCAGGCCCATTTTGGTAAAAATTCGAAATATCAAGAATCAAGAGTAGATCCTAGAAGTTTCTACAGAAAGAAGAACGTCAGTGAATACAATGTGTAAATCAGGTTTCTGTGTGAAGGGACCACTCTGGCTCCTGAGGGGCCTGCACGGGAGGGACAGGCAGGCCTGCAGCAGTGCCTGCAGGTGAGCCGGCAGTGGATTTGGGGAAACTCTTCTGGGAGGAAAAAAGGCAGCAGGAACTGATGATGCTTTGGGGTCTGGGGTAGCGAGGCCAGCGCGCTCAGTTAGGAGATGGTGACCCTGCTCAGCGATATGAAGAGCCTGGAGGGTGACCAGCCTTTGAGACGGAGGACGCTGGCAGTGTGAGAGCTCGTAACTCCATCCTGGGACTCCAAGGGGAGATGCCACATAGACATTTGTTTCTTCAGGAAGTGTGCTTAGCCTAGAGATGGCTTTACCTGTAAGGTGTTCCACCATCTATCCATCAGAAACTACACGATGATTTCATGAAGAGAAGCTTCTGAAACTGGGCACCTTTTGAAACTATTTTCGTTTGTATTTTTCACAAGTGCCTTGAAAGAGCCCTAGTGAGCGCGCCGCGGATCCCACGTGTGGAAGATACAGCACCCCCCGCGTCCCGTGAGCCCTCATCAAGAGGTACAGAGAGGACGTCCAGAAGCCGTCCTTCCACGCGGGGGAGTAAAGCATCCGCCCTCCAAGACCGCGGACGGAGCGGCCGGCGCCCCGGGCTGACGGGGTTTCTCTCCCTGCAGCCCGCGGTCTCCTGTCTCATGTGCCGGATGCCAGCACCCTCCGAGCCCACCTCCCCTCCTCCCAGAAGCCAAGCCCCACTCACCTGAATCCGAGACCGGGCCAGGTACACGTTGGACTTCCACTCGGTTTTCATCTTGCGGTACTGCGACGACTTGGAGTGGACGAACTGCTTGCTGTAAGGTGCGCTCAGCTCCCCGGTGACTGTGCTCTGGAACGACTTGGAGGCACTGGTGCTGTTCAGGGTGTGAGGCCTGTGGGGCGACGGCGTGCCGACGGGGACACAAAGGGAGAGCGGAGACACCTCTGAGGGGCCCGGCTGGTTCATGTTCTCACTGACAGCACACACAGGGAAAGCCGCCTAGCTGGCGCGGCCGCACAGACATAGCCAGAGGCAGCGGGTTTGTAAGCAGCAGACAGACCAGGCACAGAAAACCCCTGAGAGACCTGGAACCCCCGGGCTGTACTATGTGAAGTCAAAACAAAATACCTTAACACAAACCTCTTGACGTGGGCACTCATTTTAGGTTCAGAACGGGCACAACCTGTGGGGTTGACGGCCAGGGGCAGCTCCATGAGAGGGTTCCGGCCGTATCGGAAGGTGTAGTTTTCACACGCCTCAACCCCAGGGAGCTGGAAAGAAGCAAAATAAACGAAAAATTAACTCACCTGATCAAGAGCACAGGCAATCTTGAGCCGGCCAAAGGATGGCCCAACTTGAATTCCATGAAAATAACTTGTCAACATTTTCAAAATGCTGCTAACAAGGGGCTCTGTCAAGCCACGATAACAGCAGCAGCCTGCGCTCAGAACCTGACTGCACGAGGCGCTTACCACCCTCGGGGGCCTGGGAGCACAGCTATAACTTCAGGTTAACTCCTAAAACCATTCGTGCTAAAGGTCTTTTCTAGAATATGTTTCTTGTGGACACTGTCCTCTGGAGACATGACAGATGCATATCGTTTAGGCAGGGCTCCACCAAAGAAAGCAACTGGGTACAGTACTCAGTGGCTTTCGGGGTGTCCACTGCTTCTCTGAAGAAAACCCACCAGTGACTTTTTTCTTGAGAACAATACCTTATAATCATGCAGTTTTCCAAAAGCGCTGTGTGTAGACTCACTGGCACACGTGCTTGTAACAAGCAGGCATCAGACAGTAAGGGCTCGTGAAATCCAACTGCGCTCTGGTGACCAACCCTGGGCCCCGGGCAGGAAAGTGGCCATTAACACTGGGTGGTAAGCTGCCTCTCACCAAGTGAGCACGGAGACGCCTACGACTCACCGATGCCTCGTTTTCTTTAAGAGCGACAGGAGTTCACCCCCGACAAAACCACTACCTTGAAGTGTTGTGAGAGTGACAGCCCCGTGTTAAGTAAGGTGCGTCGTGTGACAGGGGGTGGCTCTCCGGCCTCGGCCCCGGCACTCACTGATTCCGCGATCCGCGCCACCGCAGAGACGGTCAAGCCGAAGAGATCCTCCCCTTTTAAGTAGGCTGGGAAGAGCTGCAGCATTTCCGACTCTTTTCTCACACATGCCACAGGCTCCAAAATCTTATCCCAAACACCTATGTATGGACAAAAAGATATTTTTTTAAATGACAAACCTGCTCTTAGCTAAACAGAGAGGAAAACAGGATACAGTATAAAAACAAGAACGAAACGACCAACCGCTCACGAAGACTTACCAGATCCAAGTTAAAGCCCGTGGGCAGTGATCTAACAAGCCTGGTATACTACCTGCTTATTGGGTGGCAGTAGTTTTAAAGACTTTATGAAGTTTGGGGGAAAAGAATATGTTACATTAAGGAAATTAAACAGGAGAAGTGGAAAAGAAAGTTAAATATAACTGAAATTCATACAAGTAGTTAAAACTCACTTTCATGCTGGCCAAGCAGCATATTAGATTTTCAAATGACTAATCCAATTAAGTAGTATCTGTAGATATATCCTTTTCTCTCAGAGTTAAAATATGAAATTGATATTTTCATTGGAATTATCTTTAGAGCATTTTCATACTTTTTAAAAAAAAACTGCTAAACTTGATAAAAAAAAGCAGTTCTGCAGCACTTTCTACATCAATAAAAATGACAATCTAGGCTTAACCCTAGAGGCCGAAATTAAGTCTCATTTCTGGCTCTAAATCTGTTTAATATCTGATGCTCCTGAGATAAGACAATATGGCTTTAAATACAGTTCCCACCTTCCAGGTGACATTAACAAGAGGGTCCCCAATGTAAGTGACAGGCAACCTTTATCTGCAAATCATTCTCCTATTTATTTTATAAACTCTGTTGGAATAATATATATTCTGATTTAGAGTAATTCTAGCAAGTGTTTAGAAAAAGACAGCAAGGTTTGACAATACAAAGAAGTTAAGACTTGCATTTGTAAATGAAGAATCTACACCTGCTGTGATAAAATATGAAACAGACGTGAGGAAAACCATGGAAATACTGACATAAAACATTCATTAGCCTAACCCTGGAGTGACAGGCTCGGCGGAGCCTACAGACGGCGCCTCACCTTTGGGTGAGGTGTCACTTAAGACGAGATCTTCGTGGCCTTGCTCCACGATTCTGATGACGAACACGGGGCGCCCGTCCTTCTCCTCGATGGAGCACAGGTAGCGACAGCGGCGGTTGGCGTAGCGCGTGCTCCAGTACAGCCGGCTGGCTTCGTAGCCCACGGGGAAGAGTGCTTTGGGAGAGTGGAACGCTTGCATCTGCTGTGGCAGCAGCTGGCCGATCGTGTGGAAGATGAGGCTTCCCACACGGAAGGTGTGGTCACGCTCTCCCCGCTGCACGATGCTGGCAATCTGTCGTACCTCATCACGCTGCACGTAGACCCTCCTGAAGACGGCAAAGTAACTTAATTCCTGCTCGTGAATTCCCTTTGGTTTGTGCATGGGACAAAGCATAGTTTTATCTTTAAAAAACATGCATTGTGCTTTAATGGCGCAAGTAAAGTGATAAATGTTGGTGCATCGAAATCTGTGACACCCGCTGGTGGCCCCCATCTTATGGCAGAAGACACATTTCATCTGCAGGCCTCTCCTCAGGGCTAGCTCCACGTTTATTAAGGCACCAGCCTGGGTCTCGTACACCTCCGTGGACCACAGGGCACAATTCAAATGGACCCACAGGTCCAAGTCAAGGTTGAGCAGCCTCGCCGGTCCGTCTGTCAATCCATCGCCTTCTTCGTGACAGAAGCAACACTTCCGATAGTCTTTGGGCACAGGATCGGGTTTCAGGGAAGTGCCCAGGTTCTTCAGAAACTCGTCAATTTCATCTTCACAGGGGGGTCTGAAGGTCCCCTTGGGGATCACGATGTGAACGCTCCACTTCTTCCACTTCATCCCCCTCCACTTTTTAGTGATGGGCCTACAGTCTTCAAACCCACCGTGGACAGTCCGTAGCCGAGGCTTTAGCTTGACCGTCACCTTAAGCTCATCTGGCTTTGCCTCCACTTTGGCTGCTTCCAAAGCAGGAGGGAAAGTGATGGGCGGTGACGCTGGGGGCGAAGCTTTTTCCTGGAGCTGTGGCAGACAGTGCACGTCTAAAGTGGAGATGTTGTTACTGTACTGATGAAATGCTCTGGAAGGCGTCTCTTTTATAGGCGAGTGTGGCAATGAAGGAACAGACTCCTGCACAAAAAAAAAGAAACACGAGAAAGAGTTAATTCCAAAGCCCCCAAGGCAATTCTTGCTACAACAAGAAGCCAAGCAGCAGGGTTCCATCAGCAGGGTGTTTGGCTCTGGGTCTGTAAGTAAGAGGACTGGCGCATGGCGGAGGTCAGTGCTGCGTGCCCGTGGTGCTCCCGTCTCGACAGAGAGAGAGTGTGTTCTCTGCAAAGTTCTAACGCTGGAGGGTATTCTGCTCCTAAAACTTTTCATGTCACTGGAGCTAATTTAATTTACAAAACGGAACAGCTTTTTGTTAAACCAAGTAAGAACTCCGGATCATAATTTTCTATGAGCTCGCCCCACCCGCTGAAATTCCTGTTTGTTAATCTTAGGCTTAATTAATTGGCGTAAGTGTGAAAGATGGGGAAGAAGTCCCCTGTCAACAAACAAATCATATTTAACTTTTCTCAGAGGTTGCCCGGCTCCCATCCAACTGCTGAAAGGGCTGAGCTGAGACAGAAGTTCCATTCGTTTCTTTTAAGATACAAAGTGTCGTCATTAGCAAATCAACAGCGAACCCACCTTCTCATGCACCCCACCCTACACAGCTCTGAAAAAAGACGCGCCTCACAGGAAATCCAGAAGCAGGCAGACACTGCACACAGACTCACGAGATTATGTGGTGGGGAAAAAAATTCCTTCTCTCATCTAGGCTGATATATTTTAAAGTATAAATTTATTTGGAAAGTAGCTTGAATTTTATTACACTGGGCGCTACTGCCTTTTTAAGAAAATAAGAATCTCCAGAACATTCTTCTGAGAAAGACGCAAGAGCAATGATGTGGAGGGAGGAGAGACTATCACAGCATGGGAAAAACTTCCTTCAGCACCAACGGTTAAAAACGTATCGTCCACATCAGCTACACACCCAAAGATACACTTAAATCACACAAAAAACAGACCTTTTCCAACCTGGTACAAGACAGATACTTTTCCCCCCAAAATACATGAATAGACCTGAATTGTGGTTGTGAACAGGTTTTCCCATTGGGACAAGATCACTAAAGCAATACTTTATAGTTGTGATTAAATTAAGGTATTTGTAATTAAATAAATAAAATTACAGATTTTAATAGTAGTGTTTTATTCACTTCTGACCTGTTACGACATAGTTCAAATCTGCCCACTCTTGCTGAATAAGCTCAAGTTACTTAGTTTGCAGTAACGGCCTGGACCAAGCACTCCTTCCCAACCCGGGGAGCATCTGCTCAGACTCCCCGGGGGGAGCTCTGGGTGAGGGAAGCGGACACACCCCCAAAACACAGGCGCCACTCAACGCAGACTGCTGACTGAAACTGTCCCCGTCTTACCTTGCTTTCTGAGGTTTTTGCTTGTGCAGCTGATGAATAGAGAATAAAGCAGTTGTTACTACAGAAGACAATGTCCTTCTCCGCTCTGCTGGAGCTGTCTCGGGAGCCCTGAAAAGCAAAGAGAAAGGTGTGGGGAGCTCGACAAGTCGGGATCTAATAAGAACAAGATCTGCACGGGGCTGGGTCTGTTCTGTTCAAAGTGAAAGCAGCAATCCTAAAAGCAGTACAAAGGTAACTACGAGCCAGTATTTAGCATATAATAATTTAGCCACAGAGAAACTACACTTGCAGAAATAAACTTTACTTTCCATATTTCACTGTTTAAAACTAATGCGGCTCTCATCGGACCCACTGAACAGGCTGCTGTAGCTACTTGGTTTTAAGCTCAAGCACGTGGAAACATATGCCGATGGCGACCGCTGCAGGAGGCGTCCGTGGAGCCCCAGAAGCGACTCCTCCCGACGCAGGAGCAGGCGCTGCCCAGGCAGGGCGGGGGCGGGCGGAGACCCGGGGGTCAGGGGAGGGATGCGCGAGTACCTTGCTCACAAAGGCCGGGTCTCTGGCCGGCTTCCTCACGCCGTGGCCCAGAACGACGACATGACAGTGGCAGCACCACTGTGGCCTGAGAGCCGCACTTTCTGTGACACCGTGACTAGTGCCCGCGCACCCAGAAAGGCCTAGAGACAAAAGGTGTTCATTAGCGACTAAAGCCGACCACTAACAACAGGGGTCCGGGGTGCAAAGCTGTATGCACCGACTGACTGCAATACGGCTCATTTAATTTACCACACGTTAGTCTTTAGTAATGGATAAAAATCTTATTTTCTAAGCAGTGGTTACGGGGCATCTATTACGTGCATGACGCTGGGGTACAGAGAAAGGAAGCTATCCTCACACGGCTGGGACAATACACTGGGCTGTGAGAAGTGCGGAGGGCAACTGGGATGCGCGGAGGGTCGTCTCCAGTCTCAGTGCAGAGTGAGGAGGGGGAGAGGGAATACTTTTGCTCCAGGGTGAAGAGGGTACGAAATCTCTTATGAAAGATGAAGAGGTATGTGAACGAGAGTCTTCAATGAGCGTGATTTGGAAAGTTGAAGAGGGATGAAGAAGTTCCAGGGCCAAAATAAAAAAGCGAGCAAGGACGCAGCCTGGAAAGCGTGTGGCGATCTCAGAGCACGTCGCTCGCGTGGCCATGAAGGCAGAAGGGAGAAGCAGGGAGAAAGCAAGGGTGACAGAGCAGCCAGAGGCCGAGAGTTCAAACCCAACACGAGCAACTGTCAGCGTGGCTCAAGGGCGAGACGTGGGGAGAGGCTGGGCTCTAAGAGCAGGTGAGGACGGAAACAAGACAGCCAAGAAACTGGGGAGCGAAGAGGCGGGAGAGCGGGGTGAGGGGGAGGCCAGACGGGAAGATGGGGAGGGAAGGGACGCCACACAGGTGCGAGGAACGGGCCCACCTTTCAGTGACGGGGAAGGTGTGAGCGCACCTACAGAAGAGAGGGGCCCCGGAGGTGCCGCAGAAGGAAAGGGACCAGGAACACGGGCAGAGACGGCGGCCTCGTCTGCACAGTGTGACACAGCGCTAAGTGGGAGGGGAGGCTCAGGCCGCAGGAGAGCAAACGCGGCTCAAGGGTAAGCAGAGCGCTGACAAGAGGGTGTGACGTAGGCCCCAGGCACTAAAGGTCCAGTCACACCTCAGAAGACAACCCCCCGGGTGGGGGGGGAGGTGGGTAAGTCACCAAGGACTGCGTGCCAACACGTGACCTGTTACTCCCCTAAAATCAAAGCGAGATCTTAAAGAGAAGCGGCGTAACTTTTGAATCAAGAACGAATCTGGGGTCAACAAACTGGAAACCAGCTCACCATTGCTTGCTGGAGGGAAGGGCACAGTAGGCTGCTTCAGGTGGTAAGAGCTGGCTAGTCTGGGAGGGTTTGCAGATCCTGGTGGAGGCCCACGAAGAAATAAACGCTGTCGATACTCCAAACCTGGGTTTACTCTGTGGCTACTGACCAAACCCACGGATGGAACATCTGGAGCATTACTAACCTCGTAGCTGTTAGGGATCCGAACGTGGAGGAGGTCGGAGAACGCAGCCACAACACTGCTAATGTTCTAGAACAAAACGGCAAATGCTGCATTACCCGCCCAGAAGCCCACAGAGAACCACGGAAGAACAGCTCACGTTAGGATAAATGCTATCCGCGGTGCACTGCCTCAAGCAAACCCAACCATCTTTACTTAGACTTAAGAGCCTCGGGGGGGTAGAAAGGGTTTTCATGAGCCAATACCCAAACAAAGCTTCCATATACAGAAATTCTCATACAGGGATTCCAATTAATGTTAAATATTTGAGAGAACGTTAAACTATCTTAGACATTTCAATTCAAGGAATGAGTTAAACCTTGTCATGGTTTTTACAGCTGGTCAGAAGCTTCCTTCAAGGGGACCCCCCCCCAGCTCTGGGCAGAAGTCTGACACAGTCCACGAGAACACACCACTGCTATGTTCTGCTGATGACCAAAAGGCCCTGTCAACAGGCTATGAGTCTGGTTGCCAACGAAACATCATCAAGAATTAAGAGTATGAAGAAACCCTCAGCCACGTACTAGTGTTTGATATGAGCAGCTGCTTCCTGAACACAGTGCTTCTGGAAAACTTTCACTGTTGACAAAGCTCTTCACTGCTTAATTTTCTACGTGTAAATAGCTATCAACTCTCTGAAGAGCTCTTACCATTATACATTCTTTACCAAAACAATGAGATCTCTGACTTCAATTTGCCCTTTCTGTCTTGACTGAGGCCGAGATCAATTTCTAGTACTCACAGCAGCGTAGATGTCTGAAGGGACTGCTAAGCCAAGCCCTAACTTTAATCTTTATCCGCGATGACCCAGCTGTACGTGTCATCGTGAGCCATCTGACACTCCTTTAGGAATGGGTAATATTCTACAACGTCCAACAGCCAGTCCATCTTTACCTCAGCAGCTGTAGGATGCAGAGTGATTGCCACAGATATGAGACCCGATCGGGGACCATTTGGGGATGCACCAAAAGGTGACGTGAAAAATAAAGTGCCCGGCTCAGTTTTGATGTCATTCCTTCTAGATTCCAACCCTTAAAAAAGGAAGAATGAGTTGAGTGTTAACAGCTTTTCTAAACATTCGTATCAGCCAACCCCCGCACTGCACTGCGCCCCCTACCTTTCCCGGTGCCGCTCGGGAGGATTGGAATGATGGGGGATGGCACGGGCTCCGGAGGCTCCTCTTTGACCAGGGACAGGTCTGGGTATCTGCTCACTTCCATGCCGACCACACTCTCAGGAGAGGACGAGGGCACAACACTGTCAGGGGTGTCCCGGTCACCCCCATGGTCCTGTGTCCTGGGAGCAGAATAAATACACATCAGCAGGCGCAAGGCTGCCGCTGGGGGCTTCCCGCACCAGCCCAGCCCTGTCTACGTGTGTGACCTTTGGACAGTGACAATAACCTGAGAAGCCAAAGATTCAGTTCAGGGCCAAACAGGAAATCTCTTGGGAAAAAAATAAGAAATATGTTTAACTATAAAGTAATTTAAATGGTATGTTTCCTTCTGACTAAAGCTTTAGCATCCAAGTTTAAAGACCTGCCAAAGGAGGAAGACGTTCAGATTATAACACAGCATAGAAAGAATGGATACTCACACCTTTGCAAAGCTCCAGATCACTGAGACTAGGGAACACTCCTGTAGCTGAAAAAGGAAAGAGCAGTCCACCACACACCCAGGCTCGCGCGCACAGACGGGAACACCGGCCACTATGGCTTCAGCAGTCCACCACACACACAGGCCCACGCGCACAGACGGGAACACCGGCCACTATGGCTTCAGGAGTCCACCACACACCCAGGCCCGCGCGCACAGACGGGAACACCGGCCACTATGGCTTCAGCAGTCCACCATACACCCAGGCCCACGCGCACAGACGGGAACACTGGCCACTATGGCTTCATAGGCCTTCATTTCTCTTAACTGACAAAGTGAAGTGCAAAAAGGAAGAGACTGGTCTAGTCCAAGAAGCTAAAGGTTACAAAGGCAAATGGGGCTGTAGGGCGAGTGTGGTCTTGGGCTAAACGTTGCACGGCAGCTCGAGAACCTGGGGTCTCACACCCCCCCACCCCAGAGGAGACGCCGTCAGGCTGAAGGAAGGCTGTGAGAAGCAGCATTAACAGGAGACCCGAGAGAGGCTTCCAAGAGGTCCCTGTGAGACCCCGGAGCGGGCGGCCCCGACACGCACACTCGGGAGGCCGCCTCCCGCAGCTGCCCCTGAGTGACAACTCCGGCACGAATCTAGCGGTAAGGTCCAGGAGAAACAAAGAGCTGGGTTCTAACTTTGGACAAGTCACTTCCCCGTGGTCCGCAGTCTTCTCGTTTATACAGTAAAGGGTCTTAGTCCAATGGCGTCTTATCAAAGAGCGGGTGGTTAGCAGATTTTCCAAGAAGAGAGAATAATTTGATGAGCTATATATATAAGAACCTCCCCTGGATCTAACTGGCTGGGTTGTGACTATCTACTAGGAGAAGCTGATTTTCCCTCATCAGAATCCTGGGGCTAGAGAACTGACACAAAGGAGTTACAAACTGTGGACAGGACAGCCCTTAAATTCTCTTCCACAAAAGCATGCTCTGCTCTGTGACTGCCGCTCTTTTATTCTGACATCTGCAAACGTCAATAAACCCAGTAAATCACATTAACAGCTTATAAAGGGCAATGATCTTTGAAATATTTTGCATGGAGAGTCCCAATGCCTTAATGTCTATTCGATTATTATTACTTGTTGAACCTCCTATATCATATGAGATTTCTAAAGTGCACAAATGAATTCTTTTTAATAGTAAGAATGTTTTATAAACTTTAAATTCTGCAGAAAATTATTCACCAAATTTCACCTTTTAAGTGTTTTTACATGCTTTTCCTACAGACATTATGCTATAAACAAACACATAATACGTTTTTAAATAAATGAAATAACTAAAAAAATACTTGAGAAAAAGGAACTTCTACCTTAATTCCTCCTGATTATTATGAGGCGGTGTTGGGAGTGAAGCAGGAACGTCCACTGTCTTTGGGCCTTGAGCAATCGCTCTGGCCAACAAGTCATCGTGTGGTCTGAACGGCAGGTGAAACGGCTTAGGTCCTAGGCTTTTGGTAACTGGAAGAGCAAAAACACAAAACCATAAATCAGTCAAAACTGGTAATGGGTAAACTTTACAGTCCAACTGCCATTTCACCACGCACAGCCGGCAAACTCCTCAAAGGTACAAGACTTGGAGGCTTGGCATCCTACCTTCATGGCTCACTAAAACTCCAGCTTTTCCAGCAAGTTCTTCAGTTGTTGCAAAACCATTTGCCATCTTCGGACAAGCCATAGGAGGTGGTGTAGGAGGAAGAGAGGCAGGGGGTGTTGGAGGATTACTTAAATTATTCTGCTGCAGGAGACCAAAAAATTTTAAATTATATGCTACTGAGCAAATATGCCACGACCTTGCTAAAACTTAGTTCTGTGAATTTTCAGCACAGGGAGGCAAGGTACAGAAATGTAATCAGAGGCACCTTCATTCCCAAAATGCACACCAAGAAGAAAAAGAAACGTACAGGCCAGGAGGCATTTCAGTGGAACAAATACCCATCATCCTCTGGACATACCACCCACTGGCTCACTTTCCCCAGCTTGGGTACTTAGCTTTGAAATTAAGAAGCAAATTTATACTGTGCCTGATTTGATTCTATACAACTCTTTTCAAGTTTCACTGTTAAAGCCAGTGAAGGATAGCTTTTAAATTCGACCAATAAATTGTAGAGAGTTCTCAAAAAACTCCTTTATTAAATTAAGATATGCCCCAGTTCCATCAAAAACTTGAGAATTTAAGATCCTAATCCATAACTGCAACTTGTATCTTAGATATTAGAATCTGGATTGTCTAAAATCTCAAAAAGAAGCAAAAGGAGTAGCAATAACAACTAAATGGACTGAACCTTAACAAATGTAGTTTCCCCGCAAACATTTCTCCCTGCTTAACATCTGTCACCAATTTGTCATTGATTCATTGACTAGTCTCTCAGGGACTGCTGGAATCTACCAATAATTCCATGCAAATCAAGTGCAAGGTAAAATTACAAATCTTGCAAAGATCTAGGATTTCTGAAGATGATGAAGTTGCGTGGAGAACAGCTTGCATCAGAAGAGAAGGCATTTACAAGACTTGGGAGAGGTTCTAACTGAAGAGAAAAGCCAACAACGATAATAAATGGAATGTCACAAGAGAATGATTTTAATACTAAAGAAGAGAAGCCCTCAGAAAAAATGATGATACTCTCAAATATTTTTGCAAAAAAGATCACTTAACACAAGTCAGATGTGAAGTAAAGAGTATCTAATGAGCCTATCATAAAACTTTGTTAAAAAAATATTACCAAAAGATAAACTTGGTTCACTTTGATATTATTTTTGTAGCGTAAGAACTAATGCACAGGTGCAATTAGTACCTAAATTATTAGACAAAATAAGTTTTTAGGTTTTTTTCATTGTATTTTTCAGGGTAAATTCCTAACTACATTTTTTACTCTATTTACTCTGAATTTGGAGTCATCTTAAGAGTTAATAAAGATTATAGGAAAATACATATTTTCCTACCACAGAAATATACAATGGATGTTTTTCACAATCTGTATTCTGACCTATACAAACATTTCAAATGTTCATATTGGAAACACTTTACCTGGTAAAATTTTAACCTTTTAGTTGAACTAGAGTTTAAATGGAACTTGGAAGATTAGATAGATGTAAACTAGATGGAAAAACAAGACAAGCTCTACCAATTCTGATATGGCATCCAAAGAGGAAGCAAGGTAACACCTTGGCAAAGAAACATACCTTGTAGATCAACTGAGAATAGTAATCCGAAACCCCTTCAAGGGTAGCACTGCCAAAAGTTCCTAGAAGTCGATTCCCACTATTAAACTGGCCACTGCCGTAAGGAAGAAAGTGGGCAAAGTTCACTCCAATGACTGGTTCCATTAGAGGGAGCAGAGAGAGCTGCTATTGAAAAACACATTTAAGAGTAATGTACACGATAAACAAAACAAGTGTCTCTCAATTTTTCTAAGACCCAAGGCAACTTAGTCAAATAAGGCTTGAGAAAAATAAGACTTAAAAAATTCAAGTATCAAAATGCTGGAATAAGTGAGAGAGACTATGGAATCTTTGAGATATACTTAAAAATGAGCCTTATTCTCATCTGTCTTAAAGGGATGCTGCCAGGCTTCTAACAAGAAAAACACCTTCCTTATCTTCGCTCAGCAAGAATCAGGGCTGAACTGAGGCTAGGTGCCCCCAACGGCACTCTTCAGCAGCTGTCTCCCACCTTCTGTAACAGCCACAAAGGTGTAAGAATGCACTCTACTAGGGGGAGAGACCAATGCCTGTGTTTCTTTGCATCCGGAGTCACAAGTAACGTGGACGGAATTTTTCTTGGTGCTGAGGCTGCTCCCTTTGAATATAAGTAAATCTTGACCAGCGCCAACCAATCCATCTATTTTACTAAAATTTTGGGGTGCCAGTAGGATAAGGTGCAAGTTTGCTTGCACATAGGAAAGCTATTAGGTTGCTTGTTGAGATGTCTTTTACCCCTTAACTCTCTACTTTTGGGAAAGTTTCACTTTAACAGGGTTGAAAAAGCTTCTGATGTCTCACTTCCTTGAATTTTTAAAGGGGCTGCTCCAAAAGACTCACCTGCTTCAGGTGGGTAAAGGTGTCGGTGGTAGAGAACATCGCTTGTTTCTCCTCTTCTTCCTTTTTCCTTTTCTTCGACCGAGGTGCTGCCTTCTCTCCGGTCCTCTGAGTCCTTTTGCTTCGCTGTTTCTTGGTTTCACTTCCTCCATCTGTTTTTGGCAACTGGCTGTTGCCACATCCAAAACCACCTTGCACTTGAGCCCCCAAAGTTTGCTAATGTAATTGGAAAGGTTAAGAAATAAGTGAACTATCCACACGCTTGAATTCCAGCTCCTGCTAATCCAGTTCCATCCTAAGACACAATGTTCCTAACGTGGGCACCCAAAGTAAGGAGGGAAGATGGGTGGCATCAAATGGCCTGTTTTCTGAGAACAGCACCCCTTTTTTGAAACATGATTCTCAAGTATGGAAATCAGTAAGCTGAGGAGAGAGCAGAACTCTTAAGTGTGGCTATTCTCCCTTTCAGAGGAAGCATTACTCCTCAGGCCTGCCCATACTTGTGCCAGTGACAGCCCGGAGCTCCTTCTTCCTGCCCACTGGCAACTGTGGAGGAAGGGGTGCTCTTAGCTAGATGTCTGTGGTGGTCTCTGCATGGTGGTCTTGGGGGCTTATTTGGGCTCCCCTTAGGAATGGGTGAAATACAAGGTATGCGGGCACCACTGCTAAGCTCCAGAAAAGTTTCACAGCCTATGCATCTCAGTTGAGAGGAACAGCTAGCCTCAGAGATCACTAAAAACAAACAACATTGTTCATTCAAATTAGTTCATGGTCATACATCTGACTGAATAATAACTGCTACATACTTAAAGTCAATGAAAGAAGACCTATATGATAGCAAATAAGCCTATTCTTTGCTTTTGTCTCTATGGCTAAGAACAAACCAGTCCTTAAAGAGGTTTTTAAGGGTAGTACTATCAATACTTAAAAATACGGGACTATTTTTAGGGGCCATTATTTCTAAACTTGACAGCTATACTTTGCTATAGGCAACTATAGTTGCTAAACTTATTTTAATGTGCTCCGCATTGATTCTTTGAGGGTTTGCAGATCATAGTTTCCATTTATATATATCTAAATGACTTAGAGCATGGATGGCAAAACTGTTCTGTAAAAGGCCAAAGCGTAAATACAGCTACCCAACTCTCTGCCCTGGTACTGCAAAATCAACCACAGACAATTCATAAACTAATGAGCTAGGCTATGGTCTAATAAGATGTTTTAAATTCATCGACACTGAACCTTGAATTTCATATAATTTTCACATGCTGTGAAACACTACTCTGTTTCAGATTTTCTTCAACCATTAAAAAGTGTAAAAACCATTCCTGGCTCATACAAAAAAGAGGGGATATGGAAGCAGGAACACAGTGCCCATCCCAGGGCTAGATCGACGGTTCTCAAAGGGTGGTCCCCAGAGCGGCAGAAGGAGCACCGCCGAGGACAGTTAGAAATGCACATTCTCTGGTCCCACCCCAGACCTACTGAATCCAAACCTTTAACAAGCCCTCCAGGTGATTCTGATACATTAAAGTTCAGAGAACCCGGGCCTAGAGCTGTGCCTCTCATGTCCATATGAATGCGAATCACCTGCAATCTTGTTAAAAAGCACCTTCTGACTGGTACACCTGTGCTGGGGGCACAATATCCTGCTTCCTGAAAAGCTCCCAGGTAAGGCCGATGCCGCCAGTCCTCAAGGACTGCAGTGTGAGTAGCCCAGAGCAAGGCCCAACAAGCACTTCTTACCAGCTTATAAGAGAAGAACAACGCAACCGCTTATTAGGTGTGCAGCAGGGTCAGGCACTGTAAGTGCTGAACAGACTTCTCCAATCCTCACAACTTCCCTAAAAAGCAGCTATCACTACAGTTCAAAGAATACTTTTAATTACAGAAGAACACAAAAGATTAAAAATCACCCAAAAGTTTGCCCGACACAGGAATGGTTCACATTTTAATGTATTTGTTTTCGATCTTTTATCTATGCCTACATGTATTTTGCTAAACACACAATGAATCACACTCAGTATTCTTTTATTCTGGTGGTTGCCTTTTAAACTTGACGTGGTTTGTTCCCCGTGACATTAAACATTCATACGTAACAAATTTTAATGGCTGCAAAAAATCTGTATATTCAGATACAGATATACAGAAACAATAATCCAATCAATAACTACACTAGTGGATTTAGGTTGTTTTCTCTCACTTTCATCTATTAGTAAAGATAAAGTCATTCATTAGCTATTCACGTGGTCACACCTTTGCACATATTAGAATTTTACGTTCCTCTTGCCAGATTCCTAGATATGTCATTGGTAGTCATGGGTATGCACCACCTTTTATTAATATCACAAGCACAAGGTGTACCCTAATTCCTTTAATCCCTGTGGCAACCCAGTAACAGGGAGCATTATTAATCCTGTTTTACAGATGAGGAAACTGAGGCTCAGAAAGCCTGACCTGCCCAGGCTGCACGCTGGAAAGAGACGGAACATGGATTTGACGCAAGCTGAGTGATGTGAGCTCTCAAAGCCTCCCAAGGCTTTACCCCTACGCTACAACTAATGCCAGCTTATGTGTGAGAAAACACATGTCCTCAGCACGGAGGACAAACTGGGCCTGTCCAGCTACTGCCACAACAATTTTGCCTTAAGTGTGACTAGAAAGTAAATGAATTTCATCATTTGTAAAACGGGAATAATAATTGTGCCTGCCGTACCTCAGGGCAAGCGCCGAGCACAGTGTAACCCCTAGAATGTGGTTAAGAAGGCATCACCCCTAGTAATCCAGGGCCTCCGCCCCTTGCTGCCCTCCCAGATGGATATGAGAACATGTGACATAGTCCAAACATTTATACATATACTAATTGATCTCATCCCTTTTTCTATCATAACACCCAATATAAATGTTTTTTTACATACAATCACTAGTATTAGGACCTAACTTCACTCCACCGAGTACCAACTATGTGGTATTGAGAGAGAAAGGCACTCAGGATGCCGTCTACACCCTTCAAGGAGCCGTCTGTGCTCAGTGGTACTAGAGAAACTGCTATGTAAGCACACGGGCATCCACTTATTTGAGACTGGCAGAGCTGAGTAAGGTATCTGGGGAAGATGATTCCAGAACTGAGCCTTAAAAGATACAGATATTGGCCAGATGTAAAAAAAAAACAAAGAAGGGCAAAAACAGCAGCATATGGCCATATATGGAAGGGTAAAATCAGAAAGACACTCAGGGACTGCAAGTAGCCTGGTATTCCTAGGGGCAGAGGATGCAATGGACAAAGTAGCTAGAGATCAGGCCTGTTTGCTGATGACAAATATGACTGAAAAAGTTACCACCACCAAAATTTACAAAAATTACATGACTCTATGGGGTTACCACTCAACCTCTACTGAATCAGACAAATAAGAGAAAACAAAGAGTAAGCCAATACTTGCTAAACAAATGGCTTCACTAACAATCTTAAAATTGCAAATTTGGACAACTAAATATATAGCACTCCACCTCATTCAATTAAAAAAATGAAAAATTTAAAATCTAATTTGAGAAGCACTATAGGGAAAGCTTTATGAACACAATAGCCAAGGTAGTGTAGCATTTGAAAGATAAAACAAGTCAACCAATTCCTACAACCTAGAAAACTCCAGTTTGGGAAATATGTCAAGGAAGTTCACTGAAATGCAGGAGATCAAATCTTGTAAAGGTATATTTACAACAAAGTTCTTCATCAAATGAAAAAACAAAAGCAAATCCAATGTTCTATAACTTAAAAAGGGGACTTCCCTGGTGGCACAGTGGTTGAGAATCCACCTGCCAATGCAGGGGACACGGGTTCGATCCCTGGTCCTAGAAGATCCCACGTGCTGCAGAGCAACTAAGCCCGCGCACCACAACTACTGAGCCTGCATGCCACAACTATTGAAGCCTGTGCGCCTAGAGCCCATGCTCCGCAACAGGAGAGGCCCGCGCACTGCAACGAAGAGTGGCCCCCGCTCGCTGCAACTAGAGAAAGCCCGCGTGCAGCAGCGAAGACCCAACGCAGCCGGAAAAAAAAAAAAGTCTAACACTTAAAAAGGGCAAAATATCGACACATGGAAAACGACAAAGATAAAATAGCATCTACCTGTAAAACTGTTTCTATAAAGTATTAATACTTTGCAACAGAATAGATTCCCAATATGGGTTATTCCTGAGAGTCCCCAAGGGTATTAACAGGGTGCGTGAGCTATTTTCTGTATTTCAAAGAGGTTAATGGAAACTGCACTCTATCTGCAATTAGGACGTGTAGATGTTTACTTCTTTGTTTTAGTTAGATCAACTCAATGTGGCGATAATCAGCTGACAGGAATATGTTACGTATGAAACGCATGACCCTACAGCTCTCTGATTTTTGAAAGATACAGTAAACAAATTATTACTTGATATAGTTTATAGGTATAAACCAAAACATGAGGTCTGCGGTTTTTTACTCCAGAGTAAAAAGGTTATAAAAGATAGCGCTGAAATCAATACAGCAGTTGGCACTAATCTGTTGTAACCATACTTTAAAATAAAAGGGGAAAAAAGCAAGTTGTTCTCCTGAGCCACACTTACCACGTCGGCTGGGTTCTGCCTCTCCACCAGTTTGTTATCCTTCGTACCGTCGTCTTCTGAACAAAAACTCCCTTCCGGTTTTTGATTTAAAAGGGAAGATGCCTTTTTATTTTTCAGCAGGTGCTTCAGAAGCTCATTGCCTGAATCTCCTTTGGCAGCAGGAGCACCGGCAGGTCGGGGAGGACTCTGCCCCGGGCAGGCAGCGCCGGCCACAGCCCTTTCTTTGGCCCGATCCCCAGGGCGCTCCTCCAGTTCAGGTCCATCTGGGCCAGGGCGCCGCTCCGGCTCAGCTGACTCCAGTTTCATCTCCCCAGCGGGGGCAGGCGCGTCGAGGGGGCGCTTATCCACCTCTGCACTCGCACAGGTCTGCTGACCTGGGGTCCCTCGTGCGAAGTCACCGCTGGGCAGTTCGTTCTCTGGCTCTGCGCGCAGCGGGCCCGCTGCCGGGTCAGGAGGCGATAGGCCGCCCGGTTCCGCCGCCTCAGGTTCTCCTTGCTGAGGGAGCTCGCCGGGTGTGTTCACTGCGGGAGCAGAGGCAGCTTCCGAGACACCCGGGGTTGGTGGAGCAGTTACATCCGAGTGGGGAGTAGAAGGTGCCTTGGTAGATTCCGCATCGTCGTCTTTCTTCTTCTTTCTTGTTCTCTTCTTTTTCCCTTTCTCTTCCGGGATTATGTCAGAATACAGCTGAATGAGAGACGGGGCTGATCCTGGGTAACTCTGTCCACGGCTTACAGCCGGGTCTTGGCCACAGGGAAGACTGCTATTAGCCACTGGAGGTGCCGCAGGTAAAGCGGGTGTAAAAGGAGGCCTCACCGGGGATTGCTGGAAGCTGGCCCCAGGAACACCTCCATGTACCGGCTTCACAGAATGGAAATTTGGGCTTCCACCAGGAATTGACGGTGAGTCAGGAACGAACGAGGGAGGTCCCATGTGCCTTCGCTCACTGGTTTGCATGAAAGTCGGGGTGGGCGGTGAATTAATAGACCCTTGCTGTAGGTTCTGCTGCTGTAAAACCGGGCCCGCTTGCTGTTGCTGCTGCGGAGGCTGCGGAAGGGGTCTTGGAGGTTGCGTAAAATCACAAGGCAGGTCAGAAGCGTAGAATGGAATCTGGGACACAGGTGTCCTGCTGCTTAGTTCTGAGCCCATCATGCCGTGCTGCTCCATTTCCACCCTCTGCTGCAAAGCTCTCTGTCTATCTACTTCTTGCATGAGCTGGATTCGTTGTCTCTCCTGCTGTTCTCGTAAACGTTCCTTACGTTCCCGTTCTTGAAAACTTTCACTAAAGGGGTTATTGTCATCGAATTCCACCCGTGGTGGCGGTCCACTCTGTGGATTTGCATTTGACACTGCCCCTGGGGCTGGGGGGCAAGTTTTTATTGGTAACTGGGCCACTGGAGGCTGAATCCTAGGAGGGTTGAGGGCGGGGCGGGAAGGAGCACCGGGAGGCTGCCACCCAGGGAAACTGGGCAAACTGGGCGTTCCCGCAGGGCTCGTGTGGCCGGGAATGACCGCGGTGTGCTGCTGGTGCTGTAGCTGCAGTGGTGCCATGGGGAAGCTGGGCTGGCTCATGGGGGGCGGGGCGGCACCTGGCACCAGGGGCAGCGGGGGCTGGACGCCTGGCATCACGGCGGGCGGGGCCATGGCGCACTGCTGCTGCTGCTTGATCCGGTAATCTTCAATCAACTCGGCGTGCTCTTTCTGTTGTTTACGAATCTGGAAGAGCAAAATTAAATCTTACTCGTTTATATGTGCTACGGGTGTCAAATAAAAACACTGGCTGACGATTATGGTGGAGGTTATAGAGAACGCAGTTATATCCGGCAGAGGCAAAAATATCTTGCTTAGGCAATGGCAAAAATCGCCAAGGGGGAAAAAAAAAAAAAAAAAAAAAGAAAGGAAGGACTGATCAACTAAAACTGCCAAGCTTTTCAATAATAGCATGTTTCTAAATATGAAATACCAAAAACAAATTTGAAAAACATTTTTCTGAAATAAATATTTAAGAAAATCTTTCTCTGAGTCATAAACTAAACTACATATAAAAATAAAACAAAGGCTACACAGGAATCAGCTAATTGTTAACTTCTTCAGAAGTTACATTAATATATAAGGTTAGACTAACTGTGAGATTTAACTCAAACTTTAACCATTTAAACGTGTTAAGATTTCATTTCTTAAGTATACAAAAGTGCACAACATGTTAAGACAAGATGAATTACCTGTACATATACCACACCCTCCCCTCCAGGTTAAAAAGACTAGATTGGTAATAAAACTCCTTGAATTTAATGGGTAACATATTCAAATTATAATTTCTGAAATATGTAAAAGCTCTGAGGTAACGTTTTGAACAGTTCCTAAGAGGCTCCTAATATAATGACTGACTTGTGTCAGTTAATTAATCCCCAAAAGCCTTTGTACCCCCATGGGCAGACGCTACAGACCAATCTCAATGAAGATACAACCTGTGTCCTAAGGACACACCACCTCACTTAGGGAGCTGGGAGAAAGGGGTGCAAGATGATGTACATACCCTCCAAAATCACTCAATTTTTGTGTACTGTACTAGCACACCGAGCCAGCTCTGATAGGTTTTCAACTTATTTTCAACAGTTTCCCAGGCAGACTAGCATATTCTCTGCACATAATGGTTCTGGTCTCTTTTCCCGTAGCTGTGGCAACTCCTACTTCTTTTCTTCTCTTTCCTGACTGGCTTACTAGCTAGAACGGAGGAATTACCATCGGACTGGCGAATGAGTATGAACATACATAAAGCACCAGAACACTAAGTGGAATACAGAATGCGGTGCTCCATGCCTTTGCCGTGACATTTAAATTCTCTTAAAAACGCCGTCATGAATTGCTTACCTTAATAAGATTACACTGGACTGCAGGCGACTGTGTTGTAGCAGATGATGCGTCCTATTTCCCTAGTATAGTATTACCTTCTAAACAGGATTTGATCCATGGATATGCAAAAAAGCTAGGCCCTCGTCATAAAAAATTTATATAAAAATAGCAGAAGGCAATAAAAAGGCTAAAAATAAGTTATAAAGAAATCCTTAAAAGCATTTTTACTTGAAATAAACACAGCCCCAGAAAGTAAATTTAAAGAGAAAGGAAACCTCTCATTCCGGAATAGTCCTGGTTTTAAACAATGGAAATCATACTGTAATCAGCGTGTTGTTGGGACATTACTGTGGGAGCTATAGCTTGGAGATGAAACGCCACAGTTGAAATCCCTACTCCAATGATCAGTTATGTCACCTACCTCCACAATGACTCAGCAGATTCCTCATGTGTAACATGGTGATAATACTACCTTGTTCATAAGGTTATAGAGAACGTCAGGTAAGACAGGGCATGTAACTGTGTTCACTACACAGAAAGCGCTTCTGTGATTTTTACTGATTCAATCTGCTCTGAATTCCTCCCTTTCCACTATTAACATTGGGAGTAAGATTTAAATTGACAATCAAAAGCAAGATTGACCTTTTTTGGTGTACAATTCTATGAACTTTAACATGGGTAGAGATTAGTGTGGCCATCACCACAGTCAAGATACTGAAGGACAGTCCAGGGGTTCCCAGTTTTTGGTGAGTGTGTTAGAGATGCAGTCAATATTTGTGTACAGGTTTGTGTGTGAACCTAAGTTTTTAATTCATTGAGTACCTAGGAGTGGCCACTTAAAACATTTTGAACACTAAATAAAAATTTAAAATTTTACTTCTTCTTGAGTATAACTGATATTTCAGTATGTGCATTTTCAGAAACATCAGGCTCATAATGGAAAGTAACAGCAAAATGATCTCATTTTTCAGGAATGAGTCCTTTACATAAGATACACCAATGTACTTTAAGACCAAAATGATATTGAGAAGGAATACTAATAAAAACATACTATGGGGAAAAAAAAAACAAGAAAAACCCCACCAGAATGATTCAAATGCTCTATCTGAAATTCCATTAGAAACTAAGGAACCAAAGGACATGGCAAAGCAAAGGTCAACTCCAAGTAGAAAGCCTAGGATCTCCCCATGAGCTGTCCTCAGGAAAGCTAAGACTCTGCACAGTGATTTCTCAGAACAGGGAATGTAACTGAATTTCCCCAGCTGTATTAGCTATACCAGTATGAAAACAGTTCTTCTAGGTCAGGATTATGAGAACTTCTCTCATCAGTGGCGCTTACTCAAAGTACGTGCTGTGTGACCACGACTCTGGGGCAAGGACAGGGGTTATTTCTTCAGTTAGTAAGAGGTCTCAGAGCTGTCACTTTGACAGTGCACTTCTGTGTGCCATTTAACACCAATCGAAATCCTTTACAATTCATCAATGACAGACCAAAACATTCTATGCATTAACAACTGCTTCTGTCTTGCAAACCTGTTTGTTACCTGTTCTAGCTGCTTCTGAACCATGCTTTGCTGTTCAGTGACGTGCTTGAGCTGCTCTGCATCCTCTTCTGGAAACTCACGCCCAGCTTTCTTGGCGGTACGTTGTTTAGCTGAAAGGGCCTTTTTGGATTTCCTGTGTGCACCGATTTGTTCTTCAAGATATTTCTGCTGCATCTGAAGAAGCTGTTGGGTCTCCTGAAGCCACTCTTCATACTGTTTACGTTGTGAATCATCTGAGGAAAAAAGTTAAAATTCACCTGTGTTAATTTTCTAAAGAGTCCAATATAAGTTACACAAATCCATTTTGTAAGGAAACATTTTCATCATGACCTTGTAATAGATATTTTGAAAACATAATAGTAAATAACTATATAAAGTATAAGATTTTAGAAAAATATTTAAGAAAACCAAAGAATGCATGTTTTAGGACACAGGCTAATATAAATATTATAAACCCAATCTTTGAAAAGCCAAAGACTTATCTAATGGAACACTATTTATCTACTAAACTATCAAATTCTCTAACCCATAAGCCAAACTATATATCGAACTATATTTGTTTTTGATTAATTCAACTTTACAGATTTTGAAGAGACAAAGTAAGACATAACCTATTAAGGTCCAGAGCATGGATTAGGTATCATTTCCCATGCTAATTTCCCTAAGTTTATGGGTTTCCCCTATTTCTAAATGGTGAAAGTATGTCCTAAACTATGAGGGAGGGAACCTAGAAAGCTTTAGAAAGGACCAAAATGAAGTCTGTTTTATAGAGGAAATCCGTAAGTTAAAAACATTGGTAATTTTTATGAATTTCGTCATTTATATGTCTATAATTAAGCCATTAATCAAGTAAAATCTTCTCTACTTGTATGACTGTCATTAATATCTCCCCAAATAGTTGTATCTCTTCATCTTGTAGCAATATTCCTTCTTAATTCTTTAAGGGCACTTTACTTCACTGATGCCAAGTTCAAAAAAAAAAAAAAGTCACCTTATGGTTGTGAAATTCAGAATATACCTTTTTGACTCACTTTAAGACAAAGAAATAAATAAATACAATTCCAAGAAGGACATTAGCTGAAAAATTACATCAATGATAACAGAATATTGTCATACAATAAGAATCCAACCAAAGCCAATGGGCGCAATAAAGCCAGAAAAAGCCAGTTGGTTACAGTTGTTTACTTGTTTTTAATGCGAATATGTATGCAAATTATAATAATTAGTGCAGGGGTAATTTCAAAAGGTCAGACTTTGGGTTTGTTCTTAAACCCAGAAGTTCCAGTACATGTATGAACTTGAAATCTAGTCTACCAAATTTGAAGGGCATTTTTCAGAACAGGCTTTTTCACAAGATTTCAGAAGTTCTGCTTCTGGTAGAATGAGACCTACCGCAAGGAAAGCCTTTCTGGTTTCTGGAACCAGGAGAGCAGAGGTGAGCAAAATGAAAAATAATGGTGAAAAAAAAGTTAGCTAAACAGTCTGAAGATTTCAGAAAGGTTCAGTTTGGGGAGAACTTTAAACGCTATCCTGAACCACCTTGGGACCCCTGAAAGTAACTAGAAAGGATCAATGGCATCCTGCATCCCTGACTTCACACCATGCTGCTAACCCAGCTTATCTTTCCCTTTGTTGTTCCCATTTAGTGTCCTTGTCACTTAGGCAGACAGTCATTAGAAAAGAAGTGGTTTAATTCTACAGATTGTAAAGTGCCCAATCTACATACAAAAAATAGCAGCAACACTGAAGAGAACGGGGAAGATGATCTTTCTGTATTAAAATATTTATCTCTAACCATAATTATTCATGCACGGAAAAAAAGGAATGAAATACATGCCTTGAGGAAAAGATGCCGGATAGGGCAGTGATGTTTAATAAAAGATGAGGGCACTTCGACTTAAAATAACATACCTAAACTAACTCCAAGATTTTAAAAGAACACAAAATATAGTGCAAACAAGCAATCCCCAGAGAACAGGTAACTAATTAGATTTATACTTACTGACAAAGCCTGGACCAAAATTTGGAGGATTAGGCCTAGAAATCTGATGTGTTATACTGCCATCCTAAAATAAGTAAAATTTACAAATAGGTTTATTCCACATTTCAGTTCAAGGGGAAAAAAAACTTTTAAAAAATGAAATAGAAAAAAAGAAATGGAAAGGGAAAAGAACTTTAATTTCTTATGACATCTTTAAAACTTTCATTTTGATAAAAAGTAGAATTAATTTTATGGTGACAACCTAATTTCTGAACATTTTAAACTATCTCTGAACTGCTATATTTGCTAGATTTCAGTTGAAAAACAAATATGTTTGAAGGGGTTATTCATCAGAAATATAATAGTAGGGCAAATCAAATAGTGTTAGTATTATACTTAGCTAAAGATCCATGTAAAACCCCACTTTTTGATGAAATCTACCTGGTTTCTTCTGCAACTAAGACTGAAACATGGGTTCCAGATTTACTAAATTCCACTCCACAACACAAAGTTATTTATGAACAAAAACCAACATCTCTAACAGACACAAATAATAAAACAAATATATACTAATTAAAAATGTTACTCTTATTTTCTCATTAAATGTCTTATATCTTCCAGGGAGACCAAATAGTTATCCTCTCACAATTCCCTGGCAACAGCCTGATAAACAGAATTAACTTTGAAAAAGCCTTTACTGAGTTGTCACAAATTCTGTTAGGTATGAGCTGTATATAAGGTAATGACTAAAAATGATACCAGCACCCAGAATACACTACATGTAAACCATATAATACTGCAAAGCAGGTGGTGTAACATTTAACAGATCAGGAATCAGAAGTTTAAAATTTTGCCCAAAGTTGCACAATAAACTCATAGTGGAACTCAGATTATTTTAAAACTCAGCTATGAAGCCTATGCTTTTCCATTGTGTCAGATGGTCTCTCTTTTTTAATCAAAAGAATATAACTATCAGCATAATAAACCTGAAGCGTTAACTGGCAGGGTGAAAAAGAAAGCGCCAGAAAGACATAAAGAAAATAGGCAGCTTCTCTCTCTCTTCCCCCCACCCTGGCAGATACTTGAGAAAAAAAAAAGAAGAAAACACAATATGAAATGAGCAGTTCTACTTTCCTGGATATTGCTTGACACTAAATATTTAAATATTTACACTTTTTAAAGCTGATTATTGTGAACAGTAAATATTTCAAAAACTAAATTATTCCAAGGAATAAACTGTAGAACATGACTATCTGTATCTAAATAAAATGATTATAATCCTTATTTTCTACATTTTATAGCAGTTTTACATTTAAATGTAATGAATGAATTCTAAAATGCAGGACATGAAAATATCTCTGTGGGGTTGAAAGTAAATAAAAGCAAACCCCCAAACCCTAAGCATTTGGCTTCCCTCCAAGTGACCTTCTACCCTTAAAAATGTAGATCCTTTTCAGAAATTGTCAATTTTTAAACTCTGCCTTTCCCTTAAAAAATAATAAAATGTCTTTATTTCTGCTGAGCTGATAATATTGGTACATCCTGGCAGTGTTCTAGGACTTCTACTATTTTTGGAAGAGGCCTCACCATAAAGAATAGCGAGAGACACAGGAAAACGTGCATTCTTAAGTGACTAGTTACAAGCAGCAGTACCTGAGTAACTGCCTGTGGAAGGAGAGTCTGGCCATCACCAGTCTGTGTTCCAGTCACCGACTGGCCCATAAAGGGGAACCTGTGAAAAGGAAGTACTAAGCATCAAACGAGAAGCATCTGGAACTAACATTATTTGTAAGTGCTCAACAATTTTCTCTTCCAGGGAAGGAAGAGTAATGGCAGTGTCTTCCTCATCAAAAACATTTACTAAAGCCCTGTTTTTTGTGTCCCAACCTCACTACACAATTCTGTGAAGTGTGGATTCTTACTACCCTCATTTTAGTTTTGATGAAAAGGAAGATTCAGAGAGATTAAGTAACTTTCCCCACAGTGATGAGTGGGGCAGCGATGTCAATGAGGCTGTTCCAGAGGTTCCACGCTGTTATATGTCTCATTATACCTTAAAATTAACTCAAGCCTTTTAGATGAAAAATATAATGAAGACAATTTTCTTAGAATTTATGTACTAAAACTATTTATTCCAATCTTTATTTAAAAATAGTTGGGGGCTTCCCTGGTGGCACAGTGGTTGAGAGTCCGCCTGCCGATGCAGGGGACACGGGTTCATGCCCCGGTCCGGGAAGATCCCACATGCTGCGGAGCGGCTGGGCCCGTGAGCCATGGCCACTAAGCCTGCGCGTCCGGAGCCTGTGCTCCGCAACGGGAGAGGCCACAACAGTGAGAGGCCCGCAAAAAGAAAAAAACAAAAAACAAAAAAAACAAAAAAAAAACAAAACTTGGTAGCTTACAAAAACTTTTTGCATCCTAAAACAAAAGATGTATCTTAATTCAGAAGTTTCATACATTTTTTTAAACATCTTTATTGGAGTATAATTGCTTTACAATGGTGTGTTAGTTTCTGCTTTATAACAAAGTGAATCAGTTATACATATACATATGTTCCCATATCTCTTCCCTCTTGCATCTCCCTCCCTCTCACCCTCCCTATCCCACCCCTCTAGGTGGTCACAAAGCACCGAGCTGATCTCCCTGCGCTATGCTGCTGCTTCCCACTAGCTATCTACCTTACGTTTGGTAGCGTATATATGTCCATGCCTCTCTCTCGCTTTGTCACAGCTTACCCTTCTCCCCCCCATATCCTCAAGTCCATTCTCTAGTAGGTCTGTGTCTTTATTCCCGTCTTACCCCTAGGTTCTTCATGACCTTTTTTTTTCTTAGATTCCATATATATGTGTTAGCATACGGTATTTGTTTTTCTCTTTCTGACTGACTTCACTCTGTATGACAGACTCTAGGTCCATCCACCTCACTACAAATAACTCAATTTCATTTCTTTTTATAGCTGAGTAATATTTCATTGCATATATGTGCCACATCTTCTTTATCCATTCATCTGTTGATGGACACTTAGGTTGCTTCCATGTCCTGGCTACTGTAAATAGAGCTGAAATGAACATTTTGGTACATGACTCTTTTTGAATTATGGTTTTCTCAGGGTATATGCCTGAGTAGTGGGATTGCTGGGTCGTATGGTAGTTCTATTTTTAGTTTTTTAAGGAACCTCCATACTGTTCTCCATAGTGGCTGTATCAATTTACATTCCCACCAGCAGTGCAAGAGTGTTCCCTTTTCTCCACTCCCTCTCCAGCATTTATTGATTCTAGATTTTTTGATGACGGCCATTCTGACTTCATACATTTTTAAAAATGGATGGCTAGTGGGAAGCTGCTGCACAGCACAGGGAGATCAGCTCGGTGCTTTGTGACCACCTGGAGGGGTGGGATAGGGAGGGTGGGAGGGAGGCTCAAGAGGGAGGGCATATGGGGATATATGTATGCATATGGCTGATTCACTCTGCTGTACAGCAGAAACTAATACAACACTGTAAATAAAGCATTTATACTCCAATAAAGATGTGAAAAAAATTAATTAATTAAAAAGAAAAAAGTTTCATACATTTTTATATCAAAATGTTAAAGCAAACCAAAACCTGGTCACTGACCAAGAGAAAGTCTATATGGTTCAAAATATCTGGCAAAACGTTACTTACTCTAATTAAATACTTCACAGAAACATTACTGCTTTGATGAAAACACTGCCCCTAGAATTACCAAATGCATCAACATAACAAGATTATATTTTGCAAATTATTTATCAAACACTGTACCTTAATATCTGAGTACTATCGTAATTTGGAACATATGCTTTTTAATTTTTTTACTCAGCTTTTTGATTCATCTGTTACCCCCTGGCTCCACTACAGCCCTGGTGTGGAATAATCTCATAATCCCAAAAGCACTCACTGGCTATCACCCTCAGTCAACTTATGACACCACTTGAAGGAAGGACCATCACCTCTACTTCTTCGAAGTGCTCAGCAGAAGGGCTAACAACACACCTGACGACTAACAGATCAGTGTACCTGAGTGATATACACATGATGCTGAAGGCGCAGGGGTTCTGATTCTCAGGTCCATATTTTAAAGTACGTACAGAATTAAATTTAGCATTTCCTCCTATTTTGACTATGCTCAGCAAACTACAATATTATCAGCAGTACTGTGACTTTGCACCAATAGAACTCGCACTATTTTCATAGCAAAAGTTGTTGCACATACCTAATAGGTCATTTAAGTTCATCACTATTTTGAAATTATGGTAGTTATCAGACTTACTGCCAAATTTATTAATGCATTAGAGAAGCACCATATGCTGTAACTTTTATATTTAAGTTAACTATATTTCAAATATAATTGATTTCCTCTGTAAAACCAATGTTTTTAGTTTTGCATTAAAATATTCTGAGGAGTTCAGGCTTCAGTGGGATGTCAAAAAAGTTCAAGACATAAAAAAGTTAAGAAGCCCTGTGACACAGAAATAGTGTTAATACACACTGTGCAATAATGAAAATCAGGACTTCCCTGCTGGTGCAGTGGTTGAGAATCCACCTGCCAGTGCACGGGACACAGGTTCAAGCCCTGGTCCAGGAAGATCTCACATGCCGCGGAGCAACTAAGCCTGTGTGCCACAACTACTGAGTCTGCGCTCTAGAGCCCACAAGCCACAAATACTGAAGCCCGCACGCCTAGAGCCTGTGCTCTGCAACAAGAGAAGCCACCGCAATGAGAAGCCCGTGCACTGCAACCAAGAGTAGCCCCCGCTTGCCACAGCTAGAGAAAGCCCGTGTGCAGCAACAAAGACCCAATGCAGCCAAAAATAAATAATAATTTTTTTTAAAAAACTGAGGAGCCTTCTAGAATAAGCTCTCACTGCCAAGAATGGTCAATTTGAACATCGCTAAGGTCAACAGCTGCAACAGACTAAGAAACACATCAAACGTATTTTGAAAAAATAATAAAATAATGAAAATCATTAGAAACTACAATCTCTTCTTTGATCTCAACAATGCTTCTTGGAATTCCCTGGTGGTGCAGTGGTTAAGAATCCAACTGCCAATGCAGGGGACACGGGTTCCATCCCTGGTCTGGGAAGATCCCACATGCTGCAGAGCAGCTAAGCCCGTGCGCCACAACTACTGAGCCTGCGCTCTAGGGCCCGTGAGCCACAACTATTGAGCCCGCGTGCCTAGAGCCCGTGCTCCGCAACAAGAGAAGCCACTGCAATGAGAAGCCTGCGCACCGCAACGAAGAGCAGCCCCCACTCATCGCAACTAGAGAAAGCCCGTGCGCAGCAACAAAGACCTGACGCAGCCAAAAATAAATAAATTAATTTAAAAAACAAAAAAAATGCTTCTTAACCATTTCCAAAGTATCTCAACAAAGCACCTTTAAGGATTCCCAATTTATTTGAAAGATCATGTTTATCATAAATTCATGTAGATTTCATATTCAATTCCATAATCATCCACATTCAACAAGATAATTAAGCTAAATTGAGGCTCTATGCCTACTCTATTGAAAGAGGTTCTCAAACAGCAATATGCATAAGAATTGCCCATGGTGCTCACTAAAACTACAGACATACAAGCACCATCTCCAGATATTCTGATTCAGTAGGTTTGTGGTTAAGTAAATGAACCTGCATTTTTAAAAAAAAACTACCACATAATTCTGATGATGGTCCATGAGCAAAACTTAAGAAACACTACCTGTGGTTATTTAATACCCCTTAGGGGGTGTAAATACCTAATTTCAGAAATCCAGATACTCAAATAACTCATAATCTTCTCTAATGTATAATTTTCCATTTTTTCTGCTAATAGTGAAAAGGCTTATAAAGTTTCCAAATGCTAACTTTCAAATGTCCTATGATGGAATAAAAAATAGTCCCAGGCTGAAATAAACTACCTTTTGTTCTCAGCACAGAACAGTTTACTTTCTGTTTTCCTGCTTATCCTCTCATCCTCACCTATTCAGGATGAAGCAACTCTGTCCCATGCAGCTTCTGGGTAGTATTAACTATTCTAAAGGTATGCAAACAGGCATACACTTCAATACTTTGGATTTCCTGCTTAATCAAGTCAATCTTTCAAACCATTCTATGATGTTTTATTATGTTTACCCTGAAACGAATGGAAATTTAACCTTTACATTTGTACAGCATTTTGCATTTGATCATATTCAGCTGACATCACAACCAACTGAAAGAGTTATTGTTCATATTCCTAGAATACAAGTTTTGAGTTACTATACGCTCCTTCTAGTAACCAGTAATAATTGCATGCACCTCTTGATGCACAGTAAGAATGAGAAACATCTTCACCTACCTGTTCATAACCATCGGTGGCATGCCCATATTGTTTTGTGCCATTACTTTATTTATGCCTTTAAGGGCCACCATTTTGGCTTTCATTATAGGATCTGTAATTGCATCAAAATCTAAAGGAGAAATATATTTTAAAGTTACTTATTTCATAGTATTTGGTTCAAGTGACACTAAAAGGTAACATAACTATCACAGACATTATGTAACTTACAGACTCTTATTCCTTATTATTTAATCACCACTCTTGTAGGTCCTATACCAGGTAAGGAAGGAATTACGAGATGGCAAGAACCTCATTCTGAACTTAACCCCATCTAAGTGATCCACACTTTTAATACGTTAGCACTGCAAGAATCAACACAAGGTGCTTGTCAAATGTGAGAGGTTATACCAGTAATCTAAAGCAATGCAATTCCTTTCACCCAAACTTTCACAATTCCAAGCAGAATTGCTTCTTCAGACATGTTCCATCATGAGTGAGAATTTGCAGTTATTACCAATACTAAGGAATTCCACTAAACTGGTTATTACTCTTTACGAGAAAAATGTATCAATTTCTTACAAGAAACATAGGCTACTGACAAAAGACCTCTTTGCATATAAATAAAAAAGAAATGGACCAATATGACGGAATTGGTAATGGACGAAGGACAGAAGGTCAGTTTTACTGTTTAGAAGAAAGCATTCCTTGGACATGTGTCCTTTGATTGCTAATTCTTTCTCTTAGAGGCACTCAGGTATTTTTACTGCATTGCTGTTCTATTGGGGCGGGGGGCGTTCCCCAAATTAGTAAGCTATTGGAAGTTAAAGAGCTTCATATAACAACAACAAAAAAATGCCAAGCATTCACTGTGCATAATAGGACAGTAAGAAGTTTACTCCTAGCAGAGTTGCTTTAAATTCACCTTTCAGTGACTCTGAAAATACATGGTAATAATGGTTAGAAGTCAGGAACTAAAAAGGATTTATTTCTATTAAACAATCCCATAAAAGACAGACTTGAGAAAGTCTGAAACTCAGAGTTTTGAATCTCTTGATGTACCTGGGAGGAATCTAAAACTCTTAATCACGTTCATTTCAAAGCTGAAGGAGGAACAGAAATACAGCCCTCAGTGCTCTAGTCCACATGTAATTTAATACACAAATCTTGTAAGCATACTACATCCCACCCCATGTCCACAGTAATTATTTCTGAAACTCCGAGGAATTCCTACCGATATTAGGGAAGAACGGTTCAGACCGCTGACGGATCATGGCTTGCATCTGTCTCTGCTGTTGCTGTTCTTGTCTCTCTTGATCCAAAAGGTCCTGCAGAAGTAGAGGCTGCTCCTCCAGAAGGAGGGGCCTCTCTCTATTCTGCTGGGCGGCCGTCTGAGGGACCATCAGCTGCTGGGGCCCAGACATGCCACTGGCAGCAGACTGACTTGTCAGAGGTACAGTCTGATTCACAGGCTTTCCTGTTCCAAAACTGCGATGCACTGTTGGCTGACCCTGAATGAATCCTGGACTCACCTGCACACCCTGAGGGAAAGTATGGTTTAATCTAGGGACTACTGTCACATTAGAATTCAAGGTATTATCCAAAGCATGACCAGGCGGTGTCATTAGAGGGGGAGGCAAACTTGACACATGACTGGACGGTGAGGCCGGCAAAGCTGGTGGTGGAGACCCCAGTGGCCTAACGTCTGAATTATCAGATTTTTCATTAGCAAGTAAACTTGAGAGAACTGGAGTTGATCCAGGTATACTGCAAGAGTTTATCACACCTTCAGCAGGCAGCTGAGTGGACCCACGGACACCTGTGTTGGAGCCAGCCGTTTCTCGATTAGTTCTTTTCTCAAGGAGATCTGCATCACAGGACTGCAAAGAAGCTTGTTCCCCATCATTCCCATCTGCATGAGCAGGGGCCTGTGGGCAGGGAGCGTCAACGGTATCTTTACCCTCGTCACTTTTCTCACTTTCACATTTGGTTTCCCCTTTAGAATCTGGAGACAGTACTTCTGTTTTAATCTCGCTGCTGACAGTGGATTTTTTCCAAGGAGAATGTTTATCAGAAGGAACCATACTTTTGTCATCTTGCTCCTTTTTTGGGGGTTCAACAGATACACACTGATTATCTAACTTATCATCAATTGGAACATTAAGGTCCAGTTCCTCGTTAAACATGCTTTTCTTATCTCCCAGGTCAAGTTCTGGATCTGTATATGCAATGATATCAAATTCTCCTGACCTTAAGAGGTCATCCAGGTTGGGGTCATTAGTTTCCAAATTACCTAAAGTATCCAACTCATCTCCCTTGCCATCCTCGGTATCGAGATTTAAATTTTCAAGATCTTCATCATCTAAGTCTTTGACTTCAACCCCCTCGAGGTCTTTAACATCTAGTTCTTTGACAGATGGGTCATCAGAATCAAGCTTTTCTTCGAGACCACCAGAAGACTGGGTGGTTATCTGCAAATTATCAGATGTTGTTTCAGCTGGTGTAGATGTTGACAAAGGGGCCTCCGAAAACTCACCACCTAAGGGGTGGCTCAGAGACCTCATGACCATAGAAGATGAATGGACAGGGTGGCTTTGCTCTTGCTGAGATGGTGGCACTTGTTCCAAATTTGGATGCACAGGCAGCTGATGAGGGAGACCTTGGGAAGGTCGTCTCATGGGGTCTGTGTGCCTAGGGCCTGGAAAGTCTGGCCGGGGAATGAAGTTTCCATGCCTTGGATGAGAAGGTGCCTCTATAAGGTTGCCAGGAGAAGCAGGGAAGGGCATCCGAGGCCTCCCATCAGGGGTCCTGTGCCTCAATTCAATGAACGCTTGGCCCAGTATGTTGTGCTGCTGGACTGACGGGCCCTGTGGTGGAAAATGTGGAGGAAGTCCACCTGGATTATTCGTTTGTGAGTTATTTAAAGGCCTGGGCATATCTACAGACATAGATCTTCTCAGCTGTGGAGGAACTCCAGATCCTTGTATTTGTTGAGGAGGTACAAGGAAGCGTTCCTGACTTGACAAGGTACCGTGACTACCTCCTGGAAATCCAAATCTAAAAGAAGACATTAAAAAAGCATATAGTCAATATAAAGTATTATTCTGAATTGAGTTAGGCTGATAAAAAGGAAAAGTTTTAGATTAAACGCAGATACAAAATTAATGTTGCCAAATACAATGACGTAGCAAAAAGAAAATAATCACCATTAGCAGCTACTTATAAAGTATCTATATGCAAGTAAATATTTGCCAAGTACCCTATAATAAATACCATATCCGAGCTCTAAAGGCATATGATCTAACAGATAACATAGACAAAGACAAAGCAAAGCCACCAAGCACATGGAATCAGATGCTTAGAAATCAGCATATACTATTAGAGTTGCAAAGGAGTCCATTTCTTTTTTCTGTATTTAGGGAGGCTATGATATGGAGGAAGCTGATTTGGGGGAATGCATGAATGAAGGTAGGAGGTCTAATGAATTGTACTAGAGAGACTTTATAGGCCTCTGCAGATGAGAAGACAAAGGCATGATAACTGGACAGGTTAACCTATTATTTGCTAGAAATGAATGAGGACCGGGGGTAGTAAGACAAAGAATGATAGGCATTATCTGCAAAGATTCAGTAAGTGAATAAATTATACAAATTGTACCTCATTCTAGAAAAAACTAAAGGCAATTTACAAATAAATACAAAACAGAGCAACAGAGAAAAACCTGCAAGCAAGATTACTCTACCCAGCAAGAATCTCATTCAGGTTTGATGGAGAAATTAAAACCTTTACAGACAAGCAAAAGCTGAGAGAGTTCAGCACCACCAAACCAGCTTTACAACAAATGCTAAAGGAACGTCTCTAGGCAAGAAACACAAGAGAAGGAAAAGACCTACAATAATAAACCCCAAACAATTAAGAAAATGGGAATAGGAACATAGGTATCGATAATTACCTTAAATGTTAATGGACTAAATGCTCCCACCAAAAGACACAGATTGGCTGAATGGATACAAAAACAAGACCCATATATATGCTGTCTACAAGAGACCCACTTCAGACCTAGAGACACATACAGACTGAAAGTAAGGGGATGGAAAAAGATATTCCATGCAAATGGAAGCCAAAAGAAAGCTGGAGTAGCAATTCTCATATCAGACAAAATAGACTTTAAAATAAAGACTATTAGAAGAGACAAAGAAGGACACTACATAATGATCAAGGGATCGATTCAAGAAGAAGATATAGCAATTGTAAATATTTATGCACCCAACATAGGAGCACCTCAATACATAAGGCAAACACTAACAGCCATAAAAGGGGAAATCGACAGTAACACATTCATAGTAGGGGACTTTAACACCCCACTTTCACCAATGGACAGATCATCCAAAATGAAAATAAATAAGGAAACACAAGCTTTAAATGAGACATTAAACAAGATGGACTTAATTGATATTTATAGGACATTCCATCCAAAAACAACAGAATACACTTTCTTCTCAAGTGCTCATGGAACATTCTCCAGGATAGATCATATCTTGGGTCACAAATCAAGTCTTGGTAAATTTAAGAAAACTGAAATTGTATCAAGTATCTTTTCCGACCACAACGCTGTGAGACTAGATATCAATTACAGGAAAAGATCTGTAAAAAATACAAACACATGGAGGCTAAACAATACACTGCTTAATAATGAAGTGATCACTGAAGAAATCAAAAAATACCTAGAAACAAATGACAACGGAGACACGACGACCCAAAACAAAACCTATGGGATGCAGCAAAAACAGTTCTAAGAGGGAAGTTTATAGCAATACAAGCCCACCTTAAGAAACAGGAAACATCTTGAATAAACAACCTAAACTTGCACCTAAAGCAATTAGAGAAGGAAGAACAAAAAAACCCCAAAGTTAGCAGAAGGAAAGAAATCATAAAGATCAGCTCAGAAATAAATGAAAAAGAAATGAAGGAAATGATAGCAAAGATCAATAAAACTAAAAGCTGATTCTTTGAGAAGATAAACAAAATTGATAAACCATTAACCAGACTCATCAAGAAAAAAAGGGAGAAGACTCAAATCAATAGAATTAAAAATGAAAAAGGAGAAGTAACAACTGACACTGCAGAAATACAAAAGATCATGAGAGATTACTACAAGCAACTCTATGCCAATAAAATGGACAACCTGGAAGAAATGGACAAATTCTTAGAAATGCACAACCTGCCAAGACTGAATCAGGAAGAAATAGAAAATATGAACAGACCAATCACAAGCACTGAAATTGAAACTCTGATTAAAAATCTTCCAACAAACAAAAGCCCAGGACCAGATGGCTTCACAGGCGAATTCTATCAAACATTTAGAGAAGAGCTAACACCTATCCTTCCCAAACTCTTCCAAAATATAGCAGAGGGAGGAACACTCCCAAACTCATTCTACGAGGCCACCATCACCTTGATACCAAAATCAGACAAAGATGTCACAAAGGAAGAAAACTACAGGCCAGTATCACTGATGAACATAGATGCAAAAATCCTCAACAAAATACTAGCAAACAGAATCCACCAGCACATTAAAAGGATCATACACCATGATCAAGTGGGGTTTATCCCAGGAATGCAAGGATTCTTCAATATACACAAATCAATCAGTGTGATACACCATATTAACAAACTGAAGAAGAAAAACCATATGATCATCTCAATAGATGCAGAGAAAGCTTTCAACATCCATTTATAATAAAAACCCTCCAGAAAGTAGGCATAGAGGGAACTTTCCTCAACATAATAAAGGCCATGTATGACAAACCCACAGCCAACATCGTCCTCAATGGTGAAAAACTGAAAGCATTTCCACTAAGATCAGGAACAAGACAAGGTTGCCCACTCCCACCACTCTTATTCAACATAGTTTTGGAAGTTTTAGCTACAGCAATCAGAGAAGAAAAGGAAATAAAAGGAATCCAAATTGGAAAAGAAGAAATAAAGCTGTCAGTGTTTGTAGATGACATGATACTATACATAGAGAATCCTAAAGATGCTACCAGAAAACTACTAGAGCTAATCAATGAATTTGGTAAAGTTGCAGGATACAAAATTAATGCACAGAAATCTCTGGCATTCCTATACACCAATGATGAAAAATCTGAAAGTGAAATCAAGAAAACACTCTCATTGACCATTGCAACAAAAAGAATAAAGTATCTAGGAATAAACCTACCTAAGGAGACAAAAGACCTGTATGCAGAAAATTATAAGACACTGATGAAAGAAATTAAAAATGATACAAATAGATGGTGAGATATACCATGTTCTTGGATTGGAAGAATCAACACTGTGAAAGTGACTCCACCACCCAAAGCAGTCTACAGATTCAATGCAATCCCTATCAAACTACCACTGGCATTTTTCACAGAACTAGAACAAAAAATTTCACAATTTGTATGGAAACACTAAAGACCCCGAATAGCCAAAGCAATCTTGAGAATGAAACACAGAGCTGGAGGAATCAGGCTCCCTGGCTTTAGACTATACTACAAAGCTACAGTAATCAAGACAGTATGGTACTGGCACAAAAACAGAAAGATAGATCAATGAAACAGGATAGAAAGCACAGGGATGAACCCACGCACATATGGTCACCTTATCTTTGATAAAGGAGGCAGGAATGTACAGTGGAGAAAGGGCAGCCTCTTCAATAAGTGGTGCTGGGAAAACTGGACAGGTACATGTAAAAGTATGACATTAGATCACTCCCTAACACCATACACAAAAATAAGCTCAAAATGGATTAAAGACATAAATGTAAGGCCAGAAACTATCAAACTCTTAGAGGAAAACATAGGCAGAACACTCTATGACATAAATCACAGCAAGATCCTTTTTGACCCTCCTCCTAGAGAAATGGAAATAAAAACAAAAATAAACAAATGAGACCTAATGAAACACCAAAGCTTTTGCACAGCAAAGGAAACCATAAACAAGACCAAAAGACAACCCTCAGAATGGGGGAAAATATGTGCAAATGAAGCAACTGACAAAGGATTAATCTCCCAAATTTATAAGCAGCTCATGCAGCTCAATAACAAAAATACAAACAACCCAATCCATAAATGGGCAGCTGACCTGAACAGACATTTCTCCAAAGAAGATATAGACTGCCAACAAACACATGAAAGGATGCTCAACATCGTTAATCATTAGGGAAATGCAAATCAAAACTACAATGAGATATCATCTCACACCAGTCAGAATGGCCATCATGAAAAAATCTAGAAACAATAAATGCTGGAGGGCGTGTGGAGAAAAGGGAACACTCCTGCACTGCTGGTGGGAATGTGAATTGGTACAGCCACTATGGAGAACAGTATGGAGGTTCCTTAAAAAACTAAAAATAGAACTACCATATGACCCAGTAATCCCACTACTGGGCATATACCCTGAGAAAACCATAATTCAAAAAGAGTCATGTACCAAAATGTTCATTGCAGCTCTATTTACAGTAGCCAGGACATGGAAGCAAGCTAAGTGTCCACCATCGGATGAATGGATAAAGAAGACGTGGCACATATATACAATGGAATATTACTCAGCCATAAAAAGAAATGAAATTGATCTATCTGTAATGAGGTGGATAGACCTAGAGTCTGTCATACAGAGTGAAGTAAGTCAGAAAGAGAAAGACAAATACCATATGCTAACACATATATATGGAATTTAAGGGAAAAAAATGTCATGAAGAACTCAGGGGTAAGACAGGAATAAAGACATAGACCTACTAGAGAATGGACCTGAGGATATGGGGAGGGGGAAGGGTAAGCTGTGACAAAGCGAGAGAGTGGCACGGACATATATGCACTACCAAACGTAAGGTAGATAGCTAGTGGGAAGCAGCCGCATAGCACAGGGAGATCAGCTCGGTGCTCTGTGACCGCCTGGAGGGGTGGCATAGGGAGGGAGACGCAAGAGGGAAGAGATATGGGAACATATGTATATGTATAACTGATTCACTTTGTTATAAAGCAGAAACAAAGAAACAAAAAAAACATAGCAGACTGGGTGTGTCTGACAATCTTTAAAAATCCTACCAGGATTACCACAAAAAATCTGAAGACTGACTCCAAAATTCCAACCTTTTTGTTTCTAAAAGTATTTCCTTTGGAATTTAATTTGCTTACAATAATAAAATTGTAAAGTAATTTTTTTCCAAAAAAAAAAATAGCAACAGGCAAAAGGAGAAAGAGAAAAGGAAAACAAGGGTAAGCCTTTAACATGGAGGTAGGTATTAGACTAAAAACTGTACCTGATAAAACGAAAAGCATATGTTAAGGAAATATTGTTATGTTATAATATAATACCTTATTATAACTCAGGCCTACATTTGGCTTTGATTGTTCTACTAGCCACTTCAAAGATGGAAACCACTCATCACAAAAAATTCCTACAGGAAAACATCCTTTCAATTTCGAAATTTCCACAAATATTTACCATGTAAATTAAAATTAAAAATCTAAGGAGAGAATAATTCTCACTCATCACATCACAGGAGGCTTTGAAGGAATACGGCAGTTACATTTTAAAGGTTTGACTGGTAGGATAAACTACATCGCTGTGGCTGTGACATAAGGCTAGTACAGTCAATATTTAATAACAAAGGGAGTGCTTTTACACTCTGTTGAGTACTGAGGGGTTTAAAGAAAAACCCACGACCTCTCATTAGTGAAAAATAATGTTGATCATATCTCAAAGGGATCAAAAAGTAAAAAACAGCATAAACTTCTTGATTAAGAATAATTTCAAAGAATATATATATATACACACATATATACATATAAGACACTGAATCCCTTTGCTGTACACGTGAAACTAACACAACATTGTAAATTAACTATACTACAATTAAAAAATGGTCCCAAACAAAATAATTTCAGTCGTGCATATTCCCTTCTATTAGCTATTTAAATCTGTCATGAAACGAAACACATTACCTAAATCCATGAGGTCTCATCCCCATACCAGTAACATCAGGAGTACAGGGTGCACGCGGGTCTTTCGGGAAAGCAGCATATCTAGGTCCTAGAGGAGGGCCAATGGAGGACCCGATGCTCCCAGGATAGGGCGGGGGAGGCCTAGTAAAAGCCTGGCTGGCACTCTCCGGCTGCCAGTGCTGCAGGGGCCCCGGATGAGGCACTGCTCCTGGGGCCTGTGACCCTTTCTCCTGTCGACCTGCCAGCTTCTTCTGCTGTTGCTGCTGGAGGATGATTTCACGTAACTTCTGTCGCTGAACAGAAAGAAACAAAAAATGACCGGGACTTTTAAAAAAGTAATAGCTTTTTAAGTCTCAATGCTTCGGATACTTGACTATGGTAATGTTTAAAATACCGTAATATTTCAAAGTTTGATAAAACACTAGCTACACTTAAATATTCAATTGGTTATAAAAAATAAAGTGATGATTTCAGTCCTTTTCCTTGCCATACAACTATCACAAAACTGAACCTTTCATATTTAAGAATTCCCCTACCAACTCATGAAAACTGAAATTAGATAAAAGAATAAGCCCAATTCATCAGTGTTCATTTTATCAATTTCATTTTTCTTCTTCGCAGTATGACCAATTCTACAGAAAAGATTGACTTTAACAGCTGTACATAAATTACTCAATTTGATAAAATGAATAGCATTCTCAATACATTTAAAACATCTGAGAACATTCAACCTGTTTACCTGTCTCAATTTCTCTGTATCTGCTTGAGACATGTTTACAGTGCTCTGTGTATCGGTGACTCCTGAGGTCGGCACAGGTCCGGGAAGCTGGGACACACCAGAGAACTGCTGGCCTTGAGAATTCATGGGTGAGCTGGAAGGTGCACTGAAGCTCCCCTCTGATCTAGGCCGTGGCTGATCAGCGACATCATGGGCAACCTGACTTGTTCCGAAAGAGTCAGACTGAGATCTCGGAGTCATGGGAGTCTGATCATAGGGGTCACGAGGGGCAGATGGGGAGACACGGCTAAAAGTGTCTGAAAGACCAGGTCCAGGTGGCCTGGGTGTTTGGGAACACGCATCAGGTGGCCTTACCAAAGGGCCAGGTAAGGCTGCTCCTCGATTTTGTGCTGCCTGCAGGAAAGGATCCTGATTTGGCATGAGGACTGGTCTTGTCATTGAGGACCTAGTAAAACCCTCTGAAATCCTTGGCCTCGGTATTGCTGGTGGTTGAGAGTAAGGAACAGAAATTCCAGGTCTCGGTGTTCCAGGAGGGTGAGCACGTGGGTCAGAACGTCTCTGATTAGCTGCAGATGTAACAAATAAGTCTGCTTGTGCAGACGGCCTTGGGGCTGGTGGCTGCTGACTATACGGACCGATGGTGGTGGGCCGGGGAGTTCCAGGAGGTTGAGAATAGGGGTCTGGATTGGAGCGAGATGTTCCTGGGGGCTGGGAATAGGAATCTACAATAGGACGTGGAGTTCCTGGAGGTTGGGAATATGGGTCCTGAGATGTTGGCCTTGATATGGTTCCAGGCTGGGGAAAAGCCCTTGAAGGATGAGCAAAAGATTCATTCATCGCTGGATGTGGGGTGACGGGAGGCTGGCTATATGGATCACTTGACTGGTTATGAGAAAAGTTATCTACAGGTCGTGGTGTCAAAGCCGGCCTTTCATAAGGGTCAACAGACAATCGCCTCGGTGCCTGTGACACTGATCCATAAGGGTCCTGGGAGGATGGGGGCGGCTGCATTGGAGCTTTAAAAGGTCCGGGACCACTATCAAGAGGTGCAGGTGTCAACAAGGGTCGAGCATATGGATCAGGTATCCGTTGTCTTTGAAACGCGTCTGCCCTAGGAGACGGTTTAGTAAAGTGGTCATTGGTTCCAGACGCTAGAGGACCTTTTGCAGTTTGTTCCGAAACTACAGGAGACCGGGGTAGGCCTAAGGGTTTGGGAAATGGATCTGTCATCACAGGCCTAGGTGTGTCTGGAGGCTTTGCATAGGGGTCACTACTTGCTGTGGAGGAAGAACATAAATCTCTGACTGGGGATGGCCTACTTGCTGTCGTCTCGCTCATCTGAGTGGGCCTAGATACGGACAGTAAAGATGCACAGTTTTCCACCAGTGCAGAATTTCTTCTGGAAAAACCGTGGCTCCCAGGAGGTGGTCTTGGGGTACCAACCATTTTCGCATAAGGATCCGCTGGAGATGGAGGCCGGGAGTTAGAAGATCCAGGGGAAAACATCTGTGGGGAAGGCGGCTGAGAAGCCTGAGCCTGTGACAGACTCTCCGGGACGGAGATCCGGGAGGGAGCCGGAGGAGGGGGTGGAGCTTGCGGTTTTACAAACACGTCATCTGATGGCGCGGAAGTGGGGGTGCCGGGCAGCTGCTTTGCAAACAGGTCTTTATGGAAGGGCTGTGCAGGAGACGTACTTCCGTTGCCAGGCTGCGGGGTGAGGGGGCTCTGGGTCCCGCCACTCGGTGTGTCCGAGACAGGCTGCCCCAGAAGAGGCTGAGGGCCCAGCTGCTGCTGGTGCTGCTGCTGCTGCTGCTGCTGCTGCTGCTGCTCGTTCTTCACCTGCTCCAGCTTCTGGGTGGCTTCAATCTTAGCCTGCTGCTTACTTTTCTGCCGCATTTGCTGTTGGAATAGGAAAGAGAAAACAATCATACGGCCAAGGAAGAACAGAGCTGTCCCGGGGCAGGGGGGAACAGCAACAGGAAATTTATTCGTTTGATGTCGCCAGTTTCCAGACTGCTCCCCTATTGTAAATTCCTCAAGAGGAGAGACTATTATTCATCGCAGTATACCGAATGTCTACGGCAGCATATCGTTTATAATCTTTACTAAAACTTCCCCAAATCAACTTAAATATCTTTTACTGAGAAAGGAAAGTCTATTTTAAATCAAATTTTTATATTGTAGTAAGAACTATAGCTGAAACTATATCATAAACAGCTCTTTTCTCAAAAAGCAAAAATTCAATTTTAAAAAGCAAATTCTTTTTTTAAAATTAATTAATTAATTTATCTTTTTCTTTTTGGCCGTGTTGGGTCTTCGTTGCTGGGCGGGCTTTCTCTGGTTGCGGCGAGCGGGGGCCACTCTTCATTGCGGTGCGCGGGCTTCTCATCGCGGTGGCTTCTCTTGTGGAGCACGGGCTCTAAGCAGGCGGGCTCAGTAGTTGTGGCTCGCAGGCTCTAGAGCACAGTCTCAGTAGTTGTGGCACATGGGCTTAGTTGCTCCATGGTATGTGGAATCTTCCTGGACCAGGGCTCGAACCCATGTCCCCTGCATTGGCAGGCGGATTCTTAACCACTGCACCACTAGGGAAGTCCTAAAAAGCCAATTCTTAAAGAAACAGAAACACACACCTGTCTGAATTTCCATTCCTGTTCATGTTCCGATTCTCTTTGCTTTAGTGGATCTTTAAAAAGATCTGAATCAATACGAGAGCTGGGATCGATGCTATCTTGCTGTTGCTGCCTTTTCATGGAATCATTTGACATCTGTACTTTATTAATGCGTAAAGCAGCTCTGTTATCTCTGGCTTTTTGCTTTGAAAAAAGGAGAAGAAAATTATCTCCCAGTATATGTTAAAATTAAATAAAACTATGGCAAATTTTATCATACAAAAGCAAGAAAAAGTTGGGTTAAATAGTTGAAAAAAGTTGAAATATTAATCTTGAGAACTTACAGCCTCTTGTGTGAAAAGATCTGGACACTACCCCACTTTTCCCTTTCATAAGACATGTTTCAACTGAAGACATATTTCCATCTCTCTATTTGAACCAGGCTAGAGAACCTAGGTGTAATCTAATATTTTCAATCCTAATTTTTGTAACAGACTCTTCAAAAATGGAATGATTAATATCTCTCTCAATTTAGAGAAAAGGAAAATACCAAATCAATCCTCCAAATCTAAAATCTGGAACCTGAAGCTTAACGTTAAAAAAAGAAAAATCATTGAGAAATATTAAAAATATCCTGCCATTACCTCTGCCAGTCAAGGTAAAACAAAGCAAAGCATCATCAACACATCCCCCCACCAAAATTTTTTGCTTGATCCAAGCAGTCATTATCACTGACAGTATGTCTGCTGAAGATCAAAGTAGAAAATAAGTACATGTATTTTTCAAAACGGTAATGCAGATATAATATGCTTTCAAATGAAAGCAAGGATTTGGATCCAGTAGACAATCTTAATTTGGCTCTCTGGGAGAAAATAAGTCACCACCTGAACTGTGAATCTTATAAAATACCCTAATAATTCCTGGCCAAGCCCATGTTTCAAAAGCTGCTTAAAGGTGTCCAGGTATACCTCTTTCAAAATTCTCTACTAAACCTAATACAAAAAGAGCTTATTGTGGAAGCAACTGAGGCACATTAATGTGGCTGCAAAATGTAGTACTCTTTCGAAGAGATAAAACAATTTAAAAGTGAAATGAGTTAAACACGCTCCTAGGATAAGTGATCTCAATCTTCAACATACTGGTTCTATTAACCAGCTTATGAAAATGTCACCCTCTATATTAAGACATCATGAGTTAGGAAAACACTATAAAACAAAGCTGTGTATTAGTTGTACAAGTATTTAACATATGTTTTTTGGAATGGGAAATCTTTTTATGAACCTAAGACAATAATAATAAGATTCACGTATTGTGTCTGAAGGCATGATACATGTGAGTTTTTTTAAATACCACGTATGGTGCTCTTTCCTGTGAGCTTGCTTTTCTCCACAGCTTGGCAATCTGCTTCACTCTAGTAGTCCAGTCTGCAACAAAAGAACACAGTAGACACATTCACAGAACCACGGTAATGATGCATCTTAATCAAAAGGTTGATAGACTGCTGACAGTTGAACTTGTTCTGCCCATATTTTCATAAATGATAGTCCTGTATTTAGTTCTTTGTATAGTATAAAGTTCCTGGCACACAGCAGACCAAACCTATTTCTGAATGGAGTGCTGCCTCATTAACAATCTCACCTGTGGAGTTGGGAAGTTTTTAAATCAAAGTTCTAAGCAGCCAAGATAAAGTTAAGCCAAACATAATAAATTCCCTCAACCATGTAAGATGCTACCAGGACCAAAAAGCTAAAAGTTTTGGAAAACATCTGTACTCAAGAGAATGCTATCAAGTTGACCAAAAGGAAGTAATCATTATTAAAACTAAGCATCTCATCAGCACTTGTGCACAACGAAGATAGGGAAAAGCAATGATTTCAAGCCACTTCTATGACACTCAGAGTCAGGACAGCACACAAAATGAAACGTGGGTGAGATCAACAGTTAGCAGTAAATGTAGAAATGCTTTTGTCCATATTTATAAACAGAAAGCTTCGAAACAGCCACTGAAAATGGAAATCAGCTGCAGACCAACAGCCTTAACATGGTATTTCATGAGGTTCTAGAATCACACAGTACATCTATTAAAGAAAATTACTTTAAAGAAAAGGAAACCTACAGCTCCAATCTAAGGACAATTTTTACACTGACACTAAGTGACTTAATAGAACCAGATATACTCATCTCTAAGCAGCAAATAAAAGTGCAGTTAAAACAAACAAACAAACAAACAAAAACCCCTGAAGAATGTGTATACTGCTTTAACAGACAGCCCTGCATTAAACCACTGACTTTTCTTGTTAGATAAGGTAGCATTTATTTCTATGAATAATAAATAAAGTACCACAAGGTGGCCAAACCAAAAAGGCCAAACCTAAAAAGACAGGGGTCATCCATAAAAAATCCACCTTTAAGTACTCCTCTAGTAATTTAAAAGAGCTATATGACAGCTGGGAAACTATTGCAAGACAAAGCTTAAGTGACCTTTTCAAATCCTAGTTTGTCTTGCAACATGAACTCAAGATACTAAATGAGCATTTGCTTACAAATATTCTGTAAGTGACATTAATCCAAATGTTTCATCCTCTTGCTAATGAGAATTTTCAAAAATGGTACCACTGTACCATCTGCTTTTTTCAAATGGGCTAGACAGTTGGGAAGAAGGGGAAATAATTCTGAGTTAGTTTCAATGTGAACAATACTTAGAATGGAGTCTGATTTAGCCTAACTTAATACTTCTGATTAAATGATAAGCTTTTTATTCTAGGAATTTTCTTGTACAATTACACATATAACACAACACTGACTTCCATGTATTTAAAAAGACTGCTAGGAGCTGCAATCACTTCATTAATTGAAATTAACTTCTGGGAAATATGCAAACCGGTACAGGGCTTAGGACTAAGAAAATGCAAGATGTTTCTAGATATCTAGGGAATCTTCACATTGTGCAGAGTCACACTAGATAAAAATTAATGGTGATACACAGGCTCTCTGTTATAGTGAGACAAGAACAAAAAAAGCCTGTGACGTGTGGGAAAGCTGGTCACATGTAAAGCAGTGATATATCCGTGACTTACCTGGGAATTCTTCCTTTAGGTTGGGGAAATTAATATTTGTGTAGAGAACTGGTGCTACCGTTGCCATTTCACCCAGGGCCTCCTCCTTCTCCCACTTGAGTGTACTTCTCTGGGCATTTGACATTGTATCATTTTCTCCTTCCACAGTGGGAGCTGATGATGTCCAAGAGCCGTTAGGGTCACTTGCCATTGGATTAAATGCTGGATTTTTATCCCTGGCAAAAAATAAACAACTTTACTTCATAAACATAAAATAACTTTCTAAGTACTATGGTCAAGTACAATTTCATTAAGCCTATTATTACAAAATAGCTAAAATGTTTGATGATTTTTCACAAAGATCACAATGAGTGCAACACACTGACACTGTACACAATCACTCAGACCAATAACCATTCCCATCACAAAAAAGATTTACGCTTCCGTAGAAAGTGGAGGCTTTCAAATACCTGGCATCAGGGTAGGGGGGCTGTGCTACAGCAGGGAAGGTTCCCAGTCCACTTCCAGGAGGCAAAGAATTATGTGCGAGATGAGGACTGGGTCCGATAAGGCCATTCACGAGTGGCATCCGTGAAAAAACATCTTAAAAGAAGAGAGCAGCAATTTTTGCATATTATTAAAAACTAATTAAAAAGCGGCGGAAATAGTTTTAAATAAAAATTCGTAACACTACTTAAAAGTAGGATTTCCCCCCCAATATTATACTGTAAAATATCGCTTAAAGAGTGACTAGGTTATAAAATTTTGAAATATGGACTCTATAATTCTGTTTACTTCATTATGGTATAATGGAAGTAACATGTGTTTTGGAGTCTGACAGCCCTGAGCTTGAATCTTAATTGTGCTACTTGTTATAAGCAGAATCAATCACTGTTTCTATAAAATGAAGGTATTCTACAATGTAACTGGCATACTGTATGTGCAGTTTTCAGCACAGTGCCTGCTATGCAGTAAGTATGCAGTACATATGAGCTCTAAAAAAAGAATCAGGGCTTCTCTGGTGGCACAGTGGTTGGGAGTCCGCCTGCCGACGCAGGGGACATGGGTTCGTGCCCCGATCCGGGAAGATCCCACATGCCGCGGAGCGGCTGGGCCCATAAGCCATGGTCGCTGAGCCTGCGTGTCCGGAGCCTGTGCTCCGCAACGGGAGAGGCCACAGCAGTGAGAGGCCCGCGTACCGCAAAAAAAAAAAAATAAGTAAATAAATAAAAAAAGAATGAATCTCAACAAATGCTAGTGAGTTGTATCAAACATTCTTCTTCACTCAAAATTTACAAACAGATGTCCCTAATATGAAAAAAACACCTATTACTCTCAAATTGACACTTTCTCTAAAGTAGTTTGGAACAACAAGCAATATTTCATCTACCATTATAAACTGGATGACTACTGTAAAAATAATTTGTTTTTGACCTAATTTTCATTACTTGCAGTTTCAGCCCCCAAATGTATTTTAATTCTCATTCCAGTACCTTCACATCTTCTTTCTAATTAGACATTAGGCAAACCATAATAAGACCACCTTGTGTTTCTCCAAACTCTCCACAAGCATATAACTCCAACCCCTATTGCGATCATCTATTTTCCTAAACTATTTGGAAATAAGCCAACTGTCCTTAACCAAGCAGTTTTCCAGCAAAAAAACAAACAAACAAAAAACCCACCTTTTTTTGGTGTACGTTCAAAAACCCCTTCCATAAACTTACAGTGGTAATCATTTCACGACATATGTCAAATCACTATGCTGTACACCCTAAACTATTCAGTGCTGTATGTCAACTATATCTCAGTAAAACTGGAAGGTGGGGAGAAAACCCTTCCAATTTAAAGACATAATAAATACACGGCCTCTACTTACGTCGTAACACTCAGAACAACACTAGGAGATCCACATCCACATCACCAGTTAATTATACAAATGAAAATGTTACAAAGTTGGTTAATACTGGGCACACCTGGTATAGTGACACAGAACTCCTAACCCGATCACTTGCCAAGCTATTAGAAAAAATAACGAAGAGAAGTGTCCTGCCCATGTAACGTTCTACACTACATAATGTCCTTTCAGCCAAACCAGACCCTCCGTTACGACCCTCAAGCTCGTCTGAGGACACTGGGGCTGACTGCCTGCAGCTTTTCAGGCTTTGTCTCAAGGACGGTGGTCCTGGAACCATCTGACTTCCAGGTTAGGGCTTCTCCTGCAGAACGGCAGAGCTGGGCCCACTGGATCTGGACTCCACAACAAGTGTCTCAGGACACTTAAGTTCACTCCAAGGATCGGATTAAGAAGCAAGATTTCTGCACTTATTCCAAGTAGAATGCTACTTCTATTTTTTAACTTTAGAGAAAAGTAGGTTCCACTAAGGAATATGATATTTTATTGAAAAATATTAAATACCTTTCATGTAGTTAGGATAAAGAAAAGCTCCCTTCCTGGCAGCGAGAATGTGATCTATCCTGCAGCTATCAGCACTGACTACTGTACCTGGAATACGACTATAATGAAACCTTACATAATAACAATAGCTATTACTCATTAGCAATTTAGTATATGCCTGGCACTGTTCCAAAATCTTTACATGTGTTAATTAACTCTTTGGTCCTCACAACCAGGCCATGAAATAGGTTATTACGTGTAGCTCCATTTATGCAAAAAGACCCAGAGAAATTGAATAACTTAAGTACACATAAATAGATGCAAAGCATTTTCCCTTTGTTATTATTTTAACTAGAAGGTGGTCTTTTTCCCATTCTCTCAAGTCTACCATACCTGGTCACACTAGTATCTTTTTCAAGGCATAAACCATGGTAAGAATTGCAAAGCCACTTCATGGAACTTTCACCTAAAGTGATTTCAAGTTACTGTCTCAATCTTCTTGAAATTTCCCTTCTCCGCTTTCTGACCTTCTGTAAAAGTGTCAACACATCACACTCTGCCCTCCTCATCGCTCCTACTAAGTTGTTCCACTGAAGATCACAGCAACCTCACCATCCAGAGAAACAATGCCTTTCACCCCAGCGGACCCTACAGCCTAATGACCGCCACTGCGAAGATCCTATACCTCTCACTCAGTGTCTCCATCTCTCAGCTTTTTTCACTTCCACCTAATGCTTCAAAAGGGGAAAGGAGTGTATAATTGCATACCTAATATAAATCAGTTGACTTAAGCATGTAACTCATTATTTAATTAAAAAGAGTTCTTCCAGATTCTGTACTCTACTGGCAGTATATTCTTAAGAAACCTCACCCTTCCAACCACTAAACAGACAATTCCTAACTTTTCATCTATAGCCTTGAACAACTGCAACTGCCTGTAAGTCAGAACAATGTGTATGTCCCATTTCTAACTAAAATTGGCCTAAAATTAAATCCATTACATCTCCACTACCCTCCCCCTACAACACAGACACACACACACACACACACACACACGCGCGCACGCACTTTGTTCCCCCACAACACACACACACACACGCGCGCGCACTTCTTTGTTCCCCCACAACACACACACACACGCGTGCGCTTCTTTGTTCCCCCTACAACATACACACACACGTGTGCTTCTTTGTTCCCCTACAACACACACACATGCACACACGCGTGCATGCATGCTTCTTTGTTCCATGTTTCCAGTTTCCAGCATGACTGGTTATCCTCTAGGCAAGCCTGGCTTATATATAGTCTAGTTCAATTTATTTCCTTTTTTCTCACATCTTACATCCACTTGGTAGCACTATCCTACTTACTCTAACATCACTGTCTCTCAAATCCATTGCCTCCTTTCAATTAGCGCTGCAGATATATTTAAATGGAGCCCAAATTCTAACTCAGTCCCAACTGCAATAAACTCATTAGTACAACCCTTCTTGCGTCAAATCCATTTCCAATACTGACACCAGAGCTACTCTGCCAAAATGTGTAACTCATCAGGTCATTCACTGGTGTGAGGTCTCCAGTGCCTCTCAGAAACCTGGAGGAAAAAAGGCCAACTGCCAATGCCTAGCTGTGTAGACACAGTTCAGTCCCATGCGTACTTTTTGTTCTGCCTTCTTAAACACTGACCACTTACCTCTCTTCCTTTGCCCTGGAAAATGTTAGAGCTGCCATTCTTGAATATCTGTGTGGTCTCCCTGCGTGTGACCTGATCATGCTTTATCCTTAAATTATTATTCTTTCAAACATGGATGCTGAAATCTTAGCGACTCCTATGCAAAAAAAAAGATCAACCCCACCTTTCCGATGGTGATGACCTCCCCACGAGAACATGCCTCTCGCAAAGGATCTCCTTCATCCCTCTCCAGAAGAGAAGAGGAAACACAAGAAGAAGAGCCTGGTGCAGAGCCCCAATTCCTATTTCATGGATGTGAAATGCCCAGGATGCTATAAAATCACCACCATCTTTAGCCATGCACAGACAGTAGTTTTGTGTGTTGGCTGCTCTACTGCCCTCTGCCAGCCGACAGGAGGAAAAGCAAGGCTTACAGAAGGACGCTCCTCCAGACGGAAGCAGCGCTAAAAGCTGCCGGAATCAAGATGAATGGGAAACCATCCCAACAAACACATTTTGGGTAAAAAAAAATAAATCAACTGCCCCCAACCTTCAAAACCTTATTAAAAATGAGACTGCACAGTGAAATGATTTAAACAACGATCATAAAACCTTTTATAAAGGAATACATCTTTAAATGATTTGATTTCTGAAATACATACTTTTAGTTTCAGAAAACATGGAGATAGTTTTTTTTATATGTTGAGAAGAGAAATATTGAAGAGTTCTTAATCATTAAGACAGCATATGGGAACAATTAAGGCAAGAAGCACTTATGATGTCTGTTTTATCCAAATATAAATCACATGTTTAGTCTAGCAAAAATCAAGGTAAATTTATGTTTAGAGGCTAAACTGGTAGAAACTAAAATATTTCAATTATGTGCACTACAGAATTTTTCATGTATACACAAAATTGGTAGTAAAGATAACATTAAATTAGTTGTACATTTCAGCACTTACACAAAAACAGTGTATGAGCTTATAAAAGTATCATTACAAATTATTCAATTCAGTATATAATCATGAAGCAGTGACAACAGGATATAGAGAAATGACCCATTATTCAAATCATCAAGAATACACACCACCATCTCCCTTCTATAGGAGATTCCCAGACCGGCAGCACTACCACCTTACCTACCTACTCCCACAAATTTTAATTCTAGCCTATCAGATTTTAGCTGTCCAGGCAGAGGGAGAAAGGAAAGCCTTAAACTTGTTCTGCAAGTAGTTACAAATAGGCAGAAGAAAGTGGATTAAACGAAATAGGCAAATTTCCACAGAATTAGGAATTTCATAGTCGACAGTGGTAGAAAGGCCACTGATGTACTCTGAAAGTATGTACTAAGGACATACTCTGTGGCAAGGTATACAGTGGTGAAGACAGATGTGACCCAAGCCTTCAAGGAGCTCACAATCTAAAGGGAAAACCATAATTACCCAAATAGTCATTTATATCTGCACCACATGCTACCAAGCATGGGGGAGGTGTGGAGGTGGGGATTTGCTAACCACTGAGGAAATGACAGTGAAACTGAGACCAGATAGATGAGTCTAAGGCAGCCAGGTGAGGGGGGAGCAGTTCTCCAAACATCTTTGCAGGAAGGACTGAGTAAAAGTGAGCTGGGACTAGGACTGGGGGACGGGAAGAAAGCAGGCACTGTTAATAGTTGCACTGCAGATCAAGTGAGCAGAAGAATTCTGGCCATGAAGAGAATCGCCGATTTCCAGAGGATGTCAGGGAGGCAGGTGTGTAACTGAGGGAAACTCAGAGATTGGTACTCTTCCATCGGCACAAAAGAGGGCTTTCTGCCATCAGTCTGTGTGCGTGGTTCCTGAGGGGCACACACCGCAGAGCCATACTTACAACACTTTTCGAGAGGCGACATACCCTGAGCGTGCGCGGGCAGCAGCGGAGCTGCCGGAGGCTGTGGTACGGAAGCTGGCTGCGTGGCTGCAGGACTGAGCACGGCGGTAAACAAGTCCTCCACATCCTTTCCTCCAAGCTCTAGGAGACACAGTTCCAATGACAGTACGATTAAAGGGCTACAGAGCCAAAGCACAGGGAATTCCATTCTTATAAACTAAAAATCAAAACACAAATACCTGGTATTTTATATAACTTCCCAAGAATTGCTCCTAGGATAAAATAAAGAGGTGGAAATATTAACAACCATCATTTCAATATACTGATACAAAACAGCATTTGACATAAAATTATCAGAAGAGAAGTTAAATTGTAAATAAGCATGCAGAAATCTTTGAAAATCATATTTACTCATGTCTTTTAGAAAGCCTAGATGTAGGGCAAATATTTTACCATCTGTGACCATTTTGTCTAGTTCAGGGCTGAGGATGCCATCGAGCTGCTCTTCACTTAACGGTCGTGAACTCTGATTGACACTTGGCTGAGGCAAAGAGGAAGGATCATCAACACCGGCACCAAGGTCTATTCCAGCTGAGGAGCAAGGTATGCGTATTAAAAAGTGAACTCTGAACACTCACACAGAACGCACTACACTATTTCCCTGCATTAAAACACAACCATATGAGTAACACAGAGCGATGAGAAGCCCGTAATTCTGAATTAATCTGGATTCCTAAATCAATCTGGAGAGTCAATCAGGAAAAACTAGGCACAATGTATCTATAAACTTGGGTGCTGCTTAAAGTTATGGTTTAATCAATGCAAACACATTCCCTGAGAAACCAAAGAACACATCTGGTTCTAAAGTGCTAATTTCCACAAAAACGTAAGCAGCATATTATTAAGACAGGACTCTCTAAGAAGAATCGATATACAATGTTTAATGTACAATTAACTGCTTAAACTCAGAAGATAGTGTTTCAAATGTATGGTTCAACTTATCATATGCAGTTTGTGAAACAAGTTTCACACAAATTAATGACAAGCTCTAAAATTTTTAATGCCTTGTAAAAATTATCCTTTTGTGAATAATTTCAACTACAGATATTTCTGAAATATTCTGTAGTCAAAAACAATATACAGATTATGTTTATTACATGCTTTATCTCATATAAATTGGTTTTTAAGCAATAGTCACATTTAAAACTGGTTTATCTACTTTATCATGCTTCCTCCTTAATATTACTGCTATCAAAAAGTAAAATTTCATCTGCTCTTATCTGGAACTTATCTGCTCGTATAGGAACTAACTCTATAATATTTGGGTAATATTATAAATTACATACTAACATGAATAAAACCATTCATTTAAAAAAAAAGAACACTACAGAGAAAGTCATCCAAAACACAGTACAGTTGTACCATGCTTTAGCTGCACGCACAAAGGGAAAAGCAAAGTTGGATTAGTGACAAATTAGCACTATAACAAATACACATGCACCTACAGGTTGTTTCAGCTGAAATCACTATTTAAAAAAAAAAAAGACTACTTCTAGTCAGCCGTCATCCATTGCTCAGTTTCTTACCAAATGGACAAGATGAGCTCTCAACCTGGAAAGTGCATAAATCAAGACCTACAAGACCCAAACCAAATAAAATGGATGATTACCACGGGAGCTGGGGGACGGTGCAAACAAAAGAAGAAACAGGTACAGCAGGACTCTAAGGCAACAGGCCTTAAATCTGATGCAATTAGACAGGCAACAGAAATTAACTAACTTGCTATTTCCCCTCTTAAAGCAGGAAAGCCAAGGCAGATCAAATAAAATGATGAGTTCTTTGACGAGGGGAGGGGAGGGGAGGGGAGGGGAGGGGAGGGGAGGGGAGGAAGGAAGGAAGGAAGGAAAAGAAAGAAATTTTTTTTTCAGTTTCAGAGAAAAGACTAAGCTTGTTTCACACACATACCTCTCACTCACATCATAAAATAGACACTGGGCAAACAGCACTCATATATACCTGAATGATCAACTGATTTTGCAAGGTCGTCTGAAATTATTCCAAGAATGTCATCATCTGTGTTTAAGACTTCGGAAATATCGGCTAAGGGATCATCAGCAGTGCCTAAGTGCAGTAAGTATGTTTGTAAAGTGTCAGTATTTTCCTAGACATTAAATTCTAAAACTCACTCATTCAACCATTTACTAAATATCTAGAATACAGCAGATACTGAGGTAAGTACTAGAATCATAAAAAGATTATTACTTCTAAAGTAAGGAATTTTTCATAGAAAAGGCACTCCAACATTTTCAATAACAAAACATTAAAAATTAAGACTTTTGTTGTTGTGACTACTGTATATTAACAATAAAATAAAATTTAAAATAAAACCCATAGGCAATAAAAGTGAAACAAAGCAAAAAATTAAGAAAGTGGCATCACTAAAAATGACATCTGGAAAACACTCCAGAAGATAAATAAAATATTAAAGGCAAACCTACTGTTTAGAAGTTCCTCGTAAAGTATAAACCAGATACCATCTAGTGAAATGCCTACTTCCAGCTTTACCCTTAACGCTGATTAATTCACTTATTTATTCAAGAAAGTGTTTGAGTACCCACAGAATTATGTCTATGGATTATGTTAACAGGCACTGGTCCAGCCACTGGGAATACAGAAGTGACTAAAACAAAGTGCATGGCCTCCAGAGCTTACTTTCGCAGAGGGAGTCTGACAGTAAATAAATGACAGCAGTGTAAGTGCTATAAAGATAAGCAATAAGGAAAGAAGGATTCAGAGTAAGATGTGGAAATACCGTTAGATATCAGATAAAGTGGTCAGGGAAGGCCTTTTAAAGGTGGTTACCAAGCACAAATCTAATAAACAAGCTACGGGAGCATTTGCCCTAAGATGGATAGAGTACCTCAGGCGAAGGGAAAAGCAGATGCGAAGACCAGAGCAGGAAGAGTTTTGTCAAGACAAGGGGCCAGTGCTTGCGGTAATAAAGGGAACGAGTGGTAAGAGACTGAAAAGGCAGTTAAGCAAGATTATGGATGGTTTTACAAGTCAAGGCGAAGACTGAGCTTTATTCTGAAGTATAAAGTACAGCTGACCCTTGAACAACATGGGGGTGAGGGGCACCGACCCTCCACACAGTCAAAAATCCGAATATGACTTGTGGTCGGCCCTCCCTATATCCTCATTTCCACCTCTGCAGATTCAGGCAGCCAGAGATGGTAGGACTCCTGTACGTATCAGTGGAAAAAATCCTCATATAAGTGGACCCTCGCAGTTCAAACCCCTGTTGTTCAGGGGTCAACTGTATAATGGGTCAACCTTCCTTGCTGGAAGGTTGCCAGAGGAGGGTGTGACTGATATCTTACAGGGAAACGCTGGCTGCCAGGCGCAGAACCGACAGGGGTGGAGGAGGGGGTAAGGCATGTCGGCAAGAGGGGAGATGGATCAGTCAGCAGGCCTTGGCCGGGTCTAAGTGAGAGGCGGTACCAGCCCACACGATTGTGGTGGGAAGGTGAGGTTAGGAGTGGTTGGCTTTGGGATATCATTTGAAGGCAGAGGCAAACTTGTGGAGGTATCAGATATGGAATGTGAGATAATGAAGAGTCAAGGAGAACTACCAGGGTTTCTGGCCTAATCAAGCAGGAAAATATTTAGGCTACCTTTAGAAACTTTATTAGTCATTTAAGTTAAGGGATATCTGAGTATTTTTATCCATTTGGACTATATTTTTACTTAAGGAAAAAAAAAGGATTTATATTTAGAATTGATAAACAACAAGGTCCTACTGTATAGCACAGAGAACTATATTCAATATCCTATGATAACCCATAATGGAAAAGAATATTTTAAAAATATATATATTTGTATATATGTGTATATATATGTGTATAGCTGAGTCACTCTGCTGTAAGGCAGACATTGGCACAGCATTGTAAATCAACTATACTTCAATTAAAAATTTTTAAAAAAAAAAAAATGGAGAGGAGGGGAGGACATAAAATACTCCAGATTCTAGATCAAATATTTCTATGAAAATAGTCTTGTCCCATTAAACGTATACTTCTCAAATAGAATTCAGACATACATAAAAATATAATTTTTCAAATTGAGCTAAAGTAAATTCTGTGTGCCCAAATATTTGTAAAGTTTTTAAGAAATAAAATTATTTCAATAATGTATTCTCTAGACAACAGTACACTTGAAAGAAAAAAAATTGGGGGATAATTGTTCCAGGGTTAAGGTCTGCGGGCTTGTTTGTTTTAAACCAATGGAATTCTACTAAACAAATTACAACCAGCGTTTTTTAAGAGACCATGTTTTAAAAGTTCTCCTCTACCTGAAGAAATTTTGTATCTTATCAACAAATTATTAAAACTGATGCAATGGACTACATTGAATAAAGTATTTTAAAGAAGGAAGCCACTACTTTTGATTTCCCATCATAGTGGCAAGAGAGTGGTCTGACTGCACAGAACATTATATTTAACCTAGGTTTTCAAGTGTGTATTACTCTAGTCCTCTGCATTTTGGCTTTATCATTAAACTATTCTCTCTTCAGGAGTTCTGTGGAAAAAACAACTTCAAATAAAGGAAACAGGAATAAAAATAGTGTACAGCAATGTCTTTTCAGTCACAATATGTCTCCTTCCAACCTCAGTTCTTTTCCTTATAAAAACTCAAGGGCAATTTCCCTCTATGTAAGTCTTTAAATGGCTAGTCAAGACTTTTTATAAGATAATCCTTCAGAGTAAGACATCCTTTAAAGGGCTGACAAGTCTTTCACTATGCATTATTTTAACAACATATTAACATGGATCAGAGCAGGTAAGTACTCAAAACAACAGAACTAAAGTAAAATGATCTGCTAACATTAAACAAAGAGCATGGCCTTTACTCCCGTGCTGGGTGCATTCAAATAACAGGGGGATAAGATTGCTTCTAATTATTTCAAGAAGTTAAAATAAAAAATAAAAGCCTGTATTTCCATCCAGGATAGTGGTAAGTTAATGAAGCTGTAACTACTTAATGTATCAAAAGTCATCTTTCAGTGGAAGGCTGCTGCCTTAAGATTGTTTTCCAAATTGAGTTTATAAAATTAAAGGAGTAATAAATGTAATTCAATGGCAAAAGGAAGCCTGTCAGAAGGACATTAAATTTCTAATTGAAAGCGAGATAAAAATACAGAAGTGGAGGAAAAACTTTGTGATACCTAACTAGTTAAACTCTGAGAGCCTTGCTGACGTTAATATTAATAAACATTAAGCTCTCATACCCTTCTCTGATTCTAGGTAGTCCCCATATTCACTATAGCTAGGGCAGTGGGTCTCAATAGGGGACAGTTTTGCAGGGACATTTGGCAGTATCTGGAGACATTTTTGATCGTTATGACATCATGAGGACAGAGATGCTGCTAAATATCAGGACAGCCTCCCTCCTGGAACAAAGGTTTATCTGGCCCAAACTGTCAGTAGTGAGAAACTGATCTGAAATGTATTTCACTTTATTATCACAGTGGAACAGCCAGTTCCCAGCTACAGCACTCTTTTCCTCTTCTGAATTTCTTGGGGCTATGTAATTAACAAAAATCTACCTAAGTTGAAGACTATTATATTTATAACTCACCAACTATGGCCTAATTACACTCCCTTACATTACCCTCAGCAAACTGTAAACCAAACATTTTCCTTCGCCACTCACAGGAGTTGATTTAGTGGTTGTTACACAGATAAACTTATTTGATAAATCTTATAGACCTGGTACTTCAATAAAGTTAATTTTTAAAATGCATATGAGGCCAAACTAAAGGATTTCAAAGGTTTGATTAAAAGGAAGATGAATGTAATGCGATAAAGAAAAGTTTGTCACTGATTCCACATACCGTGAGTTCCAGGTTTTGCTGGAGTTGAGGATGAACTAAGTAGTGGATCTAAGGAAGGATCCAAGAAATTTGTGTTCACGTTTGTTTTGTAAGAAAGCTGAGCTGTATCTTCTGATAGATTATCTAAACTCAGTCTGTTTTGTCTAGTTGTATCTAGAAGATCTTTTCCAAAGAAAGCTTCCTAGATAAAGATAAGCACATATGAGAACAACTGACTTAGTTATAAAATTCTAAAATGAGAACAGATAAGTCTGTCATCGTTTTGATAAGAAGGCAGAAATAACAGAAAAGCTTAGTATTTAACAATATAAAAATTGAATGTAGAAATATATAAATAATTATAGAGATAGCCTGTCAATTCTTTTATATGAAGAATTGACCGGAATTTTAAAAATAAGGTTTTTGGGGTTTTTTTTTTACAAGAATCAAATAAAATTATGCAAATAAAACCACACAATTCTGTCAAATATGTTTCTACCAACTGCAGTATAATAATTCGATATTCCCAGATTAGATTACAATTAAATTTAAAAATGGATAAATTTATAACAGTATGGCACCTTAATTCATATTTTAAGAAAAACTAAAACTTCATGAATATTATTAATATTTATAGATTATCTACAGAGGACAGCACAAGGGTTTGATCTACAGCTTTAATATTTATATACTTCAGATAGATTTAGCATTCTCATACTAATGCATACAACCATATTAAAGACGTCACATGCTATCAATCTGAGAGAGGGTTTTTATAGTCATTTTAAACAAACTATGTGTACAAAATGTATGGCTATTAAAGGCTATGGCTTTTTATCCATTTACTCATATTAACTTTTCTCCATTTCAATATACTTGCTCTACTGTAGAGACCACTCTTTCAAGCTGGGCTCCTTACAGCTCTAGGTCTCCCCCAAACTTCTCAAGCATCAATAAAGAGAACAAAAGGAAGCACTGGAGACCCCCTTCACTTACTTCAACCCCAAAACTCTATTGTCTATAATGTGGTCTGCCTGGAAAGGGGATTCTTGGTGGAGGGCAATTTTGCAGTAACTACCAACATTTAATACACTTTTGCCAAAGACACATACACAAGAAAAGTTCACTGCAGCATTTTTTAGCAATACCAAAAAGAGAAAACAGACTCAATGTCTGTCAAAAAGCCTATGACTAAATAAATTATAGATATCCATACTATAAAATACATCAATTTTTAAAAAGGATGTAGAATTATGCAGTCAAAAAAAAGAAGCTCTAAAATACAGTATTAAAAGAAAGCAAGTTGAGTGATATGTCCAGCAAAACATAAAATACAAACCAAGACTATACAAAAATAAATTATTTTAAAAGTTCTGAAAGGATAAACACCAAGCTGTTAACTTTTGAAAAGGGACGGGGAGGAGGTATGTGAAGTCTGGTAGAGGCGATGAATATTTGATTTGAAATTTTCACTTTTTTTAAATGAAGAAGTTGTTTCACTATGAAAAAGAAATTTGAAAACCCACAAATACAGAGCACTGGGCAGGAGATGATTTGTTTCTTGTACTGGCAATGCTTTTATCATTAGGAAAGCATCTTAGAACTTTATAGATCATTTATTTAATGCCTTCAGTATAAATCTGAGAAATCTGAGACCACCATTAGCAAGAATTTTTTCTTCATATGACCCACGATGAATTTAGTGGTATTTATCAAAAACTGTTAGTTCTTACTACTTTGGTGGCTTTTTGTTTCCTGCAGTTAACGTAAGGGAGTGGCTCCACCTGGTTTGTGACTTAACAGTGTTCAGTGATGACCAGAACCTGGAGACTCCAGATCTACTACAGGGGTTCCTATGGCCATGTGGTACCACCAGCTCTTAATAGGCCAGGTAACTCTTTCTACTGGGTGGATTATACAATTATTTATAGTTTATCTTGACACTGTTGTGATTAATAAAGAAAAGCTAGAAAAACACTGTTACTGAATTCCTGGCGGGTTTTCATCACTATATATTATGTGTGCCCCACCCCACCCCTGAACAACGGCGAAAAAAAATACAACTGCTATCACAAGACGTCCAAGAAATAGTACTATCACAAAAGGTTCCTGCACATCAAAAAAGCTATATATTACTGATGGACGATAGGGGAATTACACCTGTACACCAAAAGAAACAATCCCGATCAACAGATTTAGATTACAGCAGTAATCAGGAAATCAGATCCACTCTTTTTAAAGGCTCTTTTGCAAAAGTATGCAATGCTCAGTTTTCATATCAATACTTCCATTAAAAAGCTGAAGAAAGCTTCCTAAATGTACATTACACTTTACAGAAGGGTCAACAGGAGGAGGGGGGCATGCTGTCTACTCAATACTCCCAGGAAGGACTATTAAGATGGGAGGTGAAGGGCACAGGAGACAACACAAAGGGTGCAATTAAATATAATCTAAACAATAAATGGTCCTATTTCCTGAACAATAAAATTACTGTCATATATTTTTTATAGGTACAAAGCTAGAATGAATAGGTATGTGAAGGGAATAAGGGGAAAATAAAACATTTATTAAAGATAGATAAAATGTAAGGTGCAGAGTTAAGCACTTTGCATCCACAATTCTTATCTCATGTCTCAACATTTCTGTACAGTAGGTATTACCACAATTTTATAGATGAGAAAACTGGGGCACAGAGATGTTAAATAAAACAGAATCACATAGCTAACTGGTAGCGTAGTGGCATTCAAACCCAGGGCTCTGACTTTAAAGACTGCACTCTTTAAAATGGACACTGCCCTTATGATGTTAGTTGTCTAACAAAAATTCACTCATAAATATTATTATATACTTAAGGTACTTATGCTTTGAAGTCTTATTTGATAAATATAGAAGACATTTTAGTCAAATGAGTATTTGAATTTTACACGTCTAATTACTAAAAAAAATTGAGGAAGCTGTATGTTAATTGAAAGGAAATGCCTTTAAAACCAATTAAATTAGTAATAGCTAATTGGAAAATTAAGGTTAAAAAAAAATTACAACTCAAGCAATGAAGAGCTATCTATGTTCGCCATAGCTGCGTGGGAGGGACAGATCAGATGGACACTCAACGACAGTCTGATCCAATTCAATTTCTACACATGAAGGAAGAGAGGCCAAGGAAGGATGAATTACATGCTCAAGAATCTAGAATGAGCTATGGCTGAGCCAGCCTTTACAGCTCAGTCCTATTTCTGATGTAGGGTTCTTTCCAATGTACCACATGGCCCTGAACTCCTCTGAGACTTAATGTTTACAAGATGAACTAGAAGGATTTCTATTTACATCTATCAAACAATTTCTTCATATTGAGGGATATTTTCCTGATGTATATTTTAGAAAACAAAAACAATTCAGCCTAAACCTTTGGTTCACTAGGCCTCTAAAAGTGGTAAATATTATGAAAGCTGCAATTCTGGCGGCTAAAAACCCATCATCATTCAGTGAACATAATTACTGTAACCCGTACTAGCAAAGGAAGCTGTCCACCAGACTTGCGTTTGCAGAGCACGCAGGCATGATTGGTTTGGAAGAATGAGCTTTTCCCAGCCGAAGAGTTCTTGTGTTTCTTATGAAATTTATAAATGAAAAACTGGGATTAAAAAAAGAACTTTGTAAAAAGTATCAAAGCACAAAGAAGATAAATGTAATTTTTAAGAGGCTCTGGAAGGTAAAAAATGGCATTTATGATGACTGATTAAAACATGTACAAAAACAACAAAACTCTTTTTCAAAACTCGATACATCACTTTACGTTTCTTTCATTAACAAATATATAATATAAAGCAAAATATTACTTGTAAATAGGCAGGGAAAATTTCTTCAAGCTTATTTTTCCTTTTTCGGTATCTCTTCTTTATTTTTTCAGTGTTTTCAGTAACAGAAACAGATTCATCAACTAGAGTATCTGGTAACTGCTCACTCCAGCCTGAAACAATAGTCACATTTATAAATATGTGGTATTTAAAATTTTCAGATAAGTCCACCAAAAGTAATTTTATAACTTACCAACATACACACAGTTCCACGTAAACAAGCTTTTTCCTTTTTCTTTCAGTTTTATTGAGATATAACTGACATACAACTAAGTTTAAGGTACACAGCATAATGACTTGACAAATTACCTTTTTCATAAAAAGACCTCAAAGTAAGTTTATTAATTTTTAAGTATCATAAAAAATTCATTTCATGTCTACTTATTATCAGCATGCTTCCCATTGTTTCTTAATGAGTATTTTCTTCTTCACAAAGTAGAAACTTGATTTTTTTAATGCTGACCTTTTGTTAAAGATTAAAAAAGGAAAATACATACTCAATGCTAATGAGTATGGATAAACGGCTACTTGAACACTACTAAAGGGAATTTAGTGGGTACAACCTTTTGCTAGAGTTTATTGGGACTATCTAACTAAAGTCTTTTAAAAAATGTGTCCTTCAATCCAGCAATTCAAGTTCAGGGATTTACTGCAAATTAGGTATCTGGAGTACATACATAGTTGTGATAATATATGACTATCTATGAATATGATAATAAATATGCTATGAATGCTCATATTTAAAATCAAAGAAATGCGAAAATCCAAAATGTTGGACTACGAAATTAACAATAAAACAAGTACACCACTTAAAGCAGGTAAGCAAGCAATCAAATGATACCCTCACATACTTCAGAAGGCACATGCCTTCTGAAAATCAATGTGGGCACTTTTGTTGCCAGACTATATAGGTGGACTGAAAACAACTAAACATAGTGGATAAACATTTTTTAAACATTTTCAAAAAAATACAGCAGTAGGGCTTCCCTGGTGGCGCAGTGGTTGAGAGTCCGCCTGCCAATGCAGGGGACACGGGTTCGTGCCCCGGTCCGGGAAGATCCCACATGCCGCGGAGCGGCTGGGCCCGTGAGCCATGGCCGCTGAGCCTGCGCGTCCGGAGCCTGTGCTCCGCAACGGGAGAGGCCACAGCAGTGAGGGGCCCACGTACTGCAAAAAAAAAAAAAAAAAAAAAAATACAGCAGTAATCGAAACAGAAAATAAAGAATTCTCCAAGACCAAAAATTAAGGTAAAATAGGAACCACAGAAATAAGCAAAGAACTAAATAAAGCTCTCTGAAATTTTGCTAAAATCTAGTGACCTTGAACTCCAGTTTTCAGAGCCTTATGAGGAATGGGGAATAGAAGACAAAGCCTACAGCTTCTTCCCAAGGTGTAGAGATTAACCAGAAGCTGTCTGGTATAAAGGGGGGACCCTGAAGGACTCCACACCAGGGCTGGTTTAACAAGAAACACACCCTCCCGTTCCCCTGGTCCTCCACACATCACTCACCACCACCACCACCCCCCGCCAACCTGACAGCAAAGAAAACTGCTTGTCATCTTGTCACTGAATAAGGTGCTGGGTAGAAAGGCAAAAAAATGAAAATCTTCCCGGAGAGTTCATAAACTCAGTACAGCCATGATATGTAAGAAATCTGAATTTATATAACATAGGTGGACCAAAAAACTTCAAGCTAAGAATTTAGCTTAAAGGAGTCCTAAGGGAATAGCACCTCATGTTCCTGGCAACAAATATTCTCTGAGGTAACCAACCTTCACTTCAGTCCTCAAGAAGTTCAGAGAATGTTCTAAAGAACATGAGCTCACAGTTTAAAAAAATTTTTGTTGCTCTTTAATGTATATGTATCTATCTCACACCATGAACCCAACGAAATGAGGCACTAGGAGACAGGGCCAGGAGATACAGAGCAGAATCAGATATGCAAAGGTTTTAGAAATGTTGTATTCTAAATCAACTAAAACTGGGAGGAATAAGCTGTAAAAAGAAGCTACAAAGTGTTAAAATATCAAAAAAAGTAGTTTAGAAAAGGAAAAATGCATAATAAATTAAAAACTCAGTGGATGACACAAATGAAAAATATTGAACTAAATGATAAAAATAAAATTATATAGAAGACAAAATAGAGACAAAGATGGAAAACAAAAAGACTGTTTCATTGAACATATCACATTTCTTAACTGGGGCTTATTACAGCCATGTTAAGTCATACTAGAAACTTCTTTAAAACTCTTACGGTGCCTCCTTTTAAAAATGTGCAGCAGTTTTTCTGAAATTCATTCACAGGCCAAAACCCCATCACACAGTAATAAAAGAACTCCGTTCAAAGAATATGAGAAAAACATCTTTTTTCTTCAGATTCTATATAAAATACTTAAAATACAGAACGTGTACAGATCATGACCATACTGATTGCAAAGTCTTCATTAGGACCAATTCTTAAGCTATGACTTAAGCAACGATTTAGCTATCTTTGAAACTCTAAGTAACAATGACAGACTAATAATTGGAAGATATATTTCTAAAACACTATACAACTTTGTTATAAATTATTGGGATACGCTGTCACTTTCAATTATATAGTCTAAAAAGTTTCCAATTTTATGCCAAGTAGCTAATGCAGGCAAAGAAAGGCCTTTTGTGAGATGGCCAGAAAGTACCAGACATAACTATGTGATTCAGTCCCTATTCAGTCCCGCATATTCTCAGTCCCTTCTTAAAGTAATCTCAAAGCAATATAATTGATTGGATTTAAATAATTTTCTTATCAAACCTAATTTCTATATTGCAGATATGAACTTTACAGGCACTCAAATCCTTTCATCACTAAGAAGCAATAAGGGTGTCATTGTAACATTATTTAGGATAGTTCTTTTCAATGGGGATATCAAGATAAGAGGGTTAAATCAAACAAAATCAGTACCATACCATCATCTCTGCTAGGTAACTGCTCAGAAATGGAGCCTGAGGAATCTTTTCTGATCACAGATCTTTTGGTTTTTCCTTGCCCAGTTCGACTTCTTTGTCGTACCATAAATCCACCAATACCTATCCAAAACAGAAATTAGGTCATCTTGTAAATAACTACTAATTTCTCCCTGTAATTCCACATTAAGTAGGGTGCAATTGTTTAAACAGTGAGGCTTTTCCCAAATTCAATATGGGTTAACTTAAATCATTAATCTCATTTTAATGCAAAATACAAGAGTTTGGAAATAAGCAAATAAAAGAGATCAAAGTTATTGTTACCTCATTACTAACCAAATAGGAATACAAATTCATCAAAGTACAGAAGACTGCATGTATTTCTTCTCCTAAACGATGTCAGGGTAAACATTACAGTAAATTATGCTTGTTTCCTTAATGTTAGTAACTCATAGATCATCATTCAAATTATTTGTATGTTAGCTGAGGGAGAACAGATACAAGATACAAACTAAACTAGATGATCCAAGCAAAAATCAACATGACTTCTGGGGTAATGTGCCTAGTTATTCCTAAAGTTCTTAGACGAGTCAAACTGTGTAATTCTGGTTACTACTAGACTTTGGGCAGGTTATTTAACTTTTCATTGCTTCAGTTACCTCACTGGTAAAAAAAGGGATAATGTATAGTATCTCCTATACACATATGAAAGCACTAAATAAATAGATGTAAATGCTGAGAAGAGCGCCTGACGCATAGTAACACTAATAGCTTCTGTCATATGACAGTTGTCTAGCAATATACTTTGTGACCTAATGGGCCCCTCAGATGGGTCCCTTACATGGAAGGCAGAAAAAGAAAAAACAAAAAAACCCCAACATTTAACTATAAGTTCCTGGAAGGAATTTGGCAGTGTCTAAAAAAGTAGGTGCACTTATAAGCCTCATAATTATGAAGAAATGAAATCATTTTCATACAGTGATTTGGACGAAGCTAATCTAGGCCCTTGTTATAAATGTGGCTCATCTGTAAGGAAGGTTACCTTTTGAGGTCTAGCAGAAAACAAACACAGTTTTTCCTTACACATCAGAAGGTATTTAGATCACTCTTACCAATAAAATATAAGCAATCAGAAGAATAAAGATTGAACTGATTCAATAAACTACCTCATTCACTGGTAAACAGACATTAATAACTGCCTAAAAAAGCCTACAAGTTCTGGGGACTTCCCGAGCAGTCCAGTGGTTAAGACCCTGCGCTCCCAATGCAGCAGGGCCCAGGTTCGATCCCTGGTCGGGGAACTGAGATCCGCAGGCCGCACGGCACAGCCTAAAAATCTCTCTAAGTTTCAGCTTAGAGAGTTCTTAAGAAGTTATATTTCATCCTGATTATTTCATTATATTTGAAGCCCTCAATATTATATTTTTCTTAAATTAACTAAGTTTTGATTATATTAAGATGTCTAGCTCAGGCACTATACCTGGTCTGTATGGTTTCCTTTTTCTCTTTTTGACACCCTCTGTTCCTTCTACTCCCTTAGTTTCATCATCCACAGCTTCCCGTTCAGGACTAGATTCTGATTTTCCATCACAATCCATAAGTTCTCCTTCTGGAAAAAAGTAAACGTACAGATAAAATTGAAAAAGCTATCAAATACACAATTCCTATGTAACAGGAAATACAAAGCAAAGTGGCTGCCGAGCCATTCTAATCATGCATCCCGGTTGATAGGGAAAGTACAGAGACAGAAAAGGCCCTCTAAGGGCTGCAGAACTCATGCTAATTAGTGCAATGTTCTCAGGAAATGAAACATAAGAATCAGAGAAGGGGAAACACACAGAGAATGCTTCCAAAGACAATCATAAATCAATCTGCACTTAACCTATCATTCCCTTGCTTTTAATTGTGTCTTCAGGTCCAGGACCCCAAGGCTGTCTCTCTAGCCTACAACTCTCTTGAGTTCCAACTAATCTGTAATTAGAATTACCTAGTTACTGAAAACTTTATATACAAAATTGAACTACTAATTTAAGATGAACCTTCTCCCTTTCCCAGGATTTACCTATCATCATTAAAAGACATGGAAACGTACCATGCAGGAGGCAGATTCCCAGGAGACAGGCTTGACAATTCCTAATTTCTTTTCCCGTTCAATCAGGACTCCTCAGTATCTCCCGAGGACATTCTATTTCCCTCAACTACCACCTGAGTCCAATCTTGACTTACTGCATTCCCTCCCCGCCTGTTCTGCCTTGCCTCCATGCTTACCCTCCTCTCCAATCAGTTCTTTAAACTGCAGCCTAAATGATGTTTCTATAAATATCAATTGAAAAGTATCAATTTTCTGCTTAAAAATCCTTTAATGTCTTCCTAGTGGCCTCAAAATGAAATCCAAATTGTAAGGCCCATTATAAGTGTCCTGTGAACTCTCCAGCTTCATCTCACTCCCGCTATGCAAGCTACACTCAGCTCCCTGAGCACATCAAGCTCCCTGTCCACTGCCTCCCCACCTCTGCCACCTTCCACCTACCCATCTTTCAGGATTTGTTTTTTTTTTTTTTTTGGCTTCGTTGGGTCTTTGTTGCTGCACATGGGCTTTCTCTAGCTGTGGCGAGTAGGGGCTACTCTTTGTTGTGGTGCGCGGGCTTCTCATTGCAGTGGCTTCTCTTGTTGTGGAGCACGGGCTCTAGGCGTGCAGGCTTCAGTAGTTGTGGTGCAAGGGCTCAGTAGTTGTGGCTCACGGGCTTAGGTGCTCCGTGGCATGTGGGGTCTTCCCGGACCAGGGCTCGAACCCGTGTCCCCTGCATTGGCAGGTGGATTCTTAACCACTGTGCCACCAGGGAAGCCCTCAGGATTTTATAACCATCACTTTCTTAGAGAATTCCCACAGTTATACATGCTCCTGTACGTTAACATTATGCTTTATTTTAATTGGTTCTTTTAATGTCTGTTTCCTTGCTAGACTATATTCTCCTTATCTAAGACTCTTATTAACAGCTGCATCCTTAGCATGGTACGTAATAGGTGTTCAACAAATTTTTCACCAAATGTAAGTAAACAATGAAACTAAGTAATGCATACAAAAGCTCAGTTCCTAGAGAGGAATGCTGTTTTAAAATCATGGTAATCAAAACTTTTCAAGCTGTATATGCTTTACGCTGTGCTTTAGGGGAAAAAAAAGTTATCAAATACATTTAACAATAAATTGTTAACACTTTTCTTCGATATTCTAAGTACTATGCATATTTCTGTAATACCATGAGTAGTGTATTTGTTTTCAATAATATTAGGTCAGTGTTTAAGGTCAATTCTATAACAATCTGATAACTGCTTTCTATAGCTAAGATTAAACCATGGAAATTTTATCTATTTATTTATTTACTGAAACTTAGCAAACACCAAAGGTAACAAGCTAGCAATTATTTACCTTAAAATAAACCCACTGAAATATATGAGAGGGAATTTACGTTTAAGATGGTAGACTAAATTCATGTATCTAATTTCACTCTCCCAAAACCCAATGTACAGTAAAGCAATCTATTTTTAAAAGATAAACCAACAAAGACAGAAAAAACAGGAAAGAAGAAAAGCCACAATTTTGGAAAGAGAATGAGAGATGAAAACTGACTCAGGAAATACAAATTCTCAGTTGAAAGTGGAAGGAACGAAGAAAAAAATCCAACTTTATCACAATCCTCAAAAGGTTGAAGAACTGGCAGAGCCAGGTACCTTTGGAAATGGGTGGGAGGCAGCTAAAGCAAAGAGAGTTTTATATCATATTAACTACAGAAGCCATAATCCCTATGACCTTCCCAACTTCACACACTGTGAGGCTGCCATTCACACTCACAGGATATGGGACTCAGACACTCAAACTCAACACTGGGGTCACGGACTGAAAACAGGATTAAGTGACTACACGCATGTTAAATGCTGACCCTCTCTCCCCTGGGGCCTTTCCCCACTAAACTCCCAGAAAGCCAGCAGCTAAACCTCTACTGTCCAAGCAGGAGACAGGAAGATTCTTCTGGGAAACCTGACCAGTCCAAGAGAAATGTCTAAAGGTACTGACACTAGGGGATTTTCCAAATAGTGAGCACAGATCACAAAAGCTTAGCCAACAGATACCACCCACAAACTCGAAGATTTTCATCATTTTTAATCACTCATTCCTTATTTTTTAAAAAAATTATTTTTCCAATCACCACTTTTAGTCCTCACTTTTAATCACACACAGACAACCAAGGATTATCACATGAAAGACAGAGACCACAAAATGCAACTGGGAATTGAAAGACTAGGCAGGAAAAAGAAAACATTAGAAAAAATTTTTCAATCCTCCAACAGGTAAGATAAAACATTCATGAGGCAAGAACAGGATGCTATGAAAAGGAACATGCAAAGGAAGGAAAGAAAGCTCTTGGAAATTAATCCATGATATTTGAAAACAAAACAAAAATGAAAATCAGTAGAGGGATAGAAAAATAAAATAAAAAATTTACTTTAGAGTAAAATGCAAAGACCTGAGCTAGAAAGGAGGAGAGAAAAGACAGGGAGAATGGGCTGAGTGGGTCTCACACCTGAATAGCAGGGTCAAGAAAAAGAAGACGGGGCACGGAGGGGGAGAATCAATGGTTTCAAGAACATTTCCTAACGCTGAGGGGTACGAGATGGCAGACGAAAGGGACCACTCAGTGCCTGACAAAAGAAAGGAAAAACATCCCTAACAGACTGAAATAGACATATCTTCACCAAATTTCAGAACACTGCAGACAAAGAATTTCCTAAAATCCCAAGAGCTTCCAGAGAGAACACGGATCATATAAAAAGTATCAAGTTCCCTATATACCAGGAACTAAAAGACACTGGATGGATGACTTCAAAATGCTGAAGGGAAAATGAATTCCAACCTAGAAAAGATCAGTCAGGTGGGAGGGTACATTTTCAGAAGTACATAACCTCTCAAATTTACCTTCCATGCATTCTCTCTCAAGAAACAACAGAAGGTATGCCCACCAAAAGTGAGGGAGAGAAACAAGGAGGAATACATGAAATCTCAGGAAACACACAATAAAAGACTGAAAAAACAAACAAAACCCCTTAAGGTCTTATCAGTTTGGGAACTGAGTTACTTACATCCATACAAAGGAATATGAAAAATGAGGCCATGAAAAATGAAGAATAACATAAAAGCAAGAACAGCAAGACAAAAGGAACACAAAATATATATCCATGTGCTTGTACATGAACAAAACACCTCTGGAAGGACACAAAGAATGGCTGCGTCTGGAGAAGTGAACTGGCAGGACAGGGAAAAGAGAAACACCCTTATTCTTGCGCAGTTTAAAAACACGTGAATATATTACTTGCCCCCAAACAAAACTTACAGCATTGAGGAAATGACCGTTAACGAATTGCAGGAGGTGATAACCGACCCACCCGGCTGCTTCCTCTCCTCTCAACCTGCCCCACACCATGCCTGCCACAGCCTGGGCGCGGTCTCACTCCCCACCTCCCGATGTCCCCACCGTGCTGTGAGGGTCCACAGGGGGCAGCGACTGAGAGGGAAGCACTGTGCTCCCGCTCATCTTTTTTTTTAAAATAAATTTATTTATTTATTTTTGTGGGCACTGGGTCTTCGTTGCTGTGCACGGGCTTTCTCTAGTTGCAGCGAGTGGGGGCTACTCTTGGTTGTGGTGCGCGGGCTTCTCATTGCGATGGCTTCTCTTGTTGCGGAGCACGGGCTCTAGGTGCGCGGGCTTCAGTAGTTTCGGCACGCAGGCTCAGCAGCTGTGGCTCACGGGCTCTAGAGTGCAGGCTCAGTAGGTGTGTTGCACGGGCCTACTTGCTCCACAGCATGTGGGATATTCCCGGAGGAGGGATAGAACCCATGTCCCCTGAACTGGCAGGTGGATTATGAACCACTGCACCACCTGGGAAGTCCCCGTGTTCCCACTTTTTCCCCCCCACCCCCTGCGCTCCCACTCTTGAGACACAGATAGCAGTTTTATTTTCTTTAGATTTGGATTTTTTTGCACTAACAGGCTATCCAGACCCCAGGAGCCTGCTTTTATTGCACAAGTTTGTTTCTGATATGCTAAGGTGATTGTTTATGACTTATTTTCCTTAAGAAACATTTATCAGAAGAGTTTAAAAATGAACAAAAACAACCCCCAAAAAGGTGAGTATTGCTGCAATATTTCAGGAGCATCACAAGTTCATTTGGACTTCGTCGACTCCTGCGGAATCTAAAATTACGTATGTATTATGTGTATAATATGATGGACAGTATTACTTCTATGGGGATCTCCCTGCTGGCAGCCTCAATTTGGAAACTGTACAGCTGCAGAAATATCTACCATTTCTCACAGTGTTGTTTTACAGAACGGTAGTTATAGAGAAAACCTTCTTGGGTCTTTCTATTGATGTTTTGTTTTTGTTTTTTTTTTTTTTTGTGGTACGCGGGGCTCTCACTGTTGTGGCCTCTTCCGTTGCGGAGCACAGGCTCCGGACACGCGGGCTCAGCAGCCATGGCTCACGGGCCCAGCCGCTCCGCGGCATGTGGGATCTTCCCGGACCGGGGCACGAACCCGTGTCCCCTGCACCGGCAGGCGGACTCTCAACCACTGTGCCACCAGGGAAGCCCAATGTTTTGTTTTTTAAACAAACATCAACAAACATTTCTTCCCTCTATAATTTCATGCTTTGGGAATTAGTGTGTACTACCAAGAAACCTTTCAAATTCTGTGAAATGCAGCATTTCTCAGATTTAAGGGACTATGGAACCATTCTTCAGGCATTTTCTGATACCCTCAGAAACTGCAATTCTTCACTGTACTTTGGCTGATGGTAAAATCAGGTCAATTCCTCCCAGATACACAGACTACTTCTTCACAAGCCTCAAATCACTTAAAACTTCAAAATGAACTTCTGTTCAATAGTACTTGAAAATGAGTTATACGTAAGCATCAGAAAGCTTTTCTCCAACCACACAGTGCAAAAGAAATGTGAGGATTAGTTGATAAAGTAACAGGAGCACACACAGACCCATTCTAAGCCACCATCAACTCTCACCTGGACGGCTGCAAGAGCCTCCTGCCTGAACTGCTTGCTACAACTCTTGGGCTTAAAAGTCTGTTTACATCACAGCAGTGTTCCTTTTAAACTATAAGTAAGATTTTGCCACTGTTCTCATCAGATACCTCCAAACAACCTCCCATTCCATTTCCAGTAAATGCCTTAAGCATCACCTTTATGGTCCTACAGGACCTACTGAGTCACCCCACTTCTCCTCACAACTCTGATCTCATCACAGGCCTTTATCCCTTTGCTCACTGTGCTGGACACACTGTTCTCCACAATGTTCAGCAAATGTTATAGGCACATCCCACTCAGGGTCTTTCCCGTTGTCTCTCCCCTCAGATAATCGAGTGGCTCACTCAACTCTTTAAAGTCGGTGCTTAAACATGGCTTCCAGTTCATCTGGGCCCTCAGCCCACTGTCTGTGCTCCCAAGTCCTCTCAACAGCACTTGCCAAACACATCTTTATTAACTTATTATGTTATGTATTTTTAATGATCTTTTCTCCTAACATTAAAATGTAAGTTCCATGAGCAGAGAATCTTATCTGCTTTGCTCATTGACTTGACTTCCAACATCTGGCACACAGCAGGCATTCAATAAATACTGGTGAATGATAAGATGTGATGGAACAAAAGCAACTATTTATTTTTGAATCAACTGAAAAGAAATAACCACCCTAAAAAACAAACAAGCCTATGGCGATCTCCTTCAGAGAAAAGCAAAAATAAAACTCATGTGGAATTTAATGCCACTAAAATTATTTTTTCATCTCAAGAAAATTCAGCCAGAAAAACCTGATCAAGAAAATGTTTATAAACAGATGGTTTATGACGAGTATCTGTGAATATAAGCTCATATTTGAACATTAATGATGGTCTTTCATTTCTAGATTGCATGGAGTTCTACTTTAACTTAACCATGAAATCCAAGTTCACAGCATCTGAAGGGGTTTATGCAGCTATCTGGCAAACCCCGAAAAGATCTGAAAAGATCTGTGACCTTCGAAGATATGGTGCTCCTGGAAATTTCTGTAATATAGGTCTGTTCTAGGATACATGAAACGAAGAGAACCTGAAAAGGCAAGGTCTCAGAAGACCACTGACGCAGGACAGTGTCACACCAAGGGTTACCTTCTAAGTCAGCAGGATCTACCCTTAGATAAATCAAATAATTTTAAAAGCTCTTTTATATTCTTTATTTTTGCAAACATATTCCATGGAAAATATGTAAGTATTACCTCGACTATCATCCATTTCACCATCCCTTGAATGCTCTGATTGGATGTCTGGAGGGGTCTGAAGGACGGCCACGCTATTCTGATTTATGATCTTCAACTTCAACTTTGGTTTTGACCGTTTTCTTCTTGGAACAGTAACTGTGAGGCTCTGTAACTGAGTCATCCCTGATTCAGTCAAACATACACCATCCTGGGTGTAGGTCTTGGGTGGATCTAAAATTACAATATCCCAAGGATACAAATTAAAACTTTCATTTAAATTTTGATTGATAAGTTGATTATTGTTCCATAAGGACCATGTCAAGGGAATGTGACTTCTATAAACCAATTACCTATGAAATGCACAAATAATTAACAGTACTCAGTTAAAAGTAAGCATAGCTGGTCAAACCTCCTTGAATTATAGAGAGAAAGGTTGTAAGTTTTTTTTTAAATGGTCTTCCTGGCATTTCTATTTTCATGTATCAATACAGGGATTTAAAAAGAAAGCACGGAAGCTAAAAGCAATGCTTCGGTCACTCGACTATGAGCCTTTTCCTAGAGTATCCTTTCAGACTAAAAGGTGAGGATCAATTTACAGAAGAGAAACAGAAATACTCCATAAGCCCATTTGGAAATCAAAGCATCAGTATAATCACTTACAAGGAGAGGTAGTAAATAAGCAGAAACTCTGCAAGTGTACCAAATTGCTGTTCATTAGGAAAATTTCTGTACGATCCAAATGTTTTTGTATCAGATGATATCAAACAGAAGTAGGCAAAAGAATGAGAGTCTAGTAAGAATATCATGTTAGTCACTATTCTAGGCTGATCTGTTACAGAAAAAAATAGTAAGAGAATGAATTCTGAAGAAATCTCTTTGCTAACTAGGCCTTATTGTCTAGTCTAACTGGTAACTAAACACAATAATGTAACAACGAAACCAAAACAAGTATGTAGTTAACGGTTATTTCAAAAGTGGTTATTTTCACTGCCAATTTGGTGAGATCTGTAGGAATACTGTCCCACTAAAGCTGGGAAAGACAGACATTTTGTATGTAATTACAGAAATGATTACCAACATTAGGAAATTTACACTGAACACCCAAATGAGTAAGGCAGGATTCATGTAACGTGTCACAATTCAGTTATATAAAAGCATTTCTTTGCTTTTTGTAAAGAACAGTCAAGGAAAGCATTTCAGATTTTACCTAGCTCTTTCACTTTTGTGACAATTTGTGCTACAAGTGAAGATTCACAGCAGTCTGAGGAAGGCACTGAAATGGAAAAAAAACAAAAACAAAAACAAAAACTCGTGATTTTTTCACAAAAGGTAAGGTGTACTTAAAGATTTACATATGATTAAAGTTTCTACTACTGTACCCATTTTACTAAAATAAATGCTTGAAAACTAAATAGAATTAAATTAAATAGAATTAAAAGCTGCCTTTAAAACAACAAAGAGAAATGGTGGAGGAAATACACAACATCATGGAAGAAAAACTGGTAAAGATAAAGAACCAATGTACTGGATTCCTATGTATTGCTAATAACTACAAGATTATGAGTCTTTTTTTAAATAAATTTATTTTATTTTATTTATTTTTCAATAAGTGGTGCTAGGAAAACTGGACAGCTACATGTAAAAGAATGAAATTAGAACACTCCCTAACACCATACACAAAAATAAACTGAAAATGGATTAAAGACCTAAATGTAAGGCCAGACACTATAAAACTCTTAGAGGAAAACATAGGCAGAACACTCTATGACATAAATCACAGCAAGATCCTTTTTGACCCACCTCCTAGAGAAATGGAAATAAAAATAAACAAATGGGACCTAATGAAACTTAGAAGCTTTTGCACAGCAAAGGAAACCATAAACAAGATGAAAAGATAACCCTCAGAGTGGGAGAAAATATTTGCAAACGAAGCAACTGACAAAGGATTAATCTCCAAAATATACAAGCAGCTCACATAGCTCAATATCAAAAACACCAAACAACCAAATCCAAAAATGGGCAGAACTAAATAGACATTTCTCCAAAGAAGACATACAGATTGCCAACAAACACATGAAAAGATGTTCAACGTTACTAATTATTAGAGAAATGCAAATCAAAACTACACTGAGGTATCTCCTCACACCAGTCAGAATGGCCACCATCAAAAAATCTACAAACAATAAATGCTGGAGAGGGTGTGGAGAAAAGCGAACCCTCTTGCACTGTAGGTGGGAATGTAAATTGATACAGCCACTCTGGAGAACAGTATGGAGGTTCCTTAAAAAACTAAAAATAGAACTACCATACGACCCCAGCAATCCCGCTACTGGGCACATACCCTGAGAAAACCATAATTCAAAAAGAGTCATGTACCACAATGTTCACTGCAGCACTACTTACAATAGCCAGGACACGGAAGCAACCTAAGTGCCCATCGACAGATGAATGGATAAAGAAGATGTGGCACATATATACAATGGAATATTACTCAGCCATAAAAAGAAACGAAATTGAGTTATTTGTAGTGAGGTGGATGGACCTAGAGTCTGTCATACAGAGTGAAGTAAGTCAAAAAGAGAAAGACAAATACCATATGTTAACACATATATGGAATCTAAAAAAAAAAAAAAGTTCTGAATAACCTAGGGGCAGGATGGAATAAAGATGCAGACGTAGAGAATGGACTTGAGGATATGGGGAGGGGGAAGGGTAAGCTGGGACGAAGTGAGAGAGTAGCTCTGACATATATACACTACCAAATGTAAAATAGATAGCAGCCACATAGCACAGGGAGATCAGCTCGGTGGTTTGTGACCACCTAGAGGGGTGGGATAAGGAGGGTGGGAGGGAGATGCAAGAGGGAGGGGATATATATATATGTATACCTGATTCACTTTGTTATACAGCAGAAACTAAAACAACAGTGTAAAGCAATTATACTGCAATAAAGATGTTAAAAAAATTTTTTTAAAGGGACACCTTAAAAAAATTAAAATAAATTTATTTATTTATATATGTATTTATTTTTGGCTGCGTTGGGTCTCCGTTGCTGTGCGCAGCATTTCTCTAGTTGCGGCGAGCGGGGGCTACGCTTCGTTGCAGTGCGCAGGCTTCTCATCGTGGTGCCTTCTCTTGTTGCGGAACACGGGCTCTAGGCTCACAGGCTTCAGTACTTGTGGCATGCGGGTTCAGTAGTTGTGGCTCACAGGCTCTAGAGCACAGGATCAGTAGTTGTGGCGCTCAGGCTTAGTTGCTCCGAGGCATGTGGGATCTTCCTAGACCACGGATTGAACCTATGTCCCCTGCACTGGCAGGCAGATGCTTAACGACTGCACCACCGGTGAAGTCCCCAAGATTATGATTCTTGAAAGCAAAAATTACACCTTATAGCTAAAATATATTCTTAATTTACTTCCTTTATGTAAGTAGATTGTTTTAACATATTACTGGGATAATGAGTTAATTAAAAATGAAAAGCAACTTATTTTTCATAAAATACTTGTCCAAATAATAGTTTCACAAAAAGAGAAAAAGAAGTACAGTTAAGCCCACTCACTGATTAAGGACAGCAGGCACAAGTGAGTTGTATCAATCCAAGAGCACAGACTCACCATTTAAATCATTTGCTTACCATTTGATGTAGGTATATAGGGTCTGCACATGCTACAATCAAAACCAATGTCTGCTACATTTTCCACTTCCTCTTCAGTATTTAAGTTTTGACAAACTGCATGCATCCATCTAGAAAGACCATATTCATACATTAAAAAAAGAAGAAATATACTGATGGCTTCCTTTTAAAAACTGCAACAGGAGCTGACAGCCTCCAACCTTAAAGCCCCCAAGTCTCATGTGCTCCTCCCACCTAGCCCACGTCACCCCTCTCTAACCATTCCTACCGACCCCGAAAAACTGTCAGAGCTGAGAAGAAGAAAAAAGCAATGAGAACAAGTACTATGAACGAAGCAAAAGCACGTTATATGAGGATGGGATAATTGCTTTATGACAAAATACTGAGTATTTCAGAGACAGCACGGAAGCTAGTTAGGGTAAGTAGAAAGGAATTCCCGTAACAGAGTGGTCCAGGTGATGCACCTACTGTGGAGTAGACAGAGCTTGTGTACGTGATAACGAACCGTCACCAGGAAATAAAAGTCACCCTGCCTTAGAACAAAGAACTGGTAGGCAGAACCCTGAGAAGCCCGTACTACTGATGAAATAATATGATTACTAATATTACATGTACGGTGCTAACAGAGCACAATAATATACCACTGAAATCAAAGACCTCAACCCTCAGAAAGCCCCAAGTGAAAAATGTTTAGCCTAGAACTGAAAATATGAAACAGCAAACTTCTGTTAAGCTTCTAGCTGACTAAAAATCTGGAAAGGAAAACTCTTACTTCTTACCGTTAAGATAGAAGAAAGTTATTTTTCAATTTCCTTTTGCTATATTTAAGAGAGAAAAGCTTACGAAAGATGAAGAAAAAAACAGCACAATACCTATCACATTGTCTACACTGCAGAATAAGGTCTTCTTCTCTATAGTTTCGGTAGCAGACGGGGCAGGAGGACAGGCTTGCACACGGAGCACACTGTGTGTAGTTGTTCTGCCATTCACATCTCAGACCTGCAGATGTCGCTCCACAGTGTCTGCACCACACACACCTGAAACCCAACACCCCACAAGTCTCAATTTTATTTACTCAGTTATTTAGTTACTGAAATTCAAGAAGCTACACAAGAACAGAACAGGGGGAAAGTATTTAATGCACATTTGAAAAATTTTCTGGTTAGTGGTATCGATCATTGTAAACATGTATCACGCAATTAAGCAGTTGCTGCTAATTTGTGAAAACTAAAGTATTGTGGGAAAGTTCTGAACTTAAAAAGTCTAACAAGGGAAACATAAGTCCTAGGGTACCATTTGCACTTCCAGCCTCCTTTGGGAACTGTCTGCAGTGGCGGGTCCAAGCAGTAGGTGTGATAACTTATGTCACAATCGTCGCACAGCAGGAGTCTTCCTGGGTCTGTCGCCTTCCCACAGGCCTCACACACAGTGCATTCCAGACACCTCCAACCCTTGCTCAGAACCACTTTCGTGATCTGCAAAAGAAACAACCAAGCCGTGTGATTCATACGTTAACCTACCCCTCATGCAAACATGATCAAATACGCCATATCTGATCAAGCGCCAAATGAACACGGTGCTTACATACCTAGGAGCAGAAAAGAGGCAAAAGCAACTAACATTTACTGAGCACCAACAGTGGCCCAATTCCGGGGTGACCACGTTCATGTACTTTTCGGAGTCTGCCTATTGGACAGAATAATATAAAGGGATCCATATTTTAATGCCTTTTTCAGTTTATGTAACTACCTTGTGCTCTGGATTTTATGTCCACTTGATAGATGTGGTAACTGGTTTTTAAAGAAAACAAGTAAATGACCCCATTATTGTTAACACAGGACTTGAAAATGTATTGATAAAGCTTCAATCTATGACATTTCATGAATTCATGATCCTGAAACTTGTGTACATCGCATAAGGACTTGTATATTAAAAATGCAAAGAAAATTAAGGTACAACATGAGTTCCCAAGGCCATTTTATGGTCTTGGAGGATTTTAGGCTAAGCAGCTAGGACTTCTTAAGTTCATATTCAGCCCTCTGCTTATTCTCCTTTGCCTCAAGGGTCTAACTTAAGTGGAAAAATTTGAGAATCTCTATGCTTCTAATAAATTCCAGAAAATAGCCACATCATGTAGTATTAAGAATTTGGAACAAACTAAGAGATCTCAAAAGACTAGAGTCTACAGGTAAAAAGGACTGCAAAGAACCTGTGTTATAACAAAATAGCAACCAATCAAGATACAGAATAAAAATTAAGATCATGAAGAATAAGGTCTTAAAACTATTTGAGGGCTTCCCTGGTGGCACAGTGGTTGAGAGTCCACCTGCCAATGCAGGGGACACGGGTTCGTGTCCCGGTCCAGGAGGATCTCACATGCCGTGGAGCAGCTGGGCCCGTGAGCCATGGCCGCTGAGCCTGAGCGTCCGGAGCCTGTGCTCCGTAACGGGAGAGGCCACAACAGTGAGAGGCCCGCGTACTGCAAAAAAAAAAAAAAACTACCTGAGAGGAAAACAAGAGTTATATAAATGAACAACTATCAAAGTAGCATCAAACTTTCCAACTCTGGATGCTAAAAGAGTGTAACAGTTTCCAATTCTACAGGAAAATACTTCTCAAGGTACAATCCTTAATCTAACTGAACAAGCAATAAGTGTTAAAGTGGAATACCTTTCAGACAAAGACTCAAAATTCATTTTCCAAGTACCCTTTCTAATGAAGTTACTTAAGAGATATGAGGAACAAAGTGAGGGTGTATACCAAGAAAAAGGAAGACGTGGGATCTAGAAAGCAATGAACCCAAAAGAGGATGTCATCCCAGAGATGTTTGAGGATGAGAACTGAGTAACAGACCTAGAAGCTACCAGCCCAGCTCAGAACAGGGAAAAGCAGAGTGTGGAAGGGGTTAAGCCTTTCCCAGAAAAACTGTTACTTGCTGAAATAATCTGATATGATCATGCTTCCACAGTAGGTAAAAACAAACAAAAACTAACGGAGAATCATGAATCATTATTTTCTTCTCGCTATTAAAAACTCCATGAAAAACAAAATGAAGTCACAGTACACTATTTAGATCTCCAGTGAACATTTATGGAGTCACAGCCAACATTGTTTATTAACTAAATATAGTAAAACAACTATACTGGGAGGATGCTGGGAGAAGGCAGGAGGTGTATTTTAAGAGCTCAATCAGCATTTATTTATTTATTTATAGAGGCAAGTCAACAAAATCTAACACACATAAAGGAGTAACACGAGTATAATATTTAGCGCTGTACAGTTAACTACAAAAAGAAGGACCTGAACGAACCCAAAGGGGTTGCGTTGTGGGGAAGAGGACTCAGATGTGAAGGCAGAAGAAGACGGGTCGGTCGGTTACCATAAGGCTCGTAAAGACATTTGCTTCTTAAGCGTGTGTATTTATTACTTTGATTAGCCTACCGATACGTTTAAATTAGTCTTAGATTATCAGGTTATATTATTTACCCAAATGGAAGAAACAGCCTAGGGTAGGAAGAGCAGGGGAGCATACAGCAGTAGCCAGCAAACTTTTTCTGTGAAGGACAGGATAATAAATATTCTAGACTTCGCTGGCCAGGAAGTATGTTAAACTACATAATTGTGCCACTGTAGTGTGAAGCTCACTACTGACGTATGTAAACAAAAGAGCACGGCTGTGTTCCAATAAAACTTCACTTGCAAAAATAGGCAGTGGGCAAGATTTGGCCTGTGTGGCAGTTTACCAACCCCTGGCTTAGAAGAAAGGTAAGATGAAGATAAAGGAGTAGAATTTTTTTTAATGATGTATCTTCATTCCACTAAGTTTTCCTGTTTCACAGCCTGTGGTCCTTTACGGCCGAATTCTCAAGTCCCTCAGTTTAAAGTGACTCTTCAACACACTACAGTCTGGTCACTCTGCCCACCACCAGTGAAACTGCTCAAGTCAGTCAGTCAAGACCTTACTTCCAAATCTAGATGACGTACTAGTGTTTATCATTTGAACTCTCTGTGGTATTTCAACATTTGAACAATCCCCCGCTTTGAAATCCCCTTAGTGCAGATTTCAGGGCTCTACTATCCACTCTTTTTTGCCTCATATTGAACTGGTTTTATCTTCATTTTTAAGAGCTCTTTGAACCAAGATATTATCCAGGGTCCCCATCCATGTATTATGTCTAAGGTATGAGAGATGTGTTTTATAGTCTAATGGATATTTGCTTCAACTATGTTGGAGTAACTGAAACGAGACCTGTCTCCCATCATAAAACACTAGAAAACTGGGCAAAATTTATGAAACACTTCTTTTCAGATACCGGACAAAAGGCAGTGTAAGACTTTTTCTGAGAGGAGGGAAACAAGCAAGGAAGAGTCCTATGATATTCTGCCTATACCCATTTTTCCAGAATGATCCCCAGGGAAGGACGAGCCCAGGCAAGTACAACGGGCTCACTGAGTTTAGGACACACTGTTGGAGTTCAGGGGGCTGAGGCAGTTGGAATGTGCAGGACAGAGCACTGGAAAGAAGGGAGCAGTAAGAAAGAACTCCAAAAAAAAAAAAAAAACAAAAAGAACGAACTCCAGGAATCAACACAGTATTTCCCTTTAGTCTTCGACTGAACACCAAGCTGCACATCCAGGAGGTCACACAAGGACCCAAAACCAGGGTAAAGAAGAGCTCCTGGGAATCTGTAATAAATATCAGAGGGCACACAATGCTGGAAGACATCTGAATCTCAACCATGTCAGACTGAAAAGACACTGGTGAATGGGGGCCTGTAGGGATCAGAAAGGGGAAGGTTTAGGGAGAATTCAGCAGAGACCTCATAAAGGCCATGCCTCAAGTATTGAACTGCTGCTAGAACAGCAGTTAAGAAAGTGTGATCTAAACTATTCACTTTAATTCACTCTGTGATGTTTTGTAGACGCTACATGATGTATAAAACATCATTACATTGGCATTATACAAGGTGTGTCTGCATATTTTTGTGTTTTAAAATATTCTCAGTAGTAATTTCTAAAACAGTAAATATTCAATCATTATTATCTTCATAGACAAAATCTCCTTGGGGTCCTCAATACTTTTTTAAGAGTGCTAAGGGTTCTAAGACCAAAAAGTTTGAGAATAGCCACCTCAGAGTGAAGGCTCTGTGGACTCACCTCAAAGCTTGACACAAAGAAGTGTCAAAAGGTTCAAACTTATCCACAAATAACTGCCTGCCACAACAAAATTTCACTGCGTTTTAAAGGAACAAAATCTAGACTCTCAACAATATACCATCACAATGCACAATGTCCACATTCAATCAAAAATTACTAGATGTTAAAAAGAAAGCTGTAAAACATTTACAAAATGAAAAATTAGTTAATACAAAATGAAAAATGTCAGGGATAATAGAAGTAGCAGACAATTATAAACTTCTCAAGGACTTGAAACAAAAAGCATAATGAAGAAAACATTTAAAACCACAAGATAAGTATAAGCTATAGAATGGAACTGAGATTAAAAAACAGAATTATCTGGGTAAAAAATCCACTGGATGAGGGCTTCCCTGGTGACACAGTGGTTGAGAGTCCACCTGCCAATGCAGGGGACACGGGTTCGCGCCCCGGTCCGGGAAGATCCCACATGCCGCGGAGCAGCTAGGCCCGTGAGCCATGGCCGCTGAGCCTGCGTATCCGGAGCCTGTGCTCCGCAAGGGGAGAGCCCACAACAGTGAGAGGCCCGCGTACAGCCAAAAAAAAAAACCCCACTGGATGGCCTTAAAAATAGGCTGGATACTGCATAATAATAGTGCATTCTGGGAATGTAATAGAACTATACAAACTAAAGCACAGAAAGAAAAACAATTGGGGGAAAAAACCCAACAAGGTGTTAGTGATCTGAGGACAATATCACACAATTTCGCACACAACTGAGATTCCAAAAAGGCAGTGAAGGAGCAGGGGGGTGGGGGGGTGAAGTGGAGGGTGTACTTTAGTATTTAAAGTACTTAAATATTGTCACATATGTATAATAATCCTAACAAACAATAATTGATTAATTATAAGAACTGGAAGCAGCATGATACTAATCAAATCAATACGTTTTTGTTAACCTGAAGAATATTTACATTAATAATTAAATCTAAGTGTACTCACCTTAATACTGACGCAGTATGGATGGTAACACTGACCACACTGAGAACAGGCAAGTAATCTTCCCTCTGCTCCTTGGCCAAAACTGCCACAAACTACACACATATCCTGAAATTAAGAACACATTAACGTATTTTAAATTCCAGACCAAACTAAGACTATACCAATATACTAATTTTATAATTTTTATAAAGCACCTTCTCAGTTGGTATAGCTCTAGAGTTAAATATTAAATGACTGCAGTATATACGGGTTAAAGTAGAAATGGGCAAGGAGGAGTTCAAAAGTGGAAGACAGGGCTTCCCTGGTGGCACAGTGGTGAAGAATCCTCCTGCAAATGCAGGGGACAAAGGTTCGAGCCCTGGTCTGGGAAGATCCCACATGCCGCGGAGCAACCAAGACTGTGTGCCACAACTACTCAGCCTGCGATCCAGAGCCCACGAGCCACAACTACTGAAGCCCGCATGCCTAGAGCCCATGCTCCACAACAAGAGAAGCCACCGCAATGAGAAGCCCGCGTACCACATGGAAGACTAGCCCTCGTTCGCTGCAACTAGAGAAAGCCCACACCCAGCAACAAAGACCCAACTCAGCCATTAATTAATAAAGTGATTAATTTTTTTAAAAAGTGCAAGACAAATAATTTAGTTCAAACCTGATGCAAAGTGAACTTGTCACTGCTAGAAAACAACACGACTGTATTGTGCATAGAGTTTTCTTCTTCCTCCTTATTTGATGAAATATCTGCAGCAGACACCTATGAAAAGCAAAACACACAAAATGGGAAGTGATCGTCTTCACCTGTATGATACCTGCCTGAAAAGCTTAAGAAGATTCATGTTTCAAATACAACTTTTTTGCCAGAGACTATACTAACAATTCCAAATTAGATTATTATTACCAAGATACTACTATAAAAGTATAAATTATGGCATTTTTAAAATTCACTTGTCTCTTCAGAGTTACAAGCCCCATAGATCAGGAAGTGAGAAAACATAAATATGTCTTTAGTAAGACTGATTAACCAGAAATTCTAATCAAGAAACAAACAAAAAAATTGTATGTGTGTATACTTATATATGGATGTACACACACACACACACACATACACACACATATATCATTCCATTTTAGTGACTCTTAAAACCTGCAATGGGGGTACAGCAAAATGAGATGTATAAAGCTATAAGTATAAAATACACACCAGATTTTAAAGACCTAGTATCAAACAAAAAAGAACGTAAATATAGGTCAAATAATTCTGCGTATTTTATAAATTCCATGTTGAAATGATACTATTTTGGATATACTGGGTCAAAAGGTATATATTAAAATTAAATTTCACCTATTCCTCTCTCTTTTTTTAACGTAGCTACTAGGAAGTTTTTTTGTTTTAATTTGTTTATTTTTTGGCTGTGCCACATGGCCTGCAGGCTGTTAGTTCCCCAACCAGGAATCAAACCCTGGCCCTTGGTAGTGAGAGCACGGAATCCTAACCACTGGACCATCAGGGAATTCCCTAGGAAGTTTTAAATTGCATATATGGTTCACATATTTCTTTGGGGGCAGCAGTGTTTTAGAATATAATTATTTTGAGTAACTTATCATAATTTCAGTCTTAGCCAAAGAATTATCAACCACTGCCGTTCAATTCTGGACTTGGTTAAATTTGACCAAATCAACTAAGTACACACTGGCTTATTAATAATTATTTCCAGAGTGCTTATCATGAAGAAAGCTCTGAATTAGATGCTAAAAAAAGAGAATGGGGAAGCCAATGCCAGAACTATAAACTCTCTTTGCTTTAAAAGCTTACAACATAGCTTGGAAGAACTGAGCTGAAACACAATAGGTTAGGGTCAAAATGAAAAGTAACAGAAATTACTGTTCTTGAAAGAAGACTAACTATCAACAAATAGAAGGAGCATATTACAGTAATAAAATTTTTCAATGCAAAAGACTTTAAACGCAGTTTTAATGAACACTTCTATGGTTTTACGACAGTAATCGATAAAAGCAATTTATAGTCACAAAGGCCTAAAGACAACATGGGAAAAGTGTAAGCAACCTATCTGGTCAGCACTAGGGAATGACTAAAACTGGGAACAATCCAAACTCTGCAGCATTTAAAAAACAGCAAGGCAGAAATCTGTGCGGATTTCCATGAAGAAAATCACATGCTACACTGCTGAGGTGAAAAATGAGCTGCAGAGTAATACATGAGCTAGGGCACTACGGTGTAAAGACACACAAAACGATTACGTGTCTGCCTTATGGCCATATATCATAGGCTGAAGCATAAGAAACTGCTGTTCAAAGGTCAAAGGGGGTTGAATGTTGGCAATTTCATATGGATCGACCTAAAATGTAAATGCCCAAAACTGGTGAAAGGGAGAAAATCAGGACTCAACTAGTAGATAAAACTTCCATCTCTCTAAAAAATATTAATTTTTTAAACTGAGGAAATGTATCCATGTGTTATATGCATACCCCAAAATTACCTTTTAGTCAAACAAGATGATTCATAAAAGTAGAATAATCATTCCATCAGTAATAAATTAAGTGCCTACCAAGAGTGGATGGAGTAATCTCAGTAATTCAAACACAGGACTAATGATACATTGAGAACATCATTAAAATACATAACTGAAACAGCTAGAATATAGGTAACAAAAGTATTCAATATATTGAAATAAGTATCCGTTTCTACCGCCCCGTCTCCAACATGGGAACACAAAACAGGTCTTACAACTGGGTAACACGTAGTAAGTAGCTCACAAATTGTAGAAGTGTTATTCTTATTTTCAAAGGAAAATTTACCCAGAGAATGCTTTTGTTAAACTGAAAAACAAGGATGGAACACAGTATTCCCCGTATCAACCAGAAACAAAGTCTGTAGTAGAAAGCTGCAGTATCCCCTAAATCAAGCAGGGGGACAAGAAAGTGCTAAAAAAAAAAAAAATCAAGATTTTTTTAAAATAGCAATTCATACATGTAAGAAAGAAAACTCTATCATCTAGCTTAGTGACACACTGTTTTCATTTCATACTTTATTTCATGATCTTGAAACTGTTAGAAAAATAAAATCTACCTCAAGTTACAAAAGTTTTATTTTCCTGAACCACAGATATAAGCCGAAGAAAAGAGAAAGCTCTAACCTAAACCTCGTAAGTTGGGCATTTTCAAGCAGGGACACAAAAAAGAAAACCAAAAAACAGAAGAGCAAATTAAACTCAAAGTGAGAGAAAAGGAATAAAGATCAGAGTGGAAATCAATGGAATAGAAAGCAGGAAAAAATACAGAAAAATGAATGAAAGCAAAGGCTGGCTCAAAAAAGGTCAATAAAATTGATAAACCTCGGGCTTCCCTGGTGGCGCAGTGGTTGAGAGTCCGCCTGCTGATGCAGGGGACACGGGTTCGTGCCCCGGTCCGGGAAGATCCCACATGCCGCGGAGCGGCTGGGCCCGTGAGCCATGGCCGCTGAGCCTGCGCGTCCGGAGCCTGTGCTCCGCAACGGGAGAGGCCACAACAGTGAGAGGCCCGCGTACCGCAAAAAAAAACTGATAAACCTCAAGCAAGACTGATGAGGAAAGTGGAGAAAAGACACAGACTACCAACAACAGGAACGAGGAACATCACTACCAATTCAAAAGGACAGTAAAGGAACACTATTATCCATTCTAGAAGAACAGATTTGTCAACCTACATGAAACAAATTCCTTAAAAGACAAATTCATGCAAGAAAAAACAGATAATCTAAATAGCCCTATACCTATGAAAGACATTGAATTTGTAGTTGAAAATCTTCCAATAAAGAAAACTCCTGGCCAAAATGGCTCCACTAATGATTCTACCTATAAATAACATAAGAAAGAAATTCCCAGCACTACACAACTTTTCTAGAAAATTGAAGAGCAAACTATATTTCCCAATCATTCTATGAAGCCAGTATTATGCTGACATGAAAACCAAAGACATGATAAGAAAATAAGACTATAGACCAATATCCCTCATGAACATAGATATAAAAAGTGTAAAGCTTTTAGCAAACTGAATCCAACGTCACGACCAAGTAGAGTTTAACCCAGGAATGCAAGATTGCTTTAGCACACACACATAAAGATGTAACTCACATATCAACAAACAAGCTACATGATCATCTCTACAAATGCAAAAAAAAAGCACATGTGACAGAATCTACTTCTGACATCTACTCTTAATTAAAAAAAAAAAAAATCTCAGCAGACTATTAATAGAAAGGAAATTCCTCACACTGATTTAGGATGTCTATTAAAACAAAACTAAGGCTAACACCATACTTAATTATGAAAAACTATATGCTTTCTCCTCAAGGTCAAAAACAAGGTTATCTGAGCTCTTCACTTCTGTTCGACACTATACTGAAGGTTACAGCAAATGCAATAAAGAATAGACACGAAAGGACTCCAGATTAAAAAGAAACACGTAAAACTTTATCTGCAGACAACGTGATCGTTTATGTAGAAAACCCAATGGATTCTACAAATAAGCAATTAGAATAACAGATACACAAAAATGAGTAGTATTTCTGAATACTAGCAATTGACAAACACAATCTGAAATTAAGACAACACTACCATTAACGATAGCATAAAAAAATATGAAGATGAGATAAATCTGATTAACAGTATCTGTTCAACCTGTCTGTTGAAAACTAAAGAACATCGCTGAAAGAAATTAAAGAAGACCTAAAGAAACGGAGAGATACAGGTGCTGATGGCTTCAAAAACTCAATATGGTTAAAATGTCAATCTTCCCCAAATTAATCTATAGTTTGAATGCAAACACAATCAAGATCCTAGCAGGCTTATCTGTAGATATTGACAAGCTAATACTAAAATTCATATAGAAGTACTAACAGTGTTCGATTTCAAGAGTAGTTGTAAAGTAGAAGTAATCAAAATAGTGGAGTATTGGCCTAAAGAAATGGAGCAATCGTACAGCATGAGATTCCAAAAATAGATCCACATATATGATAACTAATTTTCAAGAATGATGAAAGGCAATTCAGAGAAACAGTGCTAAAACAACCGGCTACTCAGTATGTAAAAAAATGTCATACCATACATTTAAAAAACTCAAATCGCATTATAGATCTAAATGCAACACCTTTCTAGAAGAAAACACAGAATATCTTTGTGACCTTGGGTGACACAAGTATTTCTCAGCACCAAAAAGCAAAATCCACAGAAGAAAAAAATTAATAAACTGGACTCCATCAAGATTAAATCAACTGCTCTGTGAAAGACACAGTTAACAAAATGCAAAGACAAACCCCAAAATGCAAGAAAATATTTGCAAATCATATATATGATGAAGAGCTTATGTCCAGAATACATAAAGAAATCTCAAAACTCAGTTAATTAAAAAACTACTCAAGTTTGGGCTTCCCGGGTGGTGCAGTGTTTAAGAATCCACCTGCCAATGCAGGGGACACGGGTTTGAGCCCTGGTTCAGGAAGATCCCACATGCCGCAGAGCAACTAAGCCCGTGAGCCACAACTACTGAGCTTGCGCTCTAGAGCCCGCGAGCCACAACTACTGAAGCCCGCGTGCCTGGAGCCCGTGCTACGCAACAAGAGAAGCCACTGCAATGAGAAGCCTCTGTACCGCAAGAAAGAGTAGCCCCACTCGCCGCAACTAGAGAAAACCCATGCGCAGCAACAAAGACCCAACACAGCCAAAAATAAAAACAAATAAATTTTTAAAAAAATACTCGATTTTGGAAAATGTATTAAAGATCTGAGGAGTGACTTTATCAAAGAAGATATACAGATAGCAAATAAGCACCTTAAAAAGCTGATCGATATCACAAGTTATTAGAGAAATGCAAGTCAGATACTCTTAACATACCTGTTACAATGGCTAAAATTAAGACGACTGGCCATACCAAATGTGGGTGAGTATGTGGAGGAAATGGAACCTTACATATTCTTGCAAATATAAAATGTCACACCCAACTTGAAAACCAACCTTTTCTTAAAAAGCTAAGCATATACCTACCATACATCCAGCCATTCCATTTCTATATGTTTACCCATGAGAAAAGAAAACATATCCACAGGTGAACTTATATATAAAAGTTTGGAGCAGTTTTATTTCTAATAGCCAAAAAATGGAAGCACACATAATGTCCTTCAATAGGTGAACAGATACACAAACTGTGGCACATCCATACTACGGAATGCTCTTCAACAAAAATGAACTGTTAACACATACAAGAGCATGAATTAATATCAAAATAATTATGTTGAGTGAAATAAATCATATCAAAAAAGAGTATATTCACCATGATTCCACTTACATAGACTCCAGAAAATGCAAACTAATCGACAGAAATGGAAATCAGATCAGTCATTGCCTGGGGGTAAGGCAGGAAGGAAGGCAAAGGGATTTCAGAGAGGCACAAAGAAACTTTGAGGGCCGAATATGTTCTTAACTGTAGTGTGGTTTTCAAGGGTGTACACATGTGTCAAAACCTATGAGACTGTACACTTCAAATATTTGTACCTTATTTTATATCAATTTTACCTCAATAGGCCTATTAATTCGGGGAGTGGGGAGGGAGGGAGGGAATTGCTTTAAAAAAAAAAAACACCAGAATCCAAGTTTCCTTACTCCTTTAGCAGCAAACTGAACAATCCCACCTGTATCCTGGACTTAATATGACAATTAGAATCTGAAAAACAGTAGCAAATTGAACAATCCCACCTGTATCCTGAACTTAACATGACAATTAGAATCTGAAAAACAGGGTATCGGTAAAATAGTAAAGTTACTGCAGGAAACATCTGCTATTATTTTTTGCCAAATGCAGTTTTTTCAATACACATTTAAACAAAGCCTCTTAATGTGCCAATGACCATACAGTTATCAATCTTAAATTCAAATATGTCAAAGACAGTCATAAAATCTTCAACATTTTTAGACTCCATACCAATCTACAACATTTCTAATTTTTTCTGTAAACCATATTGCAACACTGAGAGCAACTACAATCAAAAATTTAAAACACCAACATAATTAAATTCTTCAAATAAACTCAAGAATATAACAGGAGTTTTGTTTTAATAGAAGAGCAAATATACTGCATATTGGATTTTGGAGAAGAAAGATCAGAGTCAAAGAGGAAGGTAAGAAAAAAGGGATGAGAAAGTAGAAAATATAAAAGAAAACCTCACCAGAGGTTTAAAAAGAAATGCAAATGGAGATAAAATTTTAGCCTGTTTATGGGACTCTTAGAATCTAAGTAATTTGGTACAAATGAGCTGATCGTCGTCGGCGGACACATTAAGGACTGTAGCAAATGTAAAGTGAGCAGGCCTTACCCCGGGCAACACAACTGCCCCGATTCCACTTTTCAACTTTGATCTGCCTCTGCCGCCTCGTCCTGACAGTCCCGCACCACGAGGTCTCCGCTTTCCTGGAAATCCTGACCCCCGGCCCTACACGACAGATACGGAAAAGTCAGCATTCTGTAAAAGCCCAAAAGAATTTTAAATCCAAAATGTGAGATAAACCGTCTTATTAAATGTTACACAAATACTTGCTTCTCCCTTTTATTCCAATCAGATGATAAATATTAAGAGACCAGGCTTATTATTTGCATCTTTCAGTATGTATTCTACGACTTAAACATCTACAACCTTAGAATCAAACTTGGTCTGTTACTGTGAATGCCCTGCAACAGCAAACCTTGGCACTGTATTTCCGTTTCCTAATCCTACATCCTAGGTGGCAGAAAAGCCACAACTCTATCCAGGTATTTTCAGGCGCAACAAATTGTATTGTATTATAGAGCAAGTATGAGGAAGGACTCTCTCGCTAACTGGTTTCTTGTAATTGTATTGATATTAATAGTTATCATATGCTGAGTACTTATTATGTACTGCTCGAAGCACTTGTTCCTCTCAACAGTCTCATAAGGTCAATACTATTTTATCATCCCCACTTCAGAGGTAAGTACACTGGGGAATAAAAAGGTTAAGTAACTTGCGCCAAGTCAGACACCTGGCAAGCCTGGCTCCAGTGACCTCACTCTTAACCACTATTCTGCACCGCTGCGTTGCACGAAAGCTCATTTTTACTATGTGCAACAGTATTTTTTCTGTCGTGAAAACTGTCAATTTCCTCTAACCGTTCAATACCTGACCATACAGGAAAGCTGATGAAAAATTAAAAGGCTTGCTTTAAATCACCTAGATAATAATTACTTCAAGTGGAAATAATTTATGTGAATTTTTACACAAGAAAAAATTCTATGGGAAAATATGTTGAATTCCCTGATATTTTAACAAATAAGCACTAAGGTTTTGTGTTGCTGTTTTCTTATTTGTTCTCAGACTTATGTATTACTACCTGAAAACACCTGGCATCTACACCTACTTGTGCTGTGTGTATTTAAGATTACTAAAATGCTCAGGAAAACCCTGGTTTTGTTTTCCCTACGTGACACCTTCAGCTGAGGTCACCTGCAGCAGTCTGAAACACTGAGCTCATTACCTATTTGGCAGAATGCTCTCCAAGTCAGCAAATTATGGTTATACTGTGAGCACCAAAAAGACACACGTGAACAAGAGGGAAGGGGCGCTTTCGTTCCTTCAGTTTTTTAGTAAAAGCCAACTTCCAGTTTTCCTGCTGCCTCTCCTTATCCTCTTAAGCTGCTTTCCTTCAGATCCTGAGCTTCTCTGAACAAGCGACAGGGTAGTGTTGAATTGGATAGTTTCTCTTGTGGTTTTTCAATAGGTATAAAAGATTTTTTAAAAGTCAGTGACTGAATCAAGACTACAGTAATCCCTCAATGTATTTCTCCTCAACATCCAATGACACAGGTAAGAATAAGTGAAGATCAGTGGTATATGCTTCATAATGGTCAAACAAGACCTCTTTAACTCTTCTAATTAATATTTACATTTTCAACACCTTGCATGCTATCAGAGTGAGCTGAAAAATAGTTCTTCCAACAGTGATAGAAAATAGGAAAGCAGAATCTAGAACTCCTTTGAAATCCTTAATTGGTCTAAATTAAAAACCCTTATTCCAGAATTATATTATTAAATATAGAAGATGAAGAATACTGTCTTCTCTAGTCAGGAAAATTTTTTTAACTTTTCAGATGATTAACACTTTCCCAAATTAATTTTTCACCTTCAAAATGCATCAGACAACTTCAAGGACTAACAGAGTCATCCACCAATGACATGAAAAAGACATCCTATAGTTTTTAGATTATTAACACAGAAAATGAAATCTGCTGCAATTCTGCTATTTTTTCTCCATTAGTACATAATAAATTAATGTAGCTTTTCTTTTGTTCTTTTCTAAGCAACAAAATTTTATGATATGATGAACAAGTCTTTAATTACTTTATAGCCTATGTGACAAGGATTTCCCCCGTAGAAATACTGGTAATTACAACATAAAAGGAAGCAACTGTAAAAAACGGTATTAAAAATTTACACTTAAGATCAGTCAAGTAAAATGGCAATTTAATTTCCTCCTAGTGCAGGTTTTTAAAGGCAAGCACGTTGCTTCTTCATATTAAAAATTTTAGATTTAAAAAGTGGCTCTGGAAACTAAACTATTTATCTAGAAAAGAAAGGTTTAATTCTTAACTTCTACTCGGACAAAACCAACCAGAAAGAAATGATATACGAATGTAAATGCAATTTTATTTACCACTTTGATGCTCCAAATGGCACTGCCAGGAAGCTGCCTGGGTTTAAAAATTTCCCGGCCTTCTGAAATGTCTGGGGACCAGGAAGGTGGGCTCACTGTATTATGGGTACTCCAAGCCCCCTAGGATATGGCAGGTGAGAAAATAGATGTATAAAACTCCGCAACATAAAAGGTCAAAGCCAGCAACTAAGGAATTTTAGAACAGCAAAAACAAATGCAGACGTATGGAAATTTAGGACAGATTGCTTCAAGGTAGTAAGGAAAATAAGCTTATCACTTACAGTGACTTTATACTTAAATGTTTGTAGCTACAATTTACATTAAATGTTTTATTCTGGTTGAAACATCAGTACAATGAAACGTATTAAAAATCAAGGTTTACATGACATCAGCATTGACTCATGAACTGCAATTACGGCACCAAGATATAAATAAATGTCAATCAAACTTTAAGAATTAAAACTATAAGAAACTATTTGGGGATTATTTTCTTCTAACAACTATCACTCTACTGGAAGGGAGAAAAGAATAAACATAAAGAATGTTATGTATACTTCTTGCTATAAACCACCAAAACAGTAGGCCAAAAAAATGCAGTCAGAAACATGAGCAATCAACAGACACATTCACTTTAAAATTTGGAAAGTTAGTTTGTAACCATAAGATGCAAATACCATTATAATCCTAACATTTAATTACTCTTCCTTCAGTGACCGTTAGTTGTGGGGTTTGATTTTTATTTTTATTTAGGGGACTACTACACTTGGATTATATCCAGGGAACTAATTTTAAAAGTAGAAAAATGTTAAAGCAAATTGTCCTAAATTTGCAAATTAAAATGCCTGATGTATCTGATTATTTATATGAGAAACAGTACTTACTAAAATAGTTAAGATAAAACTAAAACATTCTGCTTCCAGATAACCCCATTCAGCAATAACCTGAACTAATCTGATGAAGATGCTAATAAGCAGCATAAAGAAAAACGTTTACTCCACAAAGATAACACTTTAAACACAAATGTCAAACAGTACAGAACCTATTTGGAATTAGATAATTCAACAAAGCATGCTATAATTTTACCAATTAAATGATCAAAACTAAAGACAAGAAACACAGTACTTACCAGGTTTCTAGAACACTAACACACTAACAAGTAGTAGCCTATCAATCCCATTAAAATACCACCAGGGAATTTAAATAACTAGAAATAAGAACTTGACTATCCTTTGGGGAGGAGACAGTTAATGAAATAACAGTATTTCGAGAAAGACCACACAGGGAGAGACTGGTTTCACTTTAATTAACCTACCCTCCGCTCAGCTAACAGCCATGCTGATTTCACCTGACAAATGCTTTCCCACTAACAGATCACCTTGCGTCTATGTCCACACCTGTCTTCTTTCCTACTGTGTCCAGGGCCTTCTGTAACCTCTGCGCTGACCAAAGCAATTTCTCTATTGTCGTTTCACCGTCAGCATCTACTTACAGTTCTGCTGGGCTCTGTGCAGCACATCAGTGAATGTTTCTCTGCCCTCCTTCACTGACCCTTCTCAGCCTCCCTTTTGAGTTCTTCCTCCACTTGACCTCTGAAGCCCCACTGTTTTCCAGGGCGGAAGCCTGGACCACTCTCCTGTGTAGTCTTGTCCTAAATGATCTTATCTACAATGAGGGCTGTGAACACTCTCTGGGATGTTGTTGTTCCCCAAATTCACGTTTCTAGTTCTAACATGTTCTGAGAGCTCCAAGTTATTATGATTTTCAACTTCCTTCTTAGCACTTCCATTTTGTCGCACAAAACCTCTCCAGTTTACTACGTCTAAAATCTCTCCCTTAAACGAGTTCCAACTCACAACTTTTCCCCATCTTTAGAAATGGATTCCAGTCCGAGTCAGAGAACTGGGAGTTGTTAGACCTGTTCTCTTCTCTCATCACTGTCCTCTGCCCCTTCAATCCTCTCCCTCACCACTCCTTTGATCCAAACCATCAGTAAATTCAGCACATTCTCTCTTCAAGTTCTGTCTCTGGTCATTCTGTTTCTCTGCACTCCCACGGCCGGCACCACCTCTCAGCTAGCCTGCTGCAAAGGTCTACTTCTCTTTATGCTTCTTCCTCACCTGCACCTCCTCAAGCCTTTCCCCACACAGCAGCCAGGGGGACTCCTAAAAAATGTAAATGTGACCAAGCAAGGCTCTCCTGCCCTGTTCCAAACCCTCTGATAGCTCCACAGTGACACTTAAAACTCAAACCTTTCCTACTGCCTCTCTTCAGTTGCATCTTGTGGCATCTCTCACTGTCAATATGCCCTAGCTACCCTGGCTTCCTTGCCATCCTTCACACACGCCGAGCTCTTCAACAGTGGGGACCTACTGACTCAGAACTACACCACCTGTCCACTGGCTGGCGTCTCCAGAATCTTCAGGTATGGCCTTAAATACCTCCTCCTCGAAGAAGCCTTCCCGGGCACTCCAAGTGAACCATGTATCCTTTACAACACCTTTAGCATCTGCATACTGAACACAATACGGGGTCATCTGTTCTATTGTTTATCAGTATTTAGTGGTAGAGAGTGAGAGCAAGAGGTATAAACCTCATTCCCTCAACGTTTCCATGCAGTGTTCTTCTCTGAGGATATCTGGCCAGTGTACGTATTAAATTCCTTTTGGTAGATCGTTTAATGGTATATCAGCAGATAGTCCTTAAAGTATACCATAAAAAGTCATATTCTAAAATAATATTTATTCATAATTTATAAGTTAGCTTTGATGCCAAAATTATATCTCATTTCAAAAAGCATTCACACTTCATATAACATGGATGAACAAAATGAAGGGCTCTATAGATTAAGAATGTTTAGATGCTATTTCAGGGATAATTAGACAACCGTTCAACTGCTATGAAAAACTTATACAATAAAAGCCTGGGTAATTACATTATAAATTTTAATAAGTATGTTATCATAAGGCATTGGAAGGTAGAGCACGTGCAATTTTATAGGAAATGAAGAAAATTATGATTACACTTAGATATTTTCACAAAGAAGAAATTACCTAATATATTCTTTAGACCTTAAAACTAAAATACTGATCTAATTATCAACTGTAGTTATAAATTACCCTTCAGATCTCAGCTTTGATCGAAAAGAATTTACACAGACCATTCAGAAGAGGTCAGATGCCCCATCTACTGTAACATGGTTTACACCGTTGGTACACTTGGTTTTACTTTACTGCACTTGTATTTATCTATTGCCACTGGAGTATAAGCTTGATGGCAGACACTCTGCTCTTTTCGTTCACTGCTATGTTAAGTAAGCCTTCTGTTCAGCACTTATTGAACGTCTACTTTTTCTACTGAGCATTTTTGCATACATGTATTCATAAATGCATCAATAAACACTGTACTGTGATATGAAACACACTAATTCCATCAGTTGTAGCCTAGAATCTTGGACTTCTTCACCTATTAAAAAATTACCAACCTATTCCATGCACTGTTGTTACTCTTAAACCATCTACAAACTAAAAAAGAAAGGGTTAAAAAATGTAACCATCAGGAGAATTTAAGTTACAAAGAGCGCTAAACAGAACCAACTTGTTCTCAAATGCCACAGAAACTTTAAAAATACTATTTGGCAGAGACTGAATTCGATTCCAACAATAATTATTACTGTTTAAAGTTGGTATTCAGTTTTCTGCTTTGAGGCCAATTTATCAACCTAGTAAAATTACAAAGCTGTTACAAAGACTGTGGGAATAGGGAAATGGGACAATAATGGCAGGTGGAGGGTAGGCTATGATGGGCAACTTTCTATTAGAAGTCAAACCCTGTTGCTGGCTGTTACATATGATCAATGTCATGATTAGGGCCCAAGAGTATCCAATTCTACTGAATCAGTTTAAAACGTGGCCAGAGAAGGTCAGGTATGTCTCCTGGGAAGATTCACACCACCAAGTCCTACGTCCACCCTCTCCCTAACATACTGTGCAAAACCAAGATTGCTATTATTGGGTGAGTTTGATTCAGAGAAAGTGAAAACAGTGAAACGAGAGTAGAAAGGAGGACAATTAGTAAGAGAAACTGAAAACACAAGCATTTATAGTTTGCCTTTTTGGTACATACATTCACTCATGTACATTACAGCTATTGTAGCAAACAATTCATTTTTTTATGACTTACAGAATTCTTTTAACATAAATAAGTCATACACAAAACTGAGTTCAACATCAAACAGAACAAGAAATTTAGTCCTGAGAGTGATAAGAGATAAACTGTATACATACAGAAATGGCTGCTGCCAGCTTTAGCCCTCGGTAATTTAAGAAAGTGAATTTGGCTGGTGCCAGCAATCGTTTTAGTAATGGCTTAAAAAATGTAACAGGCACAAGAGAACTAAGAGGGATGTATGATACTTCTGATCTGTATATGTTGTAGGTTGACACCCCAAAGGCTAGACATTTTTTTAGGATGAAAACTACAGTTTCTCAATGGTTTAGAGCAGTGTTTCTTGGACTTCAGGCTGCATGGGGATCTTCTTAAAATAGACATGTTCACTCAGGTTAAGGTGGGGCCTGAGAGTCAGTGTAACAAACTTCCAGGTGATGCTGATATTCCTGGTCTGCAGGTCACATTCTGAGTAGCAATGGTTTAGTCATTTCTCCCAGAAAACATGCCTAAGCCTGTAAGCCTGAGTAGAGTTTTTCCTCTTGCCCTCTCTGCTTTCCCACAGTACCCTGTGGTTTCCTCTACTGCAGCCTCTATCACACACAGAATAATTAAATAGGCAGTTTAGTTCTAAAATCTGTGCAACCACTACGTGGCACTGAACTTGAAAACCTACTACATCTTGTATTTACTGTGGCCAGGGTTTGACTTGGTCGGGCCTGCAGTTATTTTCACTGGCACATTTCCTTAGAAATAGTTATGAGTCAACATGATGGGTTTCAGGACCACCACTTCACAGCCAAATTTAACACATGAAGTCTCCATTTTCACATAATATCTGCATTATCCTGCAAATCAAGAAAGAAAGCAGGGCAGCACTACCGCTTGCTATGTGTCAGGGGGTTTACAGGTGTTATCATTAAATTCTAACAACCATCTGATGTAGTTTTATGGATGAAGAAACCAAGAGAGTTCACATGGTAACTTGCTTGGTGTCCCACAGACAGTAATGGAAGAATAAGGCTTTGAAGTCAAACAACTGCACTATGGAAATATTCATGCTGAATTTCTATTAATCAATCTTTCCCAGGATCAATTAATTACAGTACAAATATATAAATAATACAAAAAAGGCTTCTTAAAAGTCACTTTTATAAAATGCCACACAGTGTTCAGACTAGAAGGTATGTGGGAAAATCACTGTTGGCATCTACTCTACAACTTTTATTCCTCATAAAGAATAGAGAATATTTACCTATTTACTAATGAAACCTTTTTTGATAGGTTCTAAGACAAAGTATCAGTATGTAGGTTTACCTCATAGGTATCCAGGAATAGACAATTACAACTACTAGAGTAATTTCCTTTAATGAATACCATTATGTATACATTATATACAGCAGTACTTTAAAATTCAAATTTATTTTAGTTAAAAGCTGGATATGAAATAATTTATCAAGAACAGAATCTCTCTTTATTTGGATGATATGATTCACCAATCTGCCTTTTTTAACTTTAAAAGCAAAAACCAACCAACCCCCCAAAATGCCAACAGTGCTTCTTACTAAAAGGTTTACGTCTAGAAACCAGAAATGGAAGAAAGAGAAGGGAGGGAGGCAGGGAGGGAGGGATTGCTTACTTGTAATTAATTGTTAACAAAACTATAATCCTCTACAGCTCACCACTGGAGGCCTGTTTTGCTCTCACAGGAACAGATTATGAAACTGATATGTTAATTCGAGACACTTCAATTAAAATGCTATTGCAATACACAAGTATGTTATAAAATTCTAGGGTTCTTAATAAACTACTTAAATTGATGAAAAATAAGAAATTCAGTTCACAACGTAATGGCAAAGTGGTTACAATCTAATGAAGTACTATTTTTGGAAACCTACTCTATTGAAGAAATTTCACCTTCTCTATGAGAACCTCTCAACAGATGTCAGTCTTAGAATTTATGTAAATTCCTAAGCTCTCCACATATATGATGTTAGCAACAACAACAACAAAAAAGGTGGAAAGGTAAAATGAAGAAAAAAATTTTTAGCATTTGAAAGTTATCAAAATATATTTAAGAGTACTTATGTTTTTCTATGAAATTTTCTTTAAATATTTAAGAATACTTCAAGAAAATGTTTCTAAGAAAACATATTTCATAGAAGATTTAACAAAAACTTTCAATATTATCATGAGAGCAATTAGTACATGAGTGTCTGAAGTAGATCACAGTCATGTGATTTCATTAAATATTTTCCCATAAAATAAGATGATACAAATAAGATATCTTGTTCTATCCAACGCATAGTCTCCACAAAAGCAAAGCAGTGTATCAACAAGCTTTTTGAATCACCAAGTGAAGGTTGTTTCCTATACAACTAAAACAAAACTGGGAGGTAGAACATGGCCTACAGCTGCTTGTGAGATTAGCAGCAAATTGTGAGGTAGTAATCAGACAGTAGCAGCTAAATAGAAAGGAGAATACTACCACAGTTGAAAGAGAACATAGCAGAAGTAGTAACAGTAACAAATATTAAGACACAGTTCATGTAAAATGGGATGAACTTGGAAGAAAAAAAATATATGTACATACACACTCTCACACACATACAAAAATACCCACACTATTTTGGAGCATAGGTCAACAGAATAATAATCGTAATGGCTTCTCAGTTGGAGCAGAAGTTTCTAAATAAGGAGAGACACCAGTAAAATTTAACAGGAATATTTATGATGCAATATCCTTAAAGAATGTAAATGTCTGAACCAAAATTAAATTTGAGATTCAAATTTCCGTTGCTAAAGTCTTTTCAGAGCCAAAACTACACAATTAGTATATGCTATTCAAAAAAAGAAAAGGAAAATAAAAGAAAAAACTAAGGATGAAGAAACTACTTTGAGAAGAAAAATCTCTCTTAGTAGAATAGAAAATAAATATCAAGTAGGAGACTAATTTTCACATTAAAATAAAGTTTGATTTAACTTTTTTACTGGTGTCACAATCCCAAAATTAGACGATCAAAATATTATTATTCCTATAAAAAGTTAAACTTTAATCACTGAAAGCAATTTAAATCATGAGACTTAAAACTCCAAATTATTATTGTGACTAAACACTTCTGCACTGTTTGATATCTTGCTGTTTTATGAAAAACTTCAGAAAGTAGAAATTTTGTAGAACACATAATTCTTAGCTATAGTATCTTCACTTTGCTTTGTAGTTTCACTCAAATCCCACTGAAAAAGATCTGGAACTTACCCTTACAGGGTAGAGTTCACAATCACACAAGTTAGAACAATCATGGGAAGAACTCCCTTCATTTCCTGAAGATCAACAATATAATCCTAAAATTTTGTTCACAAAACCACTGAAGTAAGTCCTAACTTTAAAAAACTTCCCACAAAAAGTTAGCAATCAACAGAAAAAACAAAATGATAAGTTTCCCTGCATGAAAAATACTCTAGGTAAATTCTGATGCTTAAGCAGTTAAAAATATGTACAACGAATAATATCAATAAACAAACATATTTGAGGGGAAAAACAAAGGTTAATTACACTATACCCAAAACCTTACTTTTTTTTTTAAGTCTCTGCTGTTACTATGGCATAGAACTAAAAACTTCTTTAAAGTGTTTTCTATTAGAAACTATAATCAAAGAGGTTGCACTTAAATTCCAATAAGATCACTTCAAGTTTAATAAACTAGTCTTCATTAACAGTGTGTTTTTTGAAGTGGCCAAAACACATAAGTCGACATTACATCTACATTCCACCTAAACGGGAAAACCTGCCCTCCAAACCAAAGCTACACATACACTTTTTTTTACTTTATAGAATCACTCCAACATCTTTTCTATCAACATCATTAAAATCACCATACCTGTCTGGACCGAGGTCTCCCAGGAGAAAATTTCCTTTTGGTAATAGCTGGTTTACCCATGCCAATTTTGGGGGTGACTGAGATGTAAGTTGTTGGCATGACGTTTCCAGCAGAAGCACTGGGAGTCGACGGGTAAGTATGCAGCATGTCGTGGGAAGGCAAGTCGGAAGGAAGTGCTGGAGAGGAAGACGCCTTTGCCTTGCTCATGCCCGCTGCTGATGAAGACGGTGACTCTATCTCAGATGGTAATTTTACAGATTTGCTTTCTTGGCATACACCATCTTTCACACAACTCTCAACTGCAGGAGCCACTTCAAAGTCCATAAATGCAGTAGAAGGTTCAGGATTTTCTTTCTGTTCCATTTCTTTTGGTACCCTTTCTATGGCCAACTGTTCCTTAGAACATAACGCCGTACCTTCCCCACCGGGGGACGGGACAGTGACGGATTCAGTGTTGACTCCTGGAGACCGGGATTCTTCTGGGGATGCCGCCATGTTAGGTCCCTCCAACAAGTGCACTTCCCCCTGCTGCACAGTGACCTGGGGGGCAAGGGCTTCAGCGCTGTCTGTCACTTCCATTTTGTTCTCATTTTGATCTGCACCGCAAGTGTGCATCACTTTAGGAGGCATTTCCATTTCTTCGCTATCAGCTTCACGAGAAATCTGATTTTCCAATTCAGGATTCATTTTATCTTGGGATGATTCTATAAAATTTCAAATATCTATTATGTTAATGTACCTATGAATTTTAAAATTTCTAACTATGATTAGGTATAAAACATTAATGTCTTACATGTCTGTAGCTCTATGGTTTAAAAATAATAAGCCTGGGTAGAAAAAAAACGTTGGCGGGGCGGGGGGGATCCAAAACATACTTTTTCTTAAAACCATGCCTTAAGTCAGAAGGTATTCATCAAGAAAGGCAATAAGGCAATTACCAAGTTTAGTAAAGGTCAAAAGAGAGCAGGGTTTATGGATTAGAATCAGTCACCGATCAGACCAGAAAACCTACAAGAACACTACCTTAATGGGATCCCCAGAGTTTAAGGTAATTTCTGGTAAGAATATTAAAATAGAATTCATTTCTAATATAACTATTATTATGATGTTTCACAGTTTGGTCACTTACAAGAGGATTTAAAATTTTGTAGGTGAAGTTATACTCATTTTACAACTAGGAAAATGAGGCTCAGTGATATTACATGATGTGTCCAAATTAAAAAAGTTTAGTCTAGAATAAAAAGAATTTTGCAATAAGCCGACACAAGATGTAACAAAGCTTCTGTAGACTCAAATATGTAATGACCATAGACAGAAAAGACGTATTTCACTTAGCCATACATGCTAACACAATCAATACATTTTTTTGGATATAATTATTGTTCTTCCTCATCATCTATAACCAAAGAGACTTATCTTAGCAAATCAATAAAAAGAATTAGATATCAGAAGTATCTATAGTCACTGACTACTAAATTTTTTTTTTTTTTTTTTTTTTTTTGTGGTACACGGGCCTCTCACTGTTGTGGCCTCTCCCCTTGCGGAGCACAGGCTCCGGACGCACAGGCCCAGCGGCCACGGCTCACGGGCCCAGCCGCTCCGCGGCATGTGGGATCTTCCCGGACCGGCGCACGAACCCGTGTCCCCTGCATCGGCAGGCGGACTCCCAACCACTGCGCCACCAGGGAAGCCTGACTACTAAATTTTAAATCAGGGTACTAGTAAGTTAAACCTTTAACCCAATATTATTTAAGAGTAAGGTTAGAGGTCCAATTGACATGGGCCCTAAGTGGCTCTATTAAGTAAGACCACTGATGATAAAAAGCACTTATTTCAAATGCCATCAGGGTAATTTCTTATGTACATTAATAAAGACACTAATTTCCTTATTTACTATTTACCACGGTGACTGAAATTTATATATGTTCTTATACCAAAATGAAATCTCACTTCTCACTCCTGCTTTATTGAAAGACTATAGTTGAAAAGGAAAAAAACATCAAATAACAGATCTGATCATACTAAATATTTTTAAACACAAAAGTACTTCAAAAATACTTTAATATTTTAAAAGTAATAAAAAATGGAGTTTTAAAACAGAAAATACATATAAATGAATATTTTTGGTTTAAAACCGAAAGTATCACCATTTGAGTGACTCAAGTAAAACAATCTTAATGCTATATGATGCCTAAATTATGTGCTCATAATAGTAGACCGACTACCTCAAGTCTCACTGGCAAAGAGGAACGTTTGCAATACACACTCAGAACACGAGGATGTTCTTTCTCCTCTGTGCTAGGCAGGAAGGATTAAGATAAAAGCGCAAACATGCTCTATTTCTGCCTTAGAAATCCACTGCCAATGGTTTTCCAGAAGAGGATCACCTAACCACAGACTGAACTACCGTCATGTGAGTATAGCAATAGTAAACAATTCATCTCTAATTTGAAAAGTCACCTTAGCAGACTATGACTCGAATCGCATAGCAACCATAAAGGCGTTATGCTATAAATCAATCAAATTAGATGATATGAACATGTTGCCTACCAGCAATGAGAAGTCCATGCATGCCATGACTTTCCGGTGGATCACTCCTCTGCTGCTCTCCAGTATGGATGTGAGCTGCTGTGAATAACACACTTATGGAATCTCCAGCAAGGAGTCCAAACTCCTCTAACACTGCCTTCTCAACAGTAATTTGGGTAAGATATTTATCCTTCTGCCAAATTCCAATTTCAAATATAAGCATAAAGCATCCTGTTACTATTCATTTGTTAAGTAGGATATGGAAATGAAACTGGATATGGAAGGAATCTGATTATGTACTATAAGATTATTATATAGTTTTGTCTTATTTTTCTTCACTTTATATCTTTATGAAGTATAATTTTTAATGAGAGGTGTTTAAATATAAACTTAACCTCAAAATATCTCAAGGGCTTTTTATGTATACATTCAACCTATATAACGCAGTATCACATACAATCAATCCCACAGACTTTGAGGTGAGACCAAGATTAAATAAGTTGTTTTCCCCAAACCTGGTCTCTCATTAATTCCAGATCCTCAAGTACAATAATAGCTATTACCAATAATGCAAAAAGCTTAACTGAAATATCATTGAAATAACCCTCAACAAGACTGCTTACATGATCTAAAACAATGAATTTTTCATTATCTCAGCATGAAACATCTCACAATCAGCAACAGCTCTAGTTAGTAATTACAAAGATAACTAAAGAAAGAACTTGCCTTTTAATGAAAATCACTTGATCCCTAAACAAAGTATATATTTATGAGTAAGTCTAGATTACAGCTGAACTATCAATACAATATATACATGCCCTTTCCCCAATTAATTTCTAAGTTTATTTTATTTAAAAAGGCTCCTCTCTAAATAACTTCGTACATGACTATGTCTCAGCTTATTTTTATCTAGGGTACTAAAGTTGCAGATGTTCACATATTCACTCTACACACGCATTTTCTTCAGAGAACAGACTGTCCATCACCAAAAACACCCTTACCATCTGGAACAGTCCCAGGCGCGGGCTGCTGGCCACCGACGTCTTTATTAGCCGCGTGCTCCAGAAGTACCATGTGGTCCTCAGGGCCTTCAACTTCCATTTCATTGTTACAATCTTAACAGAAGATTATTTATTCTTTAGCTCAGAATGAGTTCTTCTGTTTTTGTTAACTAAGTCAACAACTATCACCTTGTCCTAATGGGGGTAAATTATCCCTGAAAATGCCATAAATTCTTCTTCAGATTTTTCTATTTTGAACCAAATATATATTTACATTTTTCCAATACGGAAAATATAATGAATTAAAAAGTAACTGGAATTTTATTATTTTGAAAGGATACTGCACAACTGTATACTGATGGCATACTAGAAACAAAATGTTAGTAACCAAGATGTGTCTACTTAAACCCCTTGCAGATGATAAAACAGAACTTCTATAGACTTTGCCATTCATACTGATGAAAATGAAAAACGATGATTAGCAGGTCTGTTCCCTTTATGATCTAAGAATCTTGTTATTACGTTTATAACCCAATGGTCTACTAATAAAACTACATGAACAAAATTTAATAAAACTAAAATTTGTTTGGAGTAAAATAACCCAGAGTATGAAGTGCAAACTAGGTCATAGAGCCAAACAGTAAGGAACTCCCACTGTTGGCCCAAAACACACAATTGTAGGAGCGTACGATAGTCCTGGAATTCAAATATTGGGTGAACAGCTGTAAAGAAGCTAGATTAGATGTTAACCATCAGATTCAGAGATGACCAAGATCACAGGTACAGAAGCTAAAAATAAGATGGGATCTGATACACAGGATTCCCTCATTGTTACTAAAGTAATATGCTGCTGACTGGTTGGCACAGCATCCTAAAGAACAAAAACTCTCAAATTTACCTGTAGTGAGTTCAGCCATCTCCACTTCATCACCTGGCTGTAATGGATCCATCTCAGCTAAGTGTTTGCAATACATACAGATGTACTCTTCTTTGAGCTGAGAATCCAGTTCATGATCTGTCGGTTTGTCACATTCTAAGTGAACCCATCTGTGATGATAAATATATTTAAATAAAATTTTCTAATTTAAAGTCAAATTAATATTTAGGGAAAAGAAAGATAATTGCTGAAAAACTGGATATAGGAAGGGGTAAGGATGGAAGAAGAGGTAATAGGGGTTAGCAATTGAAGGTTCTAGAAAAGAAGCTGTCATTTTTGGATGTCATCACAGGTGTTGACCTTTTTTAAACACATTTTAAACTATTTACTCTTTACTTTTCCCTCTTAATGCTTGTTTCTGGTCTTGTCTTATTTTTTGCCCACTTACATCGTTATGCCTTTCAGACTCGTAAAAACATACTTTAATTCCATCTACAATGGCACTCAGTATTGAAAGGATTACTGGAATGACAAAAGCTTGGATCTCAAAATAACATGGCAGAGCAGATAATCACATGGACAGAAGAACTGACAAACAAATGGAATAACTATATCTTCTTACCTTTTGCACATATTACAATGAAGCATGTCTTTCTGCAATTCTGGATGGTAGCACTTCCCACAGAAAGGACATAAGTTATCCTGCTGTTGGTAACAACTGTCACATACCAGGCAATTGTGGTGCCACTGAGAACTAGATCGTGTGCCACACTCGACACATATTCTGCAATTCTAAACACCAGGAAAAATGAAAACAGAAACAGTTTGTTATGCATTTGTACTGCAGTTCTGGGGTAAACCTTTTTAAAAAATCAGTGAAACATTTGTAGATTATATATTAAGCTTTAATTTTTATGACACTAATTTAGGGTGTACATTTTTGAAAAAGAAGTTTGTTTTGAACATCTGATGAGATATCACTCAATTTACACTGAAACCTCCTGGAAAGTGTAAGTAGTGGATAGAGACATCCAAGAAAACATAAGTGGGGAAGGAAGAAAACCAAGAACGTAGCAATCCAAACTTCAAATAAAGAAACACATTCCAGAATCAGGAAGTAGCTCGTGTTGAGTAAGTCTACTCAACTCACTACTCTGAAAGCAAAATGGTCCTGCTAGGGAATTCTGTTTGTTTATGGGTAGCTCAGAAACTAAAAACAAGAATTCACACTAAGGAAATATAACCCACTCCAAATGATTAGGTGTCTGAAATGGTGAAAATAACCACTCAACATCAAAATCCAATTGTGGCTTCTCATATTCTCAGAACAGAGAGGCACTACCGTTAGCAAAGTAGAACTGCTGATGTGCAAGGGCCTGGCAGAGGCCAGCCAAACCTTCTGCACCTCTGAGCTAGGCTGCCTTAAAATCCTGGGCACAAGGCTGACAAATTGTGGGACTCTCATTACCCCCCCCCCAACTTTGCAATCTAAAGCACCAATAAAAAAGGAACTTTATCTTTTTGAGCTGCTGGTATCTTTTGATACAAAAGAGATGCTCACTGAAAAAGAGAAACTAGCATGAACCACAGATCTACTAAAGTCTTACAGATTTAAAATGGAGGTACTCGTAAATACTGATGACAAAATCCTAAGTAAAATGTTAGCAAACAGACTCCAATAGCAAATCAAGAAAAATCATAAACCACGTCCAAGAGGAGTTTACACAAAAATGCAAGTATGGTTAAATATTAGAAAACCTATTAATAAAATCTAACATATTATTAGGTCTGAGGAGAGAAGATAAATTATTTCACTAGATGCTGAAAAGACCTTTGGAAAAAAATTAAAATCCATTCCTAATAAAAAAAAAACTTCCGAGAAAATTAAAATGGGTAGGTATTTCCTTAATGTGACATACACACATACCTCAATTCTAAAGCCAGCATTTTATTTAATTGGGGAACCCCAGAGGCAGTCCCACTAAGGTCAGAAACAAAGCAAGGATGCCTACTATCTCCACTACTATTTAACATGGTTCTGAACCAATGTAAACACTAAAACAAATGAAAACAGAAGCAAAATAGGAAAAGAAATAAAACTATTTGTAGATGACAAGACAGCATACTTGGAAAATCCTAGAGAATGTATCACAAATTTAATAAAAGAATTTAACGAAGTAGCAGGATATAAAATTAGCAATGAAAATTCAATAGAATTCACATACACAAATAATAACCAGTTAAAAGATATAATGAATGGGAAAATCCCATTTATAACATCAACAAAATAGAGAAAACTTTTAAGAATAAACTTAAGAAATGTCCAAAACCTAAACAAAGAAAATTAGAAAACATTCCTAGAAGACAGTAAACTAGACTTGAACAAATGCAAAGACATACCTTGTTCTTCGTTAGGATGTCCTAACATCAAGATTTCACTATCAATGAATAAATTTAAAGTAACCTGATAAAAATTCCAGTGAGGTTTTTCACAGAGCCTAAGGTTCATATGGAAAAATAAATGACAAAACAGCTAGGAAAAATGTGAAATAGAAAAGATCTGACGGTGGACCACAGCTACCAGATACTGCAAAGCCTCTATAATTAAAACGGTACGGCATTGGCTCATGAAGATAGAAAGACAGAGCAATGGAACAGACAAGACATTCCAGAAATAAACCCAACTAAATCTAAAACTCTAGTCTGGAATCTCAAGTCACTGAGGCAAAGACTGTCTTTTTAGTGAATGGATTTTGGACAACTGGATAGCCAACTGGGAAAAGATAATTCATACCATATAGAAGCATCAACTAAAAATGGATTAGAGAGCTAAATGTAAAAAATAACATAAAAACTAGAAGAAAATATGAACTCTCCTATAGCCTCAGTATAGGAAAAGGCTTTCTAATTTTAACTCAAAAATCCAAAAGCAATAGAAGACTGATAAATCTGACTATATAAAAATAAACTTTTGCATGGCAAAAAATAACACAGGCAAAGCTAAAAGGCAAACAGCAAACTGGAAGAAAAGATGTGCACCGTATAACGCAGCTGAAGGCCTTATATCCCGACTATACAAGGAGCTCTTAGACTGTGGGGTCATCAAAATCTTCAAGAGTAACAGGCAACACACAAGAACAGACAACTCGCAAAAAGGGGTAAAAAATGACCCCTAAACACAGGAAAAAATGACCAGCTTCACTCAAAAGAGAAAAGAAAATTAGACTACACTGAGATAACATTTTTCACTCATAAGACAGGCAAAAATCAAAAGCTGAACATGACAGCCTGTTGGCAAGGATGTAGAAAAGAAGTTCTCTCATGCATGAGTGGTGGCAAAAGGAAGAGCCACAAGTCCCATGAATGGGAATTTGATGATACCTAACAAAATTACATATGCATTTACCCCCCTAAGCCAGTAATCTACTACTAGAAATTTATTCTAGAGATTTGCTCCCAGCAATTCAAAAACTCATATGCACAAAGTTATTGACTACAGAATCACTTCTAATGTAAAATATTGGAAACTACCTAAATATTCAAGCATACGACATTGGCTGAAAAACTATGGTTCAAATAAACAGAAGAAAGAAAGAAAGAGAGAGAGAGAGAGAGGAAGAAAGGGAGAAAGAGAAAGAACGAAAGAGAAAGGAAGGAAGCAAGGAAGGAAGGGAGGAGGAATGAGGAAGATCTCTATGAACTGATATGAAGTGACTTCCAGATTTTAAGTTAAAAAAAAGCAACATGCAAAAGAGCACATATGCTACCTTCAGTGTAGAAAGGGGAAACAAAAATATATTTGCTTATCATTACAAAAAAATACAGGAAGGATGAATCAGAAATTTTTGAAAGCGTGTTAATATCCTATGTATTTTTAAAAATTAAATCAATAAGAAAAGAATGGGGAATTTTTAAAAAACCAAAATCTTCAAGGATAACAGGCAAAACACAAGGGTTCTTACTATACGAGAATGGATATGTGAGAAGGCAAAGAACTCAGCAGGAGGGATCAGAATTCGAGGTATTGGTGTAAATTCATTATTTATAAACGATGTACATGTGTGCGTATACGCATACTTATGTGTGTATTTGTAGATATGCATATGTGTAAATGTATACACATGCATGTATTTACTGCCTCATCTGCTGAAAGGACAAAGAAGCAAACACCCCCAGAGCAATGGACACACCTAGCACCCAATCTTCACTAAAGGAACTTGGCCTATTAAGAGGACAGATTCCAGGGCTAGGGCAGGGAGGTGTAAGATGATTTTGGAGTTATCTTGTTATGCCCAAATGTAATGAAGTGCTTAATGGTGAGGGCATGCCACATAGACATAGGAGCCAGCTTGAAAAGGATATCAAAGGCAAAACTGGACAATTTGAGCACAAAACAAATTAGGTACAGTAAGAAATTATAAATTATCAATAATAACAAGAATTCATGAGTCAATACTGACAAGATATACATGATTTTAACATGTGAAAGAAGGGAGGGTTCTTGCTTACAACAGAATGCAGGGGGCTGACTGGTAAATGTGAAGTTAGAAAAGCATCATTTTACAAACAACAGGTAAAAACTGCATCAGGCATTGGCTCCTATAATCTTGGAGAAAATTCTGAGGAGCAACAAGATATCTGCACGGTATTAAAGTGTCTCCTCACATACTGCTTTATTAGATAGAAGAGAGAGAAAGAAAACAGTGGAGAAACTTTACAGCAGCTTGACCAGATTATCAGAATTCACACCACCTGTGAGGGAGAGAGAAGCATCAGGTGCATCCAGCTGAAAGCCTGAGAAGAGCACAGCACCACTTATGCAATATTCTGCCCAAGAATGAATAATTCTCTCTATAATCATGAGGAAATATCAGACAAAGACAAAATAAGGAAAGTTCTATTTGTGATTTAAAGAAAACAAAACAAACAAAAACCAGGTATGTGAGGAAAAACTCTATTATTCAAAACTGTCAATATCAAAAAAGACAAAGAAGGGCTAAAGAAATTTTCCAGATGAAAGGACTCAAAAGAAACATGACAACTAAATGGAATACTTGATCCGAGACTATCCTGGAACCTACACAGGAGGAGGGAAATGCTATATGGGATCAAGTGACAGACTGAAATATGGATGGTAGATTAGATATATTGATGTAAATGTATGGGGTGATAATAGTGCTGTGATTATGTACGAATATCCCTATTATTAGGAAATACACATTTAAGTATTTAGGGGTAAAGGGAACAGTGTGTATAACTTACCCTCAAAATGGTTCAGGGCAAAAAAATATACACGGGGCAGGGAGGAAGGAGAAAGGGCATGGATGACAATACTGAAATCCTAACAAAAAGTGAATCTAGGTAAATGGCATATGGGTTTTATTTTTCCAACTTTTAAAGTTTGGAATTATTTCCACATAAAACCTTTTAAAACACATCATATACCCACACATCAGCATTCTTGAAAGAGAAACAGAGAAAAGAAACCTACGGGACAATGACTGGTATATAACGACGTTCCTAAAAAGATCACCCTCACTTCAGTGCAAGCAGCCTCGCCAGACTGACACCGTTCCTGGGAAGGCACACCCATCTGCCTCTGCACCTCCAGCCCGCACCACACTGTTTGCATTTGACTAAAGACTATAGAGAACTATGAAAGAATTTAACAGTAGAGAAAGAGTATCATTCTTCAAACTGAAAAGAAGGTAAGCATTCCTATGAGAAACTCCATGAGAATTGAGCACTTTAGGCATTATGCAGAGCACTTTACAGGCAGCATCTCGCTAAATCCAACACCCCTGTGAGGTTAAGTACTATTAACTACATGATGAAACACAGCTTACAGAAGTCAAATAATTTGCCAAAGATCCTGTATTTAGTAACTGGAAAACCTGAGATTTGACTCCACAGCTTAATCTTTTTAATCACTTTATAATACCTCCATAGAACAGAATAAAACACACACACTATCCACTCGTATTCTCAGCAGTATTATAAATAATTCTGTCACGTGAAAGAAAATAGCAGACTATTACGGAAAACAAATTAGTAAGGGCAGAACAAAAACAAGCCAGAGAACAACCTTGAGAAATAAACTAGGAATTCTGAAAACATTTTCCAAAATAATGAAAACCACAACAAAGAAAATAACGAATTAAAGCAGAAAACAAAATCACCTAGATGTTACTAAAGATTATTAAGGAGAATGTAAAGAAAGTAAATATTTTTTAAAAAGATGAATTTAACCAACACTTCCCCTAGACCTTTCCACGGGCCTAAAGGGAGAATGACAATGGTCAATATGTTCCAGACAACACTAATTAGTGTAGAACCAACATCCTGGAAGCAAATCCAAATAACTGAACAAAAATAAAGATCTCATGGCCTTCAAGCAGAAAACCAATTAACTAATTAAACTAAAATCAAAACAAACTTCTTCTGTAATTCCATAAACTGGGGAAAAAAATGGAAAAAAAAAAGTATCCAGAGTAAAAAAAAAGTTGTAATGCAAAACTGTACCAAACCAAGTTCTTCTGGTAGTTTGAAGGCAACAATCTCTTTCAGGTTTGCAAGATTCCAGAATATTTACAATTCTTTTATAGAAGTGCATAAGCAAGTCTCCAAAAGACGGGGTGAGATGAGGTTGGAATTTACAGAGAAGATCCCTCCCTCCCCAAAGAAAAAGTCTATAGTCTGGGTCAACTTAAGACAGAGAGGAGGGAGAAAACTTCTGATTTCTTCATTTTCAATGGCGGGGGGGGGGGGGGGGGGGGGGCACTTTTAATATTTTCAACATTTTTAACTTAATATTCTGAATTACAAATCACTGCAGGGAATAAAAGGAACTGAAAAACAGAAAGGAAATTAAAAGAACAGGTTTGTCTCAAAATAGCCAAGCATTTCAATTACATCCATTAGTCTAAATACTTGACTATTAAACCTTTCAAAAGGTACAGTTAAAATGACACAGAAGGATGCAAAATGAAAAGATCACATTCAGCTGGTAAACTAAAACCCCACTCAGCCATATTTGTCAGGCAAAGCAAAATATCTGGTCCCCCTCTCCCACCACAAAAAAAAGGCATTACACAATATAAAGAGAATAGTTTTACACTGATAAAAAGCACAATACATCAATATTAGCCTGATCTACTTGCTAAATAACCAGCACAAGTTTAAATGCAAGGAGAAATTGATATGAGAAATTACAGGAGTCGATTTTATCTACGCCGTAATACACTGTTGAATCAGTCAAAAAAATATGGAAAAAGAACTTCATCTAATTAAATGAAATTAATAAACACAAACACTACAGCTTTAAAGTCACTAAGTCAAGCATCCAAATATATGTCAAAAAGAAAACTACGCTAGTTAAATTATCTGATTCAATACGATTAAAGCACACACTAATGTGTTTAAGCACAACCTAAAAAAAGATAAAATTAAGTCAAATGTGAATAGTTATAAACTTACCAATACAACAAATATAAGTGCAGCCAAAGCTATAATCAAAGGTAAATTTATAGTCTTAAATATCCTTTTTTCCTTAGGAAAGTGAAGAAAACGAATTACGAATTCAACTTCCTATTTCAGAAAAGTAAAAGAGGCGCAGTAGCGGAGATAAAAGTAATAAACATACAAATCCGTCCGACGGCAGGTTTTTCCTTCAGACCAAGAACCAAGCCAAGAGAACGCGCAGAAGCACCCCGTCCGGCCGCCCGGCAGAAACTGCTCACGGGACCCTCCTCAGCCCCCAGGCTCCTCCCTCCCGGGCGACCTCACCGGAGAAGAGTTGCCCCGAGGCGCTCAGTTCCCGGGGAGAAGGCCCCGCCCCTCCAGGCCCCACCCTCGGGCCTAGGCGGGACAGAACTCACCGCCCTCTGCCCCACGCCCTAGAACCAGGTGACGCGCCGCCAGTTCCAGGTGCCGAGGCTCTGGGGGTGTGGGTGGGGCGCAGGAGTAAGGCTCCCCCAGCGCCTCCTCCTACCCCCTCACCAACACCCCATCCCTGGGGATCTGCCAGCAAGACCGCCCCCTTTCCAGGACCCTCCGAGGAGGGCAAGCACCACCACCGCCCACCCCTCCACCGGCCAGCGCCTCCCTCCCGCAGGCTGCTCCCGGAAGAAGCCTCGGGCTGGCGCCTCCTGGAAGCCTGCGAGCCCAGCTGCGGCGGGGAGCCTCGGCCTCCACCGACCACCTCCGCCACCCGACCCCTCCTGAAGGCCGCCCCACTAGCAGGGGAAGATGCCGAGACCACGACAAACACGAGCTCAAAGAGAAGGGCAAAGGTAACAGGATCGCGTTTCTGTGACAAAGGGACTAGAATGTGAGGATGCAGGGAGACCACAAGTGTATTCTTGGTCTGTATGTTTTCGGAGAACTTGAAATATTTCATAGAAATGCTAACTTTAAAAAATATAGGGAATTCCCTGGCACTCCGGTGGTTAGGGTTCAATCCCTCGTGGGAGAACTAAGATCCCGCAAGCCAAAAAAATAAATAAATAAAAATTGTTTTAATTAATATAAAATGTAACTGCATTTAGCATTTGTGTTTATTATTATGTTAGTCCCAAGTGCTGTCAAAGACGTGTGAAAGATACAAGATTTTCCACAGCAGAACCGTGGTAAAAAGAATGAGACGCGTGGACCGCACCAAGGGATTCGCTCCGCAGTAGCGAGCAGCATCCACAGAGCAAGGAGGTTCTTCATACACATCACCTGACAACAGAAACTGCAAACAGCATACCCTTAACTTATAAACTTCTGTATTTTAGAAATAATTGGATCGATACCCATTTATTACAGATTTCAACTGTGCCCTTATGGTGCACCTGTGAACCAAAAGGTTTCTAGAGTTTTTGAGTGGTACTTCATTATATCTGGTGTTCACAAGAATTGCTGGTTGGCACTTTGAGGTATGATGACTCTGAACCAGTAAACACAGTCCTGGCTTTATCAAACTATTTCTATACAAATACAAAAGGCATTCTTTGTATGAACATTATTAAAGACAAAGAATACCTTTCTATTAAAACAGGTCTTGGCAATTTACTTTAAAAGCAAAATTATTCGTTAGTTTGGGGAGGAGGATTGGGATCGACATATATACACTGATATGTATAAAATGGATAACTAATAAGAACCTGCTGTATAAGAAAATAAATAAAATAAAATTCAAAAAAATTGTTAAATTAATATTTGTTTTCTAAGTTAAGACAGTGTAATTACCATAGATTAAAGAAGTTTATGCCTAGCTTCATGTCTATTCTGTGAAATTAAGATGATAATAATAATTAAAAAAATAAAACTCAGCCTGGGGAGTATGTAGAGATGGCCCATGGATCTAGAGTCTTTAGTTTCCTAGGATCCAAATCCTAATACAGATGAAAATTAGATTAAGAAAGATTCCTTAATTAGTCTAGGGACAAAAGCACTGTTACTCAATTAAGTATAGTATGATAGCACAGGGAGCATAATATATTGGATAAAACATTACAATGTAAGACAGGAAACCTGAATTTTAGTCTCTGTTCTGCCTCTGCAAATTAGTAAACCTCGGCAATTCACTTAATCACTAGCCCCTCACCAGTTCTTAATCTAGAATTTATTAGTTTACCTGTATAGATTTCAAAGGAAGCAAATTAACTACTTTTATGATTGACTCATCCTAGAGAACATTCAAAGAAAAGTCACAGTAAGTATTGTTTGTAAACATCTTCCTAACAGGAAAAAAAAATTAGTTTTATTCAGTCAGTTGGGAATTGAAGGTAAAACCTGAGTTATTCTTACCTTCTACTTTCACTTCAAGAATTTAAATATTTTGTGCTTCCAAGGACAGACAATTCTAAAATTTGCTGCTGTTTACCTGGTACTATACTAACTCTGCCCAGTAGGTTGAGTTGTCAGCCAACCTACAGGGTTTAGAGATGCAGGCAACAGAGCCTCAATAAATTCCTCAGGAAGTTTAGAGAGACCAGAATGGAAAACCTCAAGGTCACAAAGATGCAAATACCAAAATAGATGGAAAGGGGGAGAAACACTGACTAAAAGAATACCCAGAAAAAATTTAAAATAGCTGAACATACATCTTAAAAGCATCCCACCAAGCAGAAAGACTGATATCTTAAGTAATAAAAAAGAAGTGGAAAAATGTCTATAGATCCTAACTCTCAAAACCCCAAAGAAACTTTACACAGCATCCAAAAATCCAGATATCTAAGTCAGTAAGCACTTACTAAAGCTACCATGGGGAAGGAACAATATACATACGCATATATGATATGATTCCAAATATTTAATACAAGTTTATACATAAATACATACACACATATAAAATCAAGGTAAAATCATCTAAAAGCCAATCTGATCAAAATGTTATCTGCTTTATTTCTGGACTTTAAATTAATAGATTTTAAAAATACATCTGTTTCAGTATCCGCATATAAGGATACTACCTATTTCATAGAGTTTCAAAGATTAAAGATGAATCACTAAAACACAATTTCTAAGCCATGAAGCACCATACACTTGTTAGTTAACAGGTTCATAGCAGCATTTTTTATAACAGCCTAAAATTGTCAGCAACCCAAATGTTCACCAACAGGTGATTCAATAAACAAATTGTGGTACTTCAACTATTAAGCAATAAAAAGAAATCACTACTGGTATGTGCAACAATATGCGTGACTCTCAAAATATTTATGTTGAGTTTAAACCACCACCCCCCTGCAAAAAAGAAAAGGGTATATACTATCCGACATCGCTTATATAAAGTTCTAGAAAATGCAAACTAATCTGTGGTGAGAGAAAGCAGATTGCCTGGAAGACAGGAGGGAGTAGGGCAGTGAACAGTCAGAAAGGAGGAAATCTCAAGGGGCACCAGGAAACTTCTAGGGGTGATGAATATGTTCATTATCTTCAAGGTGATGATGGTTTCATGAGTGAAAACGTCAAATTAAATTATAGACTTTGAATGTGTGCAGTGTACTGTGTATCAATTATACATCAATAAAGTTTTTAAGTTGAAGGTAATATAGATTTGAATAGGTATCCGATTTGTCTGCTCTATATAAAAAACACACAAATCTTTTTTTTCTTAAAAAAATAAACAACTTACTTTGCATTTCCAGCCATTGGTTGGTACTGATTTCATAACTGGTTGAAGACAAAAAGTATGATACCCTTTGTCACACGTATCACACACTAGCATCTTGCTATCTTCTCCCGATTGTCTAAAAAATAAGATAGCATTAATGATGCCTTATCTTTAAACTTATGTTTGTAACATAAGTAATCATGAAAAGGATCTGTCCTGGGAACTGCCCAGTTCATAAATACCCTCCGTCTCTGTTTGGTCTATGCACAGATAATGACAGAGTTAACCCTCTAGAGGATGAGACAGAAATCTTCCAAAGGTCCCTAAAGGATTATCCTTACTGAACGCCCACCTATGGTGAACCCGTTTTAGTCATTTTAGGGTTCCTGCAAAGAAGGAGGGGTTAAGGCGAGATGAATGACACTGATCTTTACTTCTTAAACATCCCATGCCCATCCTTTTTTTGGGAAGGAGCTGTAACTGATAGGTGATGCTGCACGGAAAGGAACAAATCTTGGCATGGTGAGTTGGAAGACACTGTCATATAATAAAAAGAGGATCAAATTTGGATCAGACCTACAACTGTGTTCAGACTTCTGTTTTTCTAGCTGTGTGACTCCTGAATAACTTAGACTTAGTCCTCTTAATTTCAGGTACAAAATGTGAATGATAATCAAAGATTACTGTGAGAATTAAAAATAATTCTGGCTGAAGAGCTAAGAATATCCATTAAGCAATAAGTGCTAAATAAGAATAATAATCTTGTTATAATTATTAAGAATTGTAATTGAAAACCTAAAATCTTCCCCTAAACACTCTTCTGCCCCAAAGATTGGGTCCCTGTCCTGTCCATGATCTCAGCCTTGATTCTTGGCTGTTAATCACTCTCAGATACTAAGAATTTAATTCAAGAGGAGGGGAAAAGAAAAACTAGGGAATGCAAGAAGAAGAGCTGAGAGAGGAACCGCTGAATAAAACCTGGTGATAAACAGAAGTAAAAAGGAAGATGGGTTAATTGGCCTCCAGTAATTTCTTATTTAATTTAATAAATTCTACATATAAAATTGCACATTTTGTCTCTTTAGCTACATGGAAAGATCTTGCAGGAAAAGCACTCTTTCTTCAAGTTCTCTTACTCCTTCTCAAGAAGAAGCCAGGCACAGATACGAGGTATCAAATAAATGTTTACTGATATTTTCTTTAATTTTTACCAAAATATAAAAGCACGTGGTCCTATTTATTCCACATAATTCTAAGATATTGATGCTTATTGTTATCAAATTAAATTACAAATAAAACAGACTGAACATGGCAGTGGTGGGCATCATTTCTCCTGATTACAAAAGTCCTCAGCCTGTAAACAATTTGAAGACTGCTGTAGATGCAGGTAACATCCCCAAATTATCATGCTAATTAATTAGTAGCATGAGAAAAAAATAATCACAGAAAAGACTGGAGAAATGACCAAAGGATGGAATAAAACAAATAGGAAAAGATAATCCCATTGCAAACATTTAAATGCCATATAATACTTTGTTTCAGAATTATGGTGAAAGTAACTGCCTTTCAGATAGATACAGATTTCTTTTTAAACAGTAAACTTAGTATAAATTGTTCTTCCTGGAATAGAAATTGAAACTTATCACTGATTCTTTGGTTCACTCTAATAACTACTTTCCATAGTTAGAGGTTTATTTTCCTATTAAATCTCCTCCCCAGTCTCCCTCAGAAAAAAAGGTGCTATTTTTTCTAATGCTTATTTATTTTTAATTGTTAATATCATTCATTTAAAATTGTTGGCAAACTTAAGCTAGCTTTTTAGGCAACCAGAGGAATTTAAATTATTGAAATTAGTTTTTGTTTAGACTTATTTCAAAGTAATATGTTAATAAATATCTAGCAGTTTCTAAAGACATGATGAAGTCAGTGTGAGTGAATATAGCTGCAGTATGAACAACCTTTATCATATTACACAAACCTTTAGTACCTAATAATAGGGTCTCTCTTAAACTCAATACACACCTTTGAGTTGAAATTAAAACTTACTTGCAGTTCTGGCACACTTTGCACTCAGGACATTGCCAACCTGCACGTTTTAATGGAGTAACCGCTATATCCAGGCACATTCCATGATAGTGCTGACCACAAGTAGTACAAAAGAACTGATCTAAGAGGTCTCCCGGGCTGTCGCACACTGCACAGTTTGCATCTTCCTTTGCTACAATTAACAGTAAAACAACGAAATTGTTGTATAAGAATTTAATATTTTTCTGGCTTTACAGTTTAAAAATCACTTGAAGGGAATTTTCATGGTAAATCTTTCAGACACTTGAAATTATCCACATTGAACTGATATCCAATCAGAATAAGGTCTCCATTAAAACATTATAATATCTTTAATCTAAATTTAATCACATTAAATTTAATCATATAGTTTTGCAATGATTTGTACCTACATCTACTACTTGAGACCGTAAGCAGTTCTTATTTAATTTTATATCCCTAATACCAATGATATGCTGGGCACCTAGTTAATGTTCAATATATGCTTGCTGAAAAGAACCAAAAAGGAAAATATCAACTGAGAGGCGCTTTGCAGTGCAAAAATAAACATTTTTATTTGAGTGTTAAATAGGTTTTGAAATTAACAAAATCAGAGACAAAATTAAGAAATGTTAATATCAATTAGATTAAGATGCTTCTTATGCATAAACACTAATTTTTATTCAAGTCAAATAAGGGTTTTTTAATACTGGAAAATATATGAGGGAGAACATTAAAGATGGAAGCTACAATTCATACACAAATATAATACTTCATATACTAATTCTACATTCATCTATATTAATTGCCAGTTGTAAAAAATTATGGACATCGTCTATCGCTAAATGTGGATTAAAAGGAATGGCACTTTTTAACAGTTCTTGTACCATCTAAAATAAAAAATAAATGTCAGAATAAACTGGCTTGCCAAGTATACAAACTCATGCATATTACAATATAATAAGGAAAAGAGTGTATTCTAAAATCATACCAATTTGATGATATATACAAATATGTCTGTAACTGACACTTATGTTCTCAACTAAATGGTCTGATTAGCTCATTGACCTAGGACCGTTTTAAATTGTACATACGATTTTTTTTTTCCTCTTTCGCTTTTTGAAGATTTGGTCAGTCCTCTCTGGCTATAAGCCCTTTCTACCTGCTTTCTTTCCCCAGTCAAGTATCTTGAAACAGAGTAATAATCTATTCCTTCTCCTTACACCAAGAGTTGGCAAACTGGTTTTGTGGGCCATAGAAGTCTTTGGCATACAGAGTTTTTGTTTTTATTTTAGAATCCTTTAAAAATGGTTAAAAAAAGAAAACATTTGCAGTTTGAGGGCAGAACACAAACAGGCCCTAGGATGCATCTAGACTGTAAGCTGGGCCCCTGGTGGCTCCTCACCCACCATTCATCTGAAGCTACTTTAATGAGGCTACTACCAGTGGCCTATGAAATCCCGTGGTTACTTTTTAGGTCTTACCTTATTTGCCATCTGCAGCGTTTACATCCACGCCCACACTGAAATTTCCTACCTTGATTGACTCCTATGATGGCAGCTTTCTCCAGATTTCTCCTTAGGCTCCCCATGCCCCCAGTCTCCTCCTGCTGTGCTGGCTTTTGTGCCTCCACAAGCCCTCTAAATGATGGAGTCTCTTAGGATTTCATCCTCTTCCATCTTTTCTAATTCCCCATGGTTTTTCTTTGTAATCACATCAATTCCTACATCATAAAACATCACCACAATTCCCAGATCTCTATCACCAGACCCAAACTTCTTTCTGAACCTCAAAATGTTATTTTCAAGTCTTACTGGACCCTCAGCAGCCAGGTGTTCTAAAAATACTCAAACTCAACACCTCTAAAACTTTTTTTTTTTTATAAATTTATTTATTTTTGGCTGCGTTGGGTCTTTGTGGCTGCACGCAGGTTTTCTCCAGTTGGGGAGAGTGGGGCTACTCTTCGTTGTGGTGAGTGGGCCTCCCATTGCTGTGGCCTCCCTCATTGCGGACCACGGGCTCTAGGCGCGCGGGCCTCAATAGCTGCGGCACGCGGGCTCAATAGTTGTGGTGCACGGGCCTAGCTGCTCCGTGGCACGTGGGATCTTCCCGGACCAGGGATCGAACCCGTGTCCCCTGCATTGGCAGGCGGATTCTCAACCACTGCGCCACCAGGGAAGCCCCCTCTAAAACTTTTTTTAAACCTAAACCTCTCCCTTCTTTCTCGACCTGCTGGGTAAAGAAACTTTAGTGTCACTACTGACCCTTAACTACTCCCTGACCCAACACATCCAATTGGATACCAGTTCTTACTGAGTAAACTTTTTATGTATCCTCTTCCATCTGTTTGTACAGTTCAGTCCATCACACTTTGACTTGGTAACTGCAGTTATCTTCTGAATGGAATGCTGGCTTAGGGCTCTGACCTCCTCCCTAAATCAGCTAAACATCCAGAGCAATTTTCTAAGTGTTACGCCCTGCGCAAATTACAACTTTATCAACACCTCCTTTCTTGCCTTAAAATAAAAAAATCAAAAATTTCTACTTTGAGGCAAAAAAAGGAATGGGGGGGATTATCTCCTTTTCCAACTGAATCTCAGAACATTCGCTATTTCCTGGTCAGATCAAGCGGTCTGCTGTGCACGTTAACACAACAGACTGTTCAACCTTTGTGTATTTGTACACATTCTGTTCCTTCTGCCTGTAATTCTGTTCCTTTGTTGTGCCACTAGCCCATTCCAAAGAGGCCTTTAAAACTCTTGCTCAGACATAAACCCTGACTAGCTAATGTTACCACACCTAAATGCCCATTTAGTTGTTGATTATTCCTTTCCCCATATGCTTAGAAGAAACTGTTATATAATCAATTAATTATAACACAATACCGTGAACCCCTGAAGGGTAGTAACCTTGTCTTTTTCAACTTCATATCCTCAGTTGCCTAGCACAAATCAATTCTTATATTTTAAGCAAAGGAGTTGCTTCTAAAATCATTTTTAAGTGGCTCTTTAAATGACAGGCATTTAGAAGAAAGCATTAATTCTAAAAATAAAATTACATGTATTAGTTCATTTTTTTTAAATAAAAATGGAAAAACAGAGCAAAGTAGTTTTCTTAATACTAAAAGAGAGTTCCATATTTACTCATTCAAGCTAAGTACATTTAAAAACTAATCTTTGATTTTTGCCTACCCTCAAAACTTACAGAAACTGGGGCAAGTGCTGGACTCTATCAGATAACATCTTTCTATTGTCATTTGCCAGGAACACTATCTAAATACTTCTGTGAAACTTTCTAGAGTTTGCTACTCTGCCACTTCAACTTGCCATGGTAGCTACTAGTCACATGTAGCGATTAGTCCAAACTGACATGTGCTATACATATAAAACACACTCCGAATTCCAAAGACTCAATAGGAAAACAATATTAATGTCACTATCTCAAAAATTTTATTAAGTACAAGTTGAAATATTAACATTTTGGATATATTGGGTTAAGTATGTATTTTTAAAATTAATTTCAAATAAAAAATTTTAACATGACCACTAGAAAAATTAAAATTACATATATTGCTCACATCATATTTCTATTACACAGCACTGTTTTATACAGCAAAGCTCATTCTGCAACAAGGTAACTCTGTGTATCACTATAGCAGAGATTACTTTTTATTCTATGACAGTTTCCACCAATTCCTTGATGACAATACTGTCATGTTGTATGATTAGTATGCATCATTTAATAAATTGGGCAAAAAAAAAAATCCATGTGATATATTCAGTCCAAAAACATTTACTATGCATTATATACAAATAATAATAGAAAAAAGTTGGTTCCAACCATTTTTCTGATCTGGGCGAACATACAGAAATATGTAGAAATACTAAAACAGCCTTTTGGAGGGCATGCATTAAGAAGATGACATTACTGGATGGCTTAAGTGTCATGTCAGACGTAAGTATATGTACATATACATACATATATGTCTGAAAGCCAAAGGGGCGTTAAGCTTGAAGCAATAATCAAACGACTAAGTGAAAATTTTCTTTAAGCAGTAGGGAAAGCAAAACAGATTGAGTGAAAGACTAAAGATAAAGACAATTTAAGAGAGGAGAGGAGTAAAATCCAGGTTAATTTGGCTCCAAAGATCATGTTCTTTACTACTAATCAATATTGATGCCCACTGGAAGGGCAAAGAAGGTGAAGAAGAAAAGTGCAAAGGAAAAGTGCCAGCACAGGCACAGCAGGAAGATGCTAAAAGATGTGGGGAAAGCAAGAAAAGAGCAGGAGAAACAGAGAATAAGCTTTGGACAGGTCACTTCTTCCTAAGTGACAGCTGTGACAAGAAGAAATGGAGGAAAAGGCAAAAACATGGAGCTTAAATTAGATGGGAGCTTATCAAAGATCCTTAAACGTGGTCAATTTGGAAGGTGAGACTACTGCTAGAAAGGCTAGACAGCACATAAGAAGAGAACCAGGTGAAGAGCAACAGTCTCAAGTCAGATTATTATCAGTGAATTTTAAAAGGACTAAATCAGCATAGCTTTGTAACTTCCGTCGACATTACAACTTCCATGATCTATGTTTCCATTGCTGGCAGGACACTCTGCAAGGTGATTTGCCTATCAAAAATAGGATCTCTAGAAAGACGAAGTAAATCATGGATGTTGTCCAGAGAGGCTGGCCCACAGAGTAGGCAGGTAGATAAGAAAGAAAGGTCAGGGGGCTGACAGAATTTAAGGTAACAGAAAAGTAGCAGGACTTGGTGTCAAGAGAGACCAGACAACTAAGAAAATGAGGTAGGAGTTAAAAGTTTAAATGAAGTAAAGGAAGAAAAAGCTGAGTGATGAAAGTAAATACACTGGGGAAGGGGGAGTGGATTAAGAGATGTAGCATTCCCAGGTTTAAACCTTGCAAAGGCTTCTCACTGAAGACAGAATAAAATCCAAACCCCTTCCTTTGTTTACAAGGCCTACACGATCTAGTCTTTGTTCACCCTGATGTGGTCTCTACTACCCACCTGGCAGACACTAAGTTCCAGACACAGTGACTAGCTGTCTATTCCACAATCACGCCATGCTCCTGCCTCAAGGCCTGTGCAGTAGTTGTTCGCTCAGCCTGGAATGTTCTTTCCTCTGATCTTGCATGGCTGGCTTTCTGCCATTCAGCCTTCCATGAGAGGGAAAACACTACTCAGGAAGTATATGTGGCTATGTCCCTTAGATGGATATTTAGCGTAAAGTTTCCAGGCAAGGTTAGTGTCTACTTGCATCGTCGTGAAAATAAGGTTAGAGCCATGACTGGCATTTTTCGAAGACAAAGCACCCCAAAATTGTTTTCTGATGAAAATGTTGGTCATGCTCACAGATGCGCTCTTTCTGCTGGGATGTTTTTTTCTAATGAGGTCCATGTTTTTGTTAGATTTTTCAACTTTCATAAAAAGATGTCAATCTTACTCCTAATTCAGGTAACTATCACAGCATACCGCTCTGTTCTTAGCCAGCAGCATCAAGTATTATACTCAATGCATACACATTACTTAGATAAGAGCTAAAATAACTACCTTTCAGTACAGCGATTCATAATATATGGTACAATGCTACATGATTTTCATTGTCATTTAACCTTCATAATAACACTGTCATTTAAGATATCCCCATTTTTAAAACATAAAAAGTGCTTTGTGCTATGACATACAATTAAAACAGCTAAATATACAAATGAAAGATTTTATAAGACTATTACGTAATCTTGTATATTACTGCAATATAGTCTATCTGCAGTACTCTCTACATCCTTGGATTAAAACAGATGCTCAGGAAGCTGGGTATTGAGACTGTATTGTTTAGGATCCCCAGGGAATAGAATTTACTCAACTGGGCTTTGGTTTTATACCACTGACTTATTTTAAGGGCTGTTATAAGAAATTGCCCTGTGGGGTTTGTTGTTTATACTGCAAGACAGCTACTTGAAGACAGTTTCTCACTGCCATATATAGTGTACATACAGTATCAGTATCAAGTGAATTCTTATTACTACAAACCAGGCAACTGTTCATATGCCCTTCTTCATGCTGACTGCTGGAAAGCTCTGGAGCCAGATTTGTGGCGTAGGCCTGGGAAATACACATTTATTTTGGGTATCAGCCTCACCGTATTACCCTCCCATTTATCCTATCCTTATTTTCCCTTCCCACTGGCCAAATTTTCTTGCTTATTTTTAGTCTTACTTTATCCTACTGTTCATGTATTTGTGTAAGTCTCCGTAAGTCTACTTTGGAACAAGGCAAGGTACCAGTAATTTCAGTATATCTTTTAGCTTTATGTTGCCAGCATGAACCTTTCACTATATTCATGATAAATGATAACAAATCATCTCACCTCAGTTCTTACACTTCATTATTTTATAAAACAATTTATGATCCCTAACAAATAAATGTATATAAGTCATATACATTATGTGAACAGAGTCTGCACAAGAAAGTAGTACTGCCAATAAGTAACAGAATTTCTCACATTAGAAACATAGTCATAGAAAACTTTGCATGTTGTTTACTGAGGTCTAAATCACGACCACATACAAAAGGCTGAATAAAATTTAAATTGTTAAACACACCCACAGTTGTTTTATTCAATTAGAAAAGTGTGTTATACCACCCAGAATACAATCAGCTCTGATGATTCACATCGTAGTCTGTGTACTTAGTGAAGTAATTCACTATATGAGGCCTTAAAATAAGTAACACCCATTACAGTAGCTGTGCATGAATGTTGTCTTTTTCTCCCAGATTTAACAGTGTGTAATCCAAAGCATTTTTAAAACTTTAAATCCCTTATTAGCCTAAATACAATGTGACATTTCAGTTTGCCTTACCTATAACTTACGTCTGTATAGTGATTAAGGGCAACATGATTACACATGTAGACACAAAATAACTTTAACTAAAGATAAAATCATGGTACTGAACAGAGAAAAATGATGATTATGAAATCTGTGTTTGAGATTACTTTAAGCCTGAAGTAGCTATATTTGTGTTTCACAAAGCTGGAAAGGATAGGAAAAAAGCCTTTACTGACATTGCTAAGAATACAGGTAAAAGCTAACAATTAGGTAACTAAGAGATGACATAAAAAAAGACTGAATAAAGAAGGCATCAAAGAGATTTCACAAGCAGATTGGAAATGCAATTTACTAGGGAAAAAAGATCTCAAATCATGCATGCTCATTGGAAATCCATATACTAGGAAAAAAGTAAGATCTCTATTTAATAAGGATAGGAAAGAGTTATAATTTTCTGTATAACATAAATTTCAAACACTTAAACCTTTTCACCTAATTATAAAATACTGTTTGGAAAAGAAAAAAAAAAAGACAACTGAGGATTATAGATAACTATAACCAAGACAGATGAATCAAGAAGAAGCATTAACGAGATTTCTATTATGACTATTAGGACATTTTCCAAGATTTTCAAGTGTTTGGTGATCCTATCAACATACATCCTGAAATAACACCTGAATGAACCATCTTCTAAATCTCCAACTGGGTAGTCTTTTTAGTGTAAAAGACACTGAATTAAAGACACTGTTTAATTTTTTAAATGACCTACTTTCATAATACATATTAAAATACCATATACTCAGCAAGTTTACCTTTCTGCAGTAGTTAAATTTTTTAAATAAGAATAAAAAACATACAAACTATCTTTGAATTTTTGAGGAAATAACTCTCTGGATATAACTTCAATGATATTGTTGGTAACAGATTCCTCCCCCTGCCCCCTCACCCCACCCAAGGATCTCTTGTGAAGATCTCTCAGATTATCAAGATTATGTAATGTTGCCTTTTACCACAAGTAGAATAACACTTAGGGAACTTAAACATTTGTTATTTTAAGTAAATACACTGATAAATGTTTTTAAATATATCTGTAGTAAACTTACATCTTTCAGGAGCTTGGTCAATGTGCTCTGGACAAAGAAGGAAGAAGTGACTGAAATCCTGAAAGGTGCCGGCTCCAGCAGCACAAGGATAATGGTACATCTGGGCACATTTCTCTTCACAGCATTTGATAGTGGCTCCAAGGTGCTTACAAAATGCACATCGCTGGAAGGGAGCAAAGGATAAAGAAATATCCTTATAAAACCTGGAAAAGCAACACTCAAAGGTGGGGCTACGAAGATATTCCAGAGTCTTTGTACATTACTAGTAAAACAATTTGAAGCCTGCAGAGCACTAAATAAAGGATCAGTTAAAATGATAAAATCTAAGTTCTCCATTCAGTGCTTGGTAAATATTCATCCAAGGATGAATACATATTCATCCTTCCATTCAAGTTTAGAAAGTTAGCATTTCACTTTTTTTTTTTCTATTGACTTTGTCAATACAACTACCATTTTTAAAAAACTAATAATATGGTTAAAAGGGCAGGTTTCTAGTTGGGGATTATTTTTAACAGGTGATTAAATCCCATTAATAAACAGATAAAACATATATATACTATTTCCAAAATCTCTTACTATTTTCACCCTGCCTAAAACTCAACATGAAGTAAACTAGTCAATCACAGAATAAGTTAATGAGTAGCAACTACATGGTTAAAGGCACACATACAAATCTACACACTTCATCGTAGCAGTTAGTTTCAAGTTTCTTTAAAATGCTGGGCATGTGAAGAAAAATTAAGTCATCTGACTTTCTCCTTCCCCCATTCCAATCTGCCTCTATCTCTTGCAAGTGGTAAAATCAAAGAAATAAAGTCTCAAACGAACAGCAGGGGAAATTTGGCACACCTGAAATGTGTAAGAAGTCAGTATGAATTATCTAAGAGTAATTCTTTCCCTAAGAAAGATTAATAAACGTCCTCATCCGCCGAAGCCCACTTGGGGCATCATAACCTATAAAATCTCTCTCTGTGTGTAGGAGATGCCTAGCTGCCCTTCTTGAATATACTTCTGTTTTAGCATTTACGCTATTGCACGGTAATTACTTATCGCTCTTTTTTCATCCAAGATCTTTGAGTAGAGGAATCAGGTTGTACTAACTTTGTATTCTTAGTATCATGAATGCTGTTTGACATAGAAAGGCCCTAATAAACTGGTGTTCATATTTATATATATTAAATGGACTTCACTTTTGGTAATCTTACTGTAGGTGTGGCTCATGACTAGCAGAGCTGAACTAACTGAAGCCAAATGGGACGGTACGTGGTAAAACTGAGGCTCAGGTAATAGACTTGCTAACATTACTATGAATATCTTCACATGCTAATATACTGATTCCATATTCTGCTAGTCAATTAGATAATACAATAGTTTTTAAATTATAAATAATTTCAATGTCTTGCATCTAAATCTACATAAGATATCACATGCCATCAAACTCTTCCTCATAACCATCAGTCCCCTGCACTGAACCAATATAAGAAAGTTAAGTGTCTCTTGGTGTGTCTTCTACACATTTTGGCTGCAGGCAACAAGACCACTGTAGTTTCTAAGTAACTCATAAACACTAGCTATATCTTTGACATTTTAATTTTATATAATGTCCACAAGTTCACACACTAACACACATTTCAGTTGTCTTTTTGTACTCAAAGGTGTTATTACTGCATTAACAAAAACTGAAGAAAAGAAATAAAGCCTTCTTTATCTTCACTGATAAAGTATAATAATCAGCTTTTTCCAAACAATATATTTATGTCACAACCTCCTTTGGTATCCAAATATGTTTACTGTATTAACAGAACCCAGAATTAAAGACATGTATAATATCTAGGTAGTCTGAGTATCCTTGAGTCAATACTGGAAAGGACAAGGTAATGTTGAGGGAAGAAAGTACATTTATATGTCCAATCAACCACTGAAAAGTTTTTATTATTAACTCATTAACATCGCAAAATAATTTCTGCTACACTGTTAAAATCTAGAATCTCCATTACTTTTTGTTTTTTTTTTTTTTTTTCTTTTTGCGGTACGCGGGCCTCTCACTGCTGTGGCCTCTCTCTCTGCGGAGCACAGGCTCCGGACGCGCAGGCCCAGCGGCCATGGCTCACGGGCCCAGCCGCTCCGCGGCATGTGGGATCCTCCCGGACCGGGGCACGAACCCGCGCCCCCGGAATCGGCAGGCGGACTCTCAACCACTGCGCCACCAGGGAAGCCCTCTCCATTACTTTTATAGCATATGGTAAGTTGTACAGAAGCCTTTTGCTCTAAAAGTAATTTTGACAAATAAAATATAATGACTTTTAAGTGTATAATAAGGAAATAAAATAATTTAACTTGATCCTTTTCTCACTGTCTATATCATTTTATAAACATCAACATGTTCTCTTAATCATATTTGCAATGGAAAATATTACATGACATTAGCTAAACCACTATGAGAACTCCTGGAATGTATCCAACATACTAATTTACAATAACAGGTAAAGAGATTAGGGAATAAAGGAAAATAAAATACTAACTGCATTTAAGTGAACACTTCAAACCCATCTGTTATAACTACATAGCTAATGAAAGACATTTGGCATTGAAAGAAAACATACTATCTATACAGGCTGGAATATATCTTTTTGAACCAATAAAAAGCATATATAAAATTGTAGAAAATGTCAATAAATTTCTACAGGAAACTTGTCTAACATCAGAACCCTCATACACCACAAGTCACAAATCAAAACAAATTATAAGCTAAGTAACAATTACAAAGCTAATTAACATTTCGTGAGAGGAAGGTAAGATAAAAAGCTCAACTAAACAATGACTCGATATTAAAAACTCCTAAATAATTTTTTATACTTTTTTAACCATTAAAAAGAAGAGAAGGAGAGGCAAAGATAAAAAGAAAAGTGTTAAATATCTTTTGACATTAGTCCAAGAACACATCCAAGAAAAAACTCTCAATGAGAGTTCACATTGCCACCTGTAAGAAAGAGTCTGAGGAACTTCCAAAACTTGGAAGGCTCTCCCAAAATAAATCTATAATACAAAACAGAATCAACAAAATTTCAGAGATTAAGGTTAAAGATGAGTTATGAAACAGTAACAATAAGTTTCAGGATATTCCATAGCTTGTTCAATTAATTATCAAGTATTTATTCTGTATCAACTACTGCAATTGGCTAAGTTCTGTAACAAATATCAAATATTAATTTTCTACACACCAGGCTGTTTTTAACCTTTACCAAACTTTTCTTATTAGTCTGTTAGGATTCTCCCATAATGCAGTAATAACGAATGAAGACAGCAAGTAAGAGAAAAAATAAAATGGCATGGGAAACTATCAGGAAGGTCCAATGTCTGTTTAGAAAGAGTACTAGAAGGAGAGAAAATAGAAAGATTATAACGAGAGAAATTAGAAGAAAACTTATGAAAATATCTATTAATAAGAGGTAACATTTATTAAGCATATTTTCCATTTAATAGATGAGGAAACTGAAAGACAAAAGTCTTTTTTTCTGTTCTATTGATATCCGTTTCACTACAAAAACACCCACCCAAACAAAAAACACCAGCTTCAGATTAAAATGTCTTACACCTAGAAACATGGGCAAAGATAACAAGGATAAATGAAAAATTCTAGGAGCCCCACCAAAAAGAAAAGGGGTCATTTACAAAGAAAGGAAAAACGGGAATTGCTTTTCATTGGCAACAGTAAATGTAAAAACAAAAATGAGCGGCTTCCAGGAAGATGGCGGAAGAATAAGACACGGAGATCACCTTCCTCCCCACAGATACACCAGAAATACATCAACACGTGGAACAGCTCCTACAGAACACCTACTGAACGCTGGCAGAAGACCTCAGACCTCCCAAAAGGCAAGAAACCCCCAACGTACCTGGGTAGGGCAAAAGAAAAAAGGAAAAACAGACAAAGGATAGGGACGGGACCTGCACCAGTGGGAGGGAGCTGTGAAGGAGGAAAGGTTCCCACACACTAGAAGCCCCTTCACAGGCCGAGACTGCGGGTGGCGGAGGGGGAGCGCTTCGAAGCCGCGGAGGAGAGCGCAGCCACAGGGGTGCGGGGGGCAAAGCGGAGAGATTCCCGCACAGAGGATCGGGGCCAACCGGCACTCACCAGCCCGAGAGGCTTGTCTGCTCCCCCGCCGGGGCGGGCGGGGCTGGGAGCTGAGGCTCGGGCTTCGGTCGGAGCGCAGGGAGAGGACTGGGGTTGGCGGCGTGAACACAGCCTGAAGGGGTTAGTGCGCCAAGACTGGCCGTAAGTGCGTCCAAGAAAAGGTCTGGAGCTGCCGAAGAGGCAGGAGACTTTTTCTTACCTCTTTGTTTCCTGGTGCGCGAGGAGAGGGGATGAAGAGCGCTGCTTAAAGGAGCTCCAGAGACGGACGCGAGTCGCGGCTAAAAGCGCGGACCCCAGAGACGGGCATGAGACGCTAAGGCTGCTGCTGCCGCCACCAAGAAGCCTGTGTGCGAGCACAGGTCACTCTCCACACCCCCCTTCCGGGGAGCCTACGCAGCCCGCCACTGCCAGGGTCCCGGGCTCCAGGGACAACTTCCCCGGGAGAACGCACGGCAGGCCTCGGGCTCGTGCAACGTCACGCCGGCCTCTGCCGCCGCAGGCCCGCCCCGCACTCCGTGCCCCTCCCTCCCCGTGGCCTGAGTGAGCCAGAGCTCCCGAATCAGCGGCTCCTTTACCCCGGCCGTCCTGTCTGAGCGAAGAACAAACGCCCTCTGGCCACCTACACGCAGAGGCGGGGCCAAATCCAAAGCTGAGCCCCGGCAGCTGTGCGAACAAAGAAGAGAAAGAGAAATCGCTCCCAGCAGCCTCAGGAGCAGCGGATTAAAGCTCCACAATCAACTTGATATATCCTGCATCTGTGGAATACCTGAATAGACAACGAACCATCCCAAATTGAGGAGGTGGGCTCTGGGAGCAAGATTTATGATTTTTTCCCCTCTTCCTCTTTTTGTGAGTGTGTATGTGTATGCTTCTGTGTGAGATTTTGTCTGTATCGCTTTCTTTCCACTATTTGTCCCAGGGTTCAATCTGGTTTTTTTATTTTTTTTATTTTTAATAATTATTTTGTATTTTAATAACTTTATTTTATTTTATCTTTATTTTACTTTACCTTCTTTCTTTCTTTTTTCCTTCCTCCCTCCCTCCCTCCCTCCTTTCTTTGTTTCTTTCTTTCGTTCTTTTTCTTTATTTCTTTTACTAATTCTTTCTTTCTACTTTTTCTCCCTTTTATTCTGAGCCGTGTGGATGAAAGGCTCTTGGTGCTGCAGCCAGGAGTCAGTGCTGTGCCTCTGAGGTGGGAGAGCCAACTTCAGGACACTGGTCCACAAGAGACCTCCCAGCTCCACATAATATCAAATGGTGAAAATCTCCCAGAGATCTCCATCTAAACACCAGCACCCAGCTTCACTCAACGACCAGCAAGCTACAGTGCTGGTCATCCCATGCCAAACAACTAGCAAGACAGGAACACAACCCCACCCATTAGGAGAGAGGCTGCCCAAAATCATAACAAGTCCACAGACACCCCAAAACACACCACCAGACGTGGACCTGCCTACCAGAAAGACAAGATCCAGCCTCATCCACTAGAACACAGGCACTAGTCCCCACCACCAAGAAGCCTACACAACCCAATGAACCAACCTTAGCCACTGGGGACAGACACCAAAAACAACAGAAACTACGAACCTGCAGCCTGCAAAAAGAAGACCCCAAACACAGTAAGATAAGCAAAATGAGAAGACAGAAAAACACACAAGAGATGAAGGAGCAAAATAAAAACCCACCAGACCGAACAAATGAAGAGGAAATAGGCAGTCTACCTGAAAAACAATTCAGAATGATAGTAAAGATGATCCAAAACCTTGGAAATAGAGTAGACAAAATGCAAGAGACATTTAACAAGGACCTAGAAGAACTAAAGATGAAACAAACAACGATGAACAACACAATAAATGACATTAAAAATACTCTAGATGGGATCAATAGCAGAATAACTGAGGCAGAAGAACAGATGTTACCTGGAATATAAAATAATGGAAATAACTACTGCAGAATAGAATAAAGAAAAAAGAATGAAAAGAACTGAGGACAGTCTCAGGGACCTCTGGGACAACATTAAACGCACCAACATTCGAATTATAAGGGTCCCAGAAGAAGAAGACAAAAAGAAAGGGACTGAGAAAATATTTGAAGAGATTATAGTTGAAAACTTCCCTAATACGGGAAAGGAAATAGTTAATCAAGTCCAGGAAACACAGAGAGTCCCATACAGGATAAATCCAAGGAGAAATACGCCAAGACACATATTAATCAAACTGTCAAAAATTAAATACACAGAAAACATATTAAAAGCAGCAAGGGAAAAATAACACACAAGGGAATCCCCATAAGGTTAACAGCTGATCTTCCAGCAGAAACTCTGCAAGCCAGAATGGACTGGCAGGACATATTTAAAGTGATGAAGGAGAAAAACCTGTAACCAAGATTACTCTAGCCAGCAAGGATCTCATTCACATTTGATGAAGAAATTAAAAGGTTTACCAAGGAGCAAAAGCTAAGAGAGTTCTGCACCACCAAAACAGCTTTACAACAACTGCTAAAGGAACTTCTCTAGGCAAGAAACACAAGAGAAGAAAAAGACCTACAATACCGAACCCAAAACAATTAAGAAAATGGGAATAGGAACATACATATCGATAATTACCTTAAATGTAAATGGACTAAATGCTCCCACCAAAAGACACAGATTGGCCGAATGGATACAAAAACAAGACCCATATATTTGCTATCTACAAGAGACCCACTTCAGACCTAGAGACACATACAGACTGAAAGTAAGGGGATGGAAAGAGCTATTTCATGCAAATGGAAACCAAAGAAAGCTGGAGTAGCAATTCTCGTATCAGACAAAATAGACTTTAAAATAAAGACTATTACAAGAGACAAAGAAGGACACTACATAATGATCAAGGGATCGATCCAAGAAGAAGATATAACAATTGTAAATATTTATGCACCCAACATAGGAGCACCTCAATACATAAGGCAAATACTAACAGCCATAAAAGGGGAAATCGACAGTAACACACACAATCATAGTAGGGGACTTTAACACCCCACTTTCACCAATGGACAGATCATCCAAAATGAAAATAAATAAGGAAACACAAGCTTTAAATGAGACATTAAACAAGATGGACTTAATTGATATGTATAGGACATTCCATCCAAAAACAACAGAATACACATTTTTCTCAAGTGCTCATGGAACATTCTCCAGGATAGATCCTATCTTGGGTCACAAATCAAGCCTTGGTAAATTTAAATGAATTGAAATTGTATCAAGTATCTTTTCTGACCACAATGCTATGAGACTAGATATCAATTACAGGAAAAGATCTGTAAAAAATACAAACACATGGAGGCTAAACAATACACTACTTAATAATGAAGTGATCACTGAAGAAACCAAAAAATACCTAGAAACAAATGACAATGGAGACACGACGACCCAAAACCTATGGGATGCAGCAAAAGCAGTTCTAAGAGGGAAGTTTATAGCAATACAAGCCTACCTTAAGAAACAGGAAACATCTCGAATAAACAACCTAACCTTGCACCTAAAGCAATTAGAGAAGGAAGAAAAATAACACCCAAGTTAGCAGAAGGAAAGAAATCATAAAGATCAGATCAGAAATAAATGAAAAAGAAATGAAGGAAACTATAGCAAAGATCAATAAAACTAAAAGCTGATTCTTTGAGAAGATAAAACAAAATTGATAAACCATTGGCCAGACTCATCAAGAAAAAAAGGGAGAAGACTCAAATCAATAGAATTAGAAATGAAAAAGGAGAAGTAACAACTGACACTGCAGAAATACAAAGGATCATGAGAGATTACTACAAGCAACTCTATGCCAATAAAATGGACAACCTGGAAGAAATGGACAAATTCTTAGAAATGCACAACCTGCCAAGACTGAATCAGGAAGAAATAGAAAATATGAACAGACCAATCACAAGCACTGAAATTGAAACTCTGATTAAAAATCTTCCAACAAACAAAAGCCCAGGACCAGATGGCTTCACAGGCGAATTCTATCAAACATTTAGAGAAGAGCTAACACCTATCCTTCTCAAACTCTTCCAAAATATAGCAGAGGGAGGAACACTCCCAAACTCATTGTATGAGGCCACCATCACCCTGATACCAAAACCAGACAAAGATGTCACAAAGAAAGAAAACTACAGGCCAATATCACTGATGAACACAGATGCAAAAATCCTCAACAAAATACTGGCAAACAGAATCCAACAGCAAATTAAATGGATTATACACCATGATCAAGTGGGGTTTCTTCCAGGAATGCAAGGATTCTTCAATATACGCAAATCAATTAACGTGATACACCATATTAACAAATTGAAGGAGAAAAACAATATGATTATCTCAATAGATGCAGAGAAAGCTTTCGACAAAATTCAACACCCATTTATGATAAAAACCCTGCAGAAAGCAGGCATAGAGGGAACTTTCCTCAACATAATAAAGGCCATATATGACAAAGCCACAGCCAACATCGTCCTCAATGGTGAAAAACTGAAAGCATTTCCAGTAAGATCAGGAAGTAGACAAGGTTGCCCACTCTCACCACTGTTATTCAACATAGTTTTGGAAATTTTAGCCACAGCAATCAGAGAAGAAAAGGAAATAAAAGGAATCCAAATCAGAAAAGAAGAAGTAAAGCTGTCACTGTTTGCAGATGACATGATACTATACATAGAGAATCCTAAAGATGCTACCAGAAAACTACTAGAGCTAATCAATGAATTTGGTAAAGTAGCAGGATACAAAATTAATGCACAGAAATCTCTGGCATTCCTATACACTAATGATGAAAAATGTGAAAGTGAAATCAAGAAAACACTCCCATTTTCCATTGCAACAAAAAGAATAAAATATCTAGGAATAAACCTACCTAAGGAGACAAAAGACCTGTATGCAGAAAATTATAAGACACTGATGAAAGAAATTAAAAGTGATACAAAGAGATGGAGAGATATACCATGTTCTTGGATTGGAAGAATCAACATTGTGAAAATGACTCTACTACCCAAAGCAATCTACAGATTCAATGCAATCCCTATCAAACTACCACTGGCATTTTTCACAGAAGTAGAACAAAAAATTTCACAATTTGTATGGAAACACAAAAGACCCCGAATAGCCAAAGCAATCTTGAGAACGAAACACGGAGCTGGAGGAATCAGGCTCCCTGACTTCAGACTATACTACAAAGCTACAGTAATCAAGACAGCATGGTACTGGCACAAAAAGAGAAAGGTAGATCAATGGAACAGGATAGAAAGCACAGGGATGAACCGACGCACATATGGTCACCTTATCTTTGATAAAGGAGGCAGGAATGTACAGTGGAGAAAGGACAGCCTCTTCAATAAGTGGTGCTGGAAAAACTGGACAGGTACATGTAAAAGTATGAGATTAGATTGCTCCCTAACACCATACACAAAAATAAGCTCAAAATGGATTACGGATCTAAATGTAAGGCCAGAAACTATCAAACTCTTAGAGGAAAACATAGGCAGAACACTCTATGACATAAATCACAGCAAGATCCTTTTTGACCCACCTCCTAGAGAAAGGGAAATAAAAACAAAAATAAATGGGACCTAATGAAACTTCAAAGCTTTTGCACAGCAAAGGAAACCATAAACAAGACCAAAAGACAACCCTCAGGGCTTCCCTGGTGGCGCAGTGGTTGAGAGTCCGCCTGCCAATGCAGGGGACACGGGTTCGTGCCCCGGTCCGTGAAGATCCCACATGCCGCGGAGCGGCCGGGCCCGTGAGCCATGGCCGCTGAGCCTGCGCATCCAGAGCCTGTGCTCCAAAACGGGAGAGGCCACAACAGTGAGAGGCCCGCGTACCGCAAAAAAAAAAAAAAAAAAAAGACAACCCTCAGAATGGGAGAAAATATTTGCAAATGAAGCAACTGACAAAGGATTTATCTCCAAAATTTATAAGCAGCTCATGCAGCTCAATAACAAAAAAACAAACAACCCAATCCAAAAATGGGCAGAAGACCTAAATAGACATTTCTCCAAAGAAGATATGCAGACTGCCAACAAACACATGAAAAAATGCTCAGCATCATTAAACATTAGAGAAATGCAAATCAAAACTACAATGAGATATCATCTCACACCAGTCAGAATGGCCATCATGAAAAAATCTAGAAACAATAAATGCTGGAGAGGGTGTGGAGAAAAGGGAACACTCTTGCAGTGTTGGTGGGAATGTAAATTGATACAGCAACTGTAGAGAACAGTATGGAGGTTCCTTAAAAAACTACAAATAGAAGTACCATATGACCCAGCAATCCCACTACTGGGCATATACCCTAAGAAAACCATAATTCAAAAAGAGTCATGTACCAAAATGTTCATTGCAGCTGTATTTACAATAGGCCGGAGATGAAAACAACCTAAGTGTCCATCATCAGATGAATGGATGAAGATGTGGCACATATGTACAATGGAATATTATTCAGCCATAAAAAGAAACATTTGTAATGAGGTGGAGAGACCTAGAGTCTGTCATACAGAGTGAAGTAAGTCAGAAAGAGAAAAACAAATACCATATGCTAACACATATATATGGAATTTAAGGGGAAAAAATGTCATGAAGAACCTAGGGGTAAGACAGGAATAAAGACACAGACCTGCTAGAGAATGGACTTGAGGATATGGGGAGGGGAAAGGGTAAGCTGTGACAAAGCGAGAGAGAGGCATGGACATATATACACTACCAAATGTAAAATAGATAGCAGCCACATAGCACAGGGAGATATGCTCGGTGCTTTGCGACCACCTGGAGGGGTGGGATATTCAGGGTGGGAGGGAGGGAGATGCAAGAGGGAAGAGATATGGGAACATATGTATATGTATAACTGATTCACTTTGTTATAAAGCAGAAACTAACACACCATTGTAAAGCAATTAAACTCCAATAAAGATGTTAAAAAAAAAAAAAAAAGAGCAATATCTTCCAAGGTCTACAAAAAAATTCTTTGAGGGCTTCCCTGGTGGCACAGTGGTTGAGAGTCCGCCTGCCGATGCAGGGGACACGGGTTTGTGCCCCGGTCTGGGAAGATCCCACATGCCGCGAAGCGGCTGGGCCCGTGAGCCATGGCCGCTGAGCCTGCGCGTCCGGAGCCTGTGCTCTGCAACAGGAGAGGCCACAACAGTGAGAGGCCCGCGTACCGCAAAAAAAAAAAAAAAAACTTTCAAAATATATTTTATGCACACACACACTTTAGATGTAAATACACACAAACCTTTTATTTATGTACGTGAATACATATACACACGTGTATGTATATATATACACATATGTGTATGTGTGTATATATTTGCATATGTGTATGTTTATATATATACGCATATGTGTATGTGTATCTATATATATATATATATATACACATATGTGCACGAGGCACAGTAGCACAGGATATTCACAAATAATGATCTGGGGGGAAAGAACAGACAAATGCTATCAAAAAGAAAGCAGGTAGGACTTCCCTAGTTGTCCAGTGGTTAAGACTCCATGCTCCCAATGCAGGGGGCCCGGGTTCAATCCCTGGTCAGGGAACTACATCCCACATGCTTCAACTAAGAGCCCACATGCTGCAATGAAGATCCCATGTGCTATAACTAAGAGCCGGCGCAGTCAAATAAATAAATATTAAAAAAAAAAAAAGAAAGAGAGAGAGAGAAAGAGAGAGGAAGGAAGGAAGGGAGGGAGGGAGGGAGGGAGGGGAAGAAAGAGAGAGAAAAAGAAAGCAGGTACAGCAATATTGATCATAAAAATAGGGTCCAAACCAAGAAGCAGTGAACAGGGCAAAGATAAGTTCACATTAAAATGAGTCTAACATTACAGTGAAAATTCCAAAAGAAGAAACAGTCATTAATGTTTACATGCCTAATCAATCTTCTTGACATATAAAAGTAAAGCTGACTTCAAGTTAAACAAACAAACTTTTTAATGCTACAGTAAAAACTTAACATATGCTTAAAAAGACAAAAAAAAAGTAAAGCCAAACAGAAATACATAGACTGGACTTAACACAGCTCTCAGAAATCAAGATATTTATTAATGATGGTCAAGTTTGATTCAAACTTACACATAAACAGAGAGATCTCCAAATTCCCAGAACAGAAAATATACATTCTATTCAAATGTACATAAAATTCTTTTTAACTCACAATATCTATGGGCATAAGAAAGTCTTACAGATTCAAAAACTCAGGTATTTCCTAGGCCATATTTAAAAAAGCAGATATTTCCTATACTTTACACATTAATAATTATAAATTCACAATATAAGGATATACTCCCTTCAATCTATCCACTAGAAAAACTGAAAACTCCCTTCAATCTAGCAGATTTCTTTAAATCAAAATGAAAAAATATATATTATTTTTGAAGTGATTAAATAAGAAACATGTCAAAATCTCTGAGATATGGCAAATTTAGTTCAGAAGAAAAAAAATACAGCTTGAAAAATACAAGACTCAGGGGAATTCCCTGGCAGCCTAGTGGTTATTTAGGACTCCAAATCTTTGAGATATGGCAAATTTAGTTCAGAAGAAAAAAATACAGCTTGAGAAATGCAAGACTCAGGGGAATCCCCTGGCGGTCCAGTGGTTAGGACTCCGCACTTCCCCTGCAGTGGGCATGGGTTTGATCCCTGGTCGGGGAACTAAGACCCCACATGCTGCGTGCAGCACCCAAAACAGGCAAATCTCAAGACCAAAGAATAAAAGTAAGTAAAACTAGATGTAAAAACTAAGCCAGTAAGAATCAACTTATAATGCATGAGATCAGCCATCTAAGGAAGAAAACACCCTAATATTGTGTGTAGGAAGATATTATTAATGACATTCGGGTGTTTAAGTCTCTATCAAAACAATCAGTGTTTGCTTTAGAAAGATATGCTAAAATAGTACTGAGTAAAATGAAAAGCAACCTATCAAACCACTTTGTATAATGAATTGGCCTGAAGTAATGAATATCGTGATGAGTGATCTGTTGTTTGGGTCCAGTTAATTATTTCTACTTTGTACTCTAATAAACATACATTTCTGATCAAAACCTCTACTTAGCAAAAAAATACAAACATCCATTAAATAACATTACAAAATCAAAATGGACTTTGCTATGAATGAAATTTTTCCTTTCTGACCCACCCTCCTCACTGCTGCCGCAGTAAGCTTTCTAAGGGACCCCTGATACCTCTGGACCAGGTCCAAACTCCTCAACATGGCATCTGTGGTAGGCAGACTCCTAAAACGCCTGACCCTAGCCCCCCCAAGATGCCCCACCCTAACCCAGACACTGTGAATATGATGAAATACCATGCCAGAGATTATGCCATAAAGCGTGGCAAAGAGATTCTGCAGATGGGATTAAGGCTCCTAATCAACTGACTTTGAATTAATCAAGGGGGACGGGGCTTATTCTAATCTAATCATACAGTTCCTTGAAAACAAAGATTTTTCTCCAACTGGTAGCAGAAAGGGAAGTCAGAGAAATTCAAAGCAAGTGAAGGATTCAGGACCACACTGCTGTCTCTGAAGATAAAAGAAGCCACATACAAAGACCAGGGAGTGGCCTCTAGGAGCTGACAGCAACCCCAGGCCAAATGGCCAATAAAGAAATGGCGGCCTTGGTCCTACAACTGCACGGAACTGAATTCTGCCCTTACTTCTAAGCCAAGTAAGCTTAGAAGAAGATTCTTCGCCAGAGCCTCTGGATAAACACCCAGCCTGGCAGATATCTTAATTTGAACCCTGTGAAACCCTAAACAAAACACACGGTTGAGCCTGGCCAAACTTCTCATCTACAAATGGGTGCTATTTTAAGCCATTAAATTTATGGTAATTTTTTATACAGCAACAACTAATGGAGCATTTCAAGGCCCGCCATGATTTGATCTCTGCCAAATCACTGATATTTCTAAGAAATTTTTTTTACATTATAAAACGCCTTCCTTACTCATCACTATGAAGTAAATAGGGTAAATGTATTACACTCCATCTTGGACATGAAGAAGCGAAACCTCAGAGACACTATCCTACAGCAAGCACTCCTGAGCCAAGAGGTGTGCCCTCTACTCACTGCGTCAAGGCAACAGTAAACTCTCTAGTTGATAGAAACGTACACAAATCAGAAGCCCCCAACTGATAGCCTCCTAACAGCTTTAACCATAAGCCCCCAACTGATAGCCTCCTAACAGCTTTAACCGTAAGTAAAAACATGAATAAATGTGACTACATAAAACTCCTAGACTTTTATATGGTAAACACACACACACATCTTAGAGAAAATCAAATGACAAAAAAACATTTTTTAATAACCTGGAATTTGAATTACAAATTTCTAGTACGCTGGATATATAAAAATAAAACATAAAAGTGAAAACAACTTAAAAAGAGACAGTGACACTTTATCGACACCAATAATTTAGGGAAGTCAGAAAGTTGGCCAATAAAATATACTTAACATGCAGGATGCAGTGAGCAACTAGGCCAAGTAGTTAACAAAAATTACCTTATTTAAGTCTAACAACCACCATTTTAGGTAGGTACCATAACTTCTGATTTTTATAAATGAAGCACAGAGTTTAAATTCCTTGCCCACACTCACAATGCCACAAAGAGGAACTGAATTTGAGCAGTTCATAATCAGTTAGAAATGGGTAATTAATGCAAATTCCACTAACTGAACACAAGAACATAATGAATACTTTGTCTCATTTACATAATCACTCTCACTTAGGTTATAAGAAAAGAAGGTAGCCATTTTTGAATTAGAATTCCATAAAATGTTAGTCCTCAGTGCCTACCAAAAGAAATATACTGGAACATTCACAAAATACAAGTCATAACAGTCCCAGACTGAAAAACCCCCAAATGCCCAATAAAAGTGGATAAATTATGGTACTTTCACAACAGAATACGACACAACAATGAGAATAAATGAAGAATTACAAGCAATAATTTCAATGAATCTCACAAGTATGATGGTGTATGAAAAAAGACAGAAAACAGTATTTATTGTATGAGTCATATAAAGAACAAAACTAGGCAAGACTCATCTATGGTGTTAGTAGTGATAACAGAGCTTGCCTTGGGGAGTTGCAAGCAGTAATGCAAAGGAGGCATGAAAGGAATTTCTGTGTTTTCCACCTGTCTCACAAGGAGAAGCAACAGAGCAGACTTCCATTACTCTCCACTGACAAGTAAGAGCTATGGGAAAAAATTATTTTCATAGAAGTACTATCAGTAAAAATATTAATACCATCAACTAAAATGCTTGTAGCAGCTGAATATGTTATCAAAATAGTATTTACCTAACCATGGCAAATCACTCAAAGTATCTTCAATACTACTAGAAGGCTCAAAAGATGATGGCAGAAAGCAATGAAAATATTAAATCTCATTATTGATCTACTAGCTTTTAATGTTTAATACTAGTATAGTTATTCTGGAGTACTTTTAAATTGATGCACAAAATAAACAACTTTTCTTTCTCTTTTAATAACTTTTTTAGTTAGAGGAAATATTAATTAAAAGGTACAATTATAGATTGAGTGGGGAATAAAAAAATTTTTAAATATGTTGAACAGCTACTGGATTAAATTTTAAAATATCAATATGAATTCATGTTTTTGAAAAAATATATCTTTGTGTGTATGTGGTTTATTTTTGACCAAGAGTCAAGATAATTCAAGGGAATAACAGTCTTTTAGAATGATGCTGGAACAAATGAATATCCACACTGAAAATGAAGAACCCTGAACCTTACCTCATCTTCTCATTATCATACATGCAGTTTAACTATAAAAGGAATAAATAATCTAAAGGTAACCTTGGAATATGCAGGACAACTTGAATATTTTTTACATAAGGCATAATGAACAAAATCTATAAAAGAAAAAATTTACAAAGTGACAAACTTCATCAAAATTAACCCCCCTACTCTTTCAAAAAACATTAAAAAAGAAAACAAGTCATAGACTAGACAAAAATATTTGCAAAATACACCTCTAATAAATGACTTCTATGGCAAGTATATAAAGAACTCGAAAGCAAGGAAAAGACAAATCAACAGGAGAAAGAGGGACTTTGGGGCAAAAGCTTTGAACAGACAATTCACTAAAGATGTGTTCAATTTCATTACTCATCCAGAAATGCAAAATCAAACCCACAACGAAATATCACTAAACACCAACCGGAATGGCTGAAATAGAGAAACACTGACAATATTCAGTGATGGCAACAACGCAGAACATCGTGTCCACAAATGTTCAAGCAGCTTTATAAATACTGGCCCCCAAACGGGAAGAAATCTCAAAACCATTATGCTAAGTACAAAAGCCAGACAGAAAAGATTGCTGTACGATTCCATTTGCATACCAGTCTAGAGAAGGCAAAAAAAGGCAAAAAACAACCGAAGTAGGGAGAGGAACAGATCTAGTGGTGATTGCCGGGAGCCCGAGTGGTGGGAGGGGACGACCTGCACCGGCCATGAGGGAGCTTGCAGTGAAGGAAAGGGTCTGCATCTCGACTATGATGATAGTTACACACATGACTGTACACATCTCTCAAAATATGTTTACCTGTACCCTTGGAAGGGGTGAATTATATTGTGTACAAGATATACCTTAATAAAAGAATGACTCTCACACAGGGGAAATAATAATTTTTTAAAATTTATTTATTGGGTAATGGCAGGCCAGTATCAGAACAGCTCTCTTGGAAATAAAATTTCTAAAATCTCAATAAAATATAAAACCTAACTAATTGAAGTCACTTGTGAACAACCAAGCCTGGAATGCCAGGACATCTGACTCTTGACAGAGAAGAACATCACTGGCTAAGGTCTGTGTTTAAAAAGATTTCTGCTAAGGCCTCCTGGTGTGCACAGAAAGGGATGGGTGGTACTAGGCCTCACACAGAGAGCATCAGTCTTACTGGTGTGAGAAGACAGGTAAAGTTCAACAATGATCGAAAGGATGGAACCAGAGGGGAAACCTGGAAGGGCAGAAGGCACAGAAAAGAGAGCCCCCCACACTGAATAAACTCTCAAATCTTTGTTACACCCCTGAAATGTATATTCACAGAGGGACTCTAAAGCAGCTCAGGGAAAACAACAGCTGACCTGTTTGCTGAAGGAACTGAGTAGAGATTTCTGATGTCACTGACTGCTGGGATGATATAGTTTGGAATGTAAGGCCAGCAATAATATAAGTCTCCCAGAAAAAAAACCCGATACTGACAAAATAACATAACAGAATCCGGTATTAACCTATCATCTAAAATGTTCAGTACACAATAAAAATTCCTAGACATATGGGGAAAGAAAAGAAAAAACACAGGAAAATGGGGCCCACAATGAAGAAAAAAAAAATATTCAATAGAAAATGACAAGATAAACAAAGACTTTAGAGCAGCTATCGGAAGTATGTTCCACAACACACAGGAAAAGCTGGTCAAGAGCAGGAGAGTAACAGAAAAGACATGAAAATTACAAAGTGAAACCCAATGGACTCTATACCTAGGAGTTACAGCAATTCAAATAAAAATTTCAGTGGATGCGCTTGAGGTTGGAAACAACAGAAGAAATGGTCAGTGACCTTGAAAATAAACTGTTCATCCATTCTGAGGAACAGAAAACAAAACCACTGAAAAATCAACAAAGCACCAGTAACCTATGACAGTATTTGAGAATATCAAATGCACGAACATGCATGTAATTGGAGTTGCAGAGCAAGAGGAGAGAGAAAATGTGACAAAAAAAGTATACAAAACAAAGGTCAAACTTTTCACAAATTTGGTGAAAAAAATCAACTTACAATTCTAAGAAGCTCAGCAAACCCCAAACAAGAAGAATACAAAGAAAATCACACCTAGGCACATCATACTCAGACTGCTGAAAAGCAAAGTCCTGAGAGCACCCAGAGAATATCAAAACATTATATACACAGGAATAACGATACTACTAACACCTGACTTCTCATCAAAAACAATGGAAGACAGGACACAGTGAAAGAACATCTTTTCAATGCTGAAAAGAAGAAAAGCACATCAACCCAGAACTATATATTCAGAAACAAAACAAAACCTTCGGGGCTTCCCTGGTGGCACAGTGGTTAAGAATCTGCCTGCCAACGCAAGGGACACAGGTTCGAGCCCTGGCCCAGGAAGATCCCACATGCCGCGGAGCAACTAAGCCCGTGCACCACAACGACTGAGCCTGCGCTCAAGAGCCTGCAAGCCACAGCTACTGAGCCAACATGCTACAACTACTGAAGCCCGCACGCCTAGAGCCCATGCTCCACAACAAGAGAAGCCCCCACAATGAGAAGCCCGCGCACCACAACGAAGAGTAGCCCCCGCTCAGCGCAACTAGAGAAAGCCCCCGTGCAGCAACGAAGACTCAACGCAGCCAAAGATAAAAACAAACAAATAAATTTATAAAAAACAAAAAACCACAAAACCTTCAAAAATGAATGCAGACTTTTTCCACTTCCAGACAAAATGGAGGAGATTCACTTTTCCCTATATTTTACACTAAGTACAGCTAAAAACCTTGGACATGACACATAAGACAAACACCAGAAGACACTAAAAGGTAAAGAGAAGGTGCCAGACAAACTAGAGCCCAGGTGCTGAAGAATGAAACAGCATAAACGCCCTAGGTTTGATTCATTCACAAGAACAGGTGCTAAAGGAACCAGAAACACAAAACAAGCCCAAGAAATACCCACTGTCTCTAACCAAAAGAACGGAAAAGTAGCAGGCTGGCAAGACAGAAAACTATTAGGTGATGATCAACCTCTGGGAGCCAAACACCAGAGAAGAAGCCCAAGTCCTACGCCCATCAGCAAAGGCCAAAGGGAAAACCCAGACATCCCCTCCGCTCCGCGCCCCTCCCAGACAGTGAGGTATCACAGAGGGTGTGCAGACCCGCTCGATAGGAACAAGACCTCCTCCCTCCATAGTACCAGTGGAGAAAATGCTGAGGGCCCGGAATTCAACACCCACGCAATGATGACAAGGTGTCCCCACCCCTAACCCTCCCCACTGGGGTGGTGGCAGGGAATGCCCACTGGAGAATCAGAACTTAACCACTGTCCAGAGGTAGCATGCCCACCCATATACCTCAGTGACACTGGGACCACGTGAAGAGCAGGAACTTTCTGAGCCAGGGTGACATCAGCAAAGCATAAAGCAGGGTCTGCATTTCACTCCTGCCCAGTGTTCACTAGAGGATCCTCCCTAGCAATGTGTCCGTGGAGGCTAATTACAGGACTGGAGCTTCCGTACACACTGGGGAGTAACAAAGGGGTGCCACCTTTTTTTACCCCAAAACACAGTTTCAGGTAAGATCTGCTAAAAGAGAAGGAAGTGGGATGGGGGGTTAAATAAAATGCAGAGTTTCATAACATAATACTCAAAATATAAAGCATTCAATAGAAAAATAATTTGTCATACCATAACAAGAACCAGGAAAACCTCAAAAGGAATGAGAAAAGACAATAAATAGACATGAACACTGAGAAGAAATAGATGTTAGAATTATATCTGTCAAATATTTTAAAGTAGACATTATGAAACTGCTTCCACAAAAAAATGAGGAAGACATTTGAAGAAAATGAAAAACATCACAAAGTTTCAGTAAAGAAACAAAGTCTTCGCAAAGAAATATGGTATCATGAAGAAACAAATGGTAAGTTTAGAACTGAAAAATATACTAACAAAAATAAAGCATTAACTGAAAGGGCTAAACAGTGGAATGGAGAAATTACCCAACCTGAACAAGTAAGAAAATGGACCGATGATCTGAGATGACATTTTTACCATCGAGTAACTTTTTGTTATGTGTTTGGTCTATTTCTGGACTTTCTATTCTATACCAGCAATCTAATTATTCATGACCCTAATACCACAGTTTTAACTGTAGCTTTCCAGTATGTTTTAACATCTGTAAGGGCTACTCCTCCTTGATTATCCTTTAAGGATGTGCCCAACTGTTTTTATTCTTTTTTTTTCCATTGAAATTTAAATCTCACAAAAAATTGCATTTACAGATTAAGTTACAGACATTAGTATCATCCCATTCAAGGACATATGTTTTTATCCTATTTGCTTCCTTCTTTTATTGTGAAACATCACACACATAGGAGAGTGTATTTTTACAATTTAAAGACTTATCAAGAGAACATCTGTGTGCCAACACAAAGGATAAGAAATCTTGCCATTGAAATCATTCAAATGATTATTCTTGTACCCTCTCCATAGGTAGCCACTACACAGGTTTGTAGTAATTAATCTTCTGCTTTTCTTTAGATTTCTTACTCACTACAGCTCCATCTATGTCTCTACACAATATAATTTAGTTCTGTTTAGAACTGAATTTAAATAGAAATATACTGTAGAAATTCTTTTGTTACTTAGCTTCAAGTCAATATACATGTGAGGGAATCAACTATTTGATTTCTGCCGCTATAGTTCACACATTTTCACTGCTATATAGTATGCCTTTGGATGAATATACCATAATCTAATTATCTAGAAATTTTCATTGCTTCTAGTTCATAGCTATCATATTTTTTTAAAAAATGCTGCTACCCCATACATTCTCGCACATGTATGCTGACACGTATGTGCAAACATTTTTTGGAGGAGTTCTCAAAGAGTAGTCCACAGGCCTCTGGTTGAATAAGTCCCTAAGATCTTGTAAAGGAATCTGTGAGGTAAAAGCTACGTTCATAATACGACATTATTTACCATTTTCACTGTGTTGACATTTGCACAGGGTGCAAAAACAATGGTGGGAAAAATTGCTAATGCCTTTGCAATAATCAAAACAGTGACACCAATTTGTACTAGCAGCTACTATAGCCATTCTCAACTAGCTCTACAACTGTACTAAAAATAATGCTAGTTATACCACAATGTCCACTGCAGCTCTATTCACAATAGCCAGGACATGGAAGCAACCTAAGTGTCCATCGACAGATGAATGGATAAAGGAGATGTGGCACATATGTACAATGGAATATTACTCAACCATAAAAAGAAACGAAATTGAGTTATTTGTAGTGAGGTGGATGGACCTAGAGTCTGTCATACAGAGTGAAGTAAGTCAAAAAGAGAAAGTTAACACATATATGGAATCTAAAAAAATGTTAACACATATATGGAATCTAAAAAAAAAAAGTTCTGAATAACCTAGGGGCAGAATGGAATGCAGACATAGAGAATGGACTTGAGGACACAGGGAGGGGGAAAGGTAAGCTGGGACGAAGTGAGAGAGTGACATGGACATATATACACAACCAAATGTAAAATAGATAGCTAGTGGGAAGCAGCCACATAGCACAGGGAGATCAGCTCAGTGCTTTGTGACCACCTAGAGGGTGGGATAGGGAGGGTGGGAGGGAGATGCAAGAGGGAGGAGATATGGTAATATATGTATAGCTGATTCACTTTGTTATAAAGCAGAAACTAACAGACCATTGTAAAGCAATTATACTCCAATAAAGATATTTTAAAAAATAATAATGCTAGTGTCATTTAAGAACATCAATAATGAAGCAGTAAAATTATTAATTTTAAAAATCTCAATCCATGAATATATATCTTTTAAATATCTGTGTGACAAGATGGGATATAAAGCATCAAGTAATTCTGCTACACCAAAATATGATGGTTTTCTTCAGGAAAGGCATTTCTGTAATCATTTGATTACAAACAGGAATAGCTGCTTTTCTCATGGAGTATTATTTTTACGTAGAAGAAAAACTGACAATGATTATCCAGCTTTGATTATCTGACACATATTTCTTTAAAACTGAAAAAAGTGAGTGAGCCTGTCACTTCCAGGAAAACAACTGAGAACATCTGTGACCAATGACAAAACTTAGAAAACATGTATCTACCACAGTGAGCTTGACTGTTTCCCAATACTTAAACTCTTCTGATATCAGGGTTATAACAACAAATGTGAATTTTGTTATTTATTAAAATGTGTCAATATTTAAAATATCTGGATTACTCAATGAACCAATATTTTCCAGAAGACCAATTAATAATATTATAAAATCAAAGGTGGGTAAAAGATCCACTGAAATTGCAAGATAATAGATTACAATATTAACGAGTAAGGCAACGTCAGAATATTAACGAGTAAGGTAACGTCACAATATTAACAAGTAAGGCAACGTTCACTGACAAGCTTTCAGATTCCACTTCGGACCAAACCTTTAAGAAACTATTGCTTGTCAACTTTTGGTGTAGCGTCAAACAGGAATATTCATAATTACCTGAAATGACTATTAAAATAAATTTGCGTTTTCTCACTACGTATCTTTCTGAGGCTGGATTTTTTTCGTATACTTCAACCAAACCAGCATGCTTTAACACACTGAATGCAGAAGCAGATATGAGAATTCAGATGTCCTCTACTAAGCTAAATGTTAATGTTTCAAAATGAATATAAAAGTGTCCTGAGACCAAAACGTCTGAGAACATTATGTCATAAGGGTATATAAAGAAGAATAAAACTGTTGGGTCCTAATAAGAACCTGCTGTATAAAAAAATAAAATAAAATTCAAAAACAAACAAAAAAACCTGTTGGGTCATATAGGTGTCTCTTCAATTTCACCAGATAATTACAATCTGTTTTCCCAAATGGCTGTTACAATTTTCACACTCTCTCACCAGTAGAGTTTTTTTGCTGATCTAATAGGTATGGAATGCTATCTCTGTGCAGGTTTCAATTTGCATTTCATGATTACTACTGGGATTGTGTATCTTTTCAAAACTTATTTGTCATTTGGATTACCTGTAATTTTTTTGTTTTTTTGGTTTCTGGCTGCACAACATGCAGGATTTTGGTTCCCCGACCAGGGGGTCGAAACCGTGCCCACTACAGTGGAAGCGGGGAGTCTTAATCACTGGACCACCAGGGAAGTCCCATGTAAATAATTTTTTTGTAAACTGCCCGTTTAAGTCCCCTGCCCATTTCTCTATTGGGTTGCCAGGGAAGTCCTATGTAAATAATTTTTTTGTAAATTGCCTGTTTAAGTCCTCTGCCCATTTCTCTGTTGGGTTGTCTTTGTTTTTCTTATTGATTTGTAGTTATTTTACACATTCTACAAATGATACCTTTTGTTGGCCATATTTGTTGCTATTATCTTCTTCCTCTCTAGGGCTTGTGTTTCCACTTTTACAGTATCTTGTTCACAGAAGCTACTCTCCTCATGTAGTTGAATTCTGCAATATTTTCCTTTACAGTAAGTGCTTTCTGTGTCTTAAGAATTCATTTGCAAATATATTCTCCTATATTTTCTTTTCAAAATTTTATAATTTTATGTGGCAATGCAAAAAGCCAAAAATAACTCAGAGACATTTTCCTATTATTTGTTCTTTCTCTTGATTTTCAGTGATTTGGTCTTATCTTCTGGAATACCTGATAATTTCAGATTTATTGCTGAAACTTTTTTTTAAACTATAGAGATATTTTTACGCACTAGATGAACTTATTTTCTACCAGAGAGGATTTAATTTTTTCTCAGACAGGCACAAAGGCCAGAGAAGATCACTTTAATTCAATCTGCATATGAGGTGCTTTGAAGCTGAGTTTCAAGTCTTTGCAGACACTATCCCCCGCTCCAGTTTTCCCTTAGTCTGAGGGTGTAGCCCAGGGATTAGCAAACCTTTCTGAAAAGGGCCAGACAGTAAATATTTTAGGCTTTGTGGGACAAGAGGCAAAATTAAGATTATATAAGTATTTATCTAAGAGACAAAACAAATTTCTACAAATTTTAAAAAACTGTTATTATTCAAAATATGATAATCATCGAATATAATTTGGGGGCTAACACAAGACTACTACTAATAAGAATGGATTTGAAGGGAGGATAACATTTCACTTAACTGGAGTTCAAAGCTATACTTCTCTATCATAAAAATGGACTGTGAATGTTCATCTGTTCATTCTGATACACAATGAAATTTTACATACCCATCCTTTTTTAAATATTTATGTATGTATGTATGTATGTTTGGCTGCGCCAGGTCTTAGTTGCAGCATGCAGACTTCTTAGTTGCAGCATGCATGCAGGATCTAGTTCCCCGACCAGGGATCGAACCCGGGGGCCCTGCATTGGGAGCTCAGAGTCTTACCCACTGGACCACCAGGAAGTCCCTTCATGTCCATCTTTGAAAAAATCTTTTCACACACAGGTACCGCCACATACTGATATCTATCCACAAACATATTTCATTTTAGCATATTCATCTTTGAAGGACACTTATAACATTTTATCAGAGTCTTGATCTTTGCTTTCAATTAAAGCACAGGTTCAAGCCTCTCAATTACACAGTTAAATGTATTTTGAAATAAGGAAATTTCCTTTGTACTTGCCTCAAGGACCAAAAACTGCTATTGGAACTGTAGTTTGATCTTGGAAAATATTTCTGTACCAAATCTATGTGTGGGAATGGAGATCTTGCTTTTTATTTTAAATTCTGATGGCATGAAAAGTGTATAAAGCAGCTTGACATTACCTGTGATTCGAACACTGGCTGTTGTACAAATGAATCTACCATGGTGTAAGTTTCACGTAAAAGCAGTGCTCTGCCTTTTAATTTTAGGTTGAGTTCAGTAGGAAATATTATCAAGTCTGTAACGCAAGTTAACTTCCAAATCCATTAAGTATTTGGTTTACAGTTTAAGGGCAATCTTCTTATTCAGAAAAAATTTAATCTCAACCCCAAGTTTTAAAAATTGTAATAAAATATTGCCACTGCTCAGTCATCAAACTGCTGCATACAGAGTAGGGCAATCAGTACATTCAGCTTTCATTTCTAACAAAAAGCCCTAGAATTGAGATAGTGACATCCAGAAGAGCAAATGAAACTCACCACTGACTCTATTAGTTTAACAATCCATTTATGACAGATTTTAAAATTCTCTGCAAAGTGCCTCCTGATGAATGAATACAATGAATACACACAGGTCTTTAAACACTGTTATGTTTTAACAAGTTTTGTAAATGTGTCAAACTCAGGCCTTTTTCTGCTCCATGCTTATTTTTACCACTATTTATTGTACACATCTTAGCAGATTTCACTTCGGTTTATACTGAAACAGTGTTTTCTCAACTTCTTTGAAAATATTTTCTCTGTAGTTGTTTCCTGCAGGCTATTCATAAAGACTAATTCTTCAGTCACTTCAGATGAGCACTGGCTGCTAGAACAAACAACTGAGCAGTACTGCAACATCTACTGACTCATCAAGAACCTATAAAATCCACTAGAGACCATCTGCCTTGTTTCTTAAATGACTACTGGTATTACTCAGAGTGTCCTCAACTTTTAAAACAACTGTTCTTACTGAAAGGCTAATAGTCATAAGTTTATTTGCCGTGCACACATTTCTTTGACTGCTATAGTCAAACACGATTTAATTAACCTCCACTGATCTTTCCTTACTTGGCTAACAAAAGGGCCACTCAGAAACTTACTTTAGTTACAACTCATTTTCATTCTTCACTTTTGTAAAGGATTTGTACCATGATTAGATAGTCCATTTTAACTTCCTCTTTTTTCTGATCATTACTTTCCTCTGAGTTGGGATTAGTGTGATGTGTGCTCAATCGGGTAATACTGACATATAGTGTATTATTTTAGCACAACTGCAGTGTCTCAGCTTAATAAATATAATGCATTGCCATCTAATTTGATAACAACAGAATCCACTCCACTATGCCTCAAAAGCACTATATATGAAGTCCACTCTTCTTTTGTTTCTTCTTCAACATGAAAGGTATGGACCAGTAATAAAAAAAGATGCCAAGGGAACACATGTGGCAATCAAAAACTGATGAATTATAACTGTGCCACTGTGGTTTGTAGCATGCCTACAGCAATGCAGAGCATATGTGGTCTCTGCAGCAACAACTCAGCTGTCACTGTAGAGCAACAGGAACCAAAGAAAATATGCAATTGTTCCAATAAAACGTATTTATGGACACTAAAATTTGATTTCCATGTGTTATGAAATACACTTTTAACTTTTTTAACACTTTAAAATGTAAAAATTATCTTGGCTTCTGGACCACACAAACACAGGTGGTGGACTGGATCTGATGATCAGGGCATGCATAAACTAACTTCTAATGTAGCCTTTAGGGGTCCCAAATGAAAGTCTGTTATATTAATGGCCCCTAAACCCTAATTTTGTCTTCCCAGCTCTACAGATTGCCAGAAACTCTTCCCAGCTTTCCAGACCTATAGCTGGTCTTTTATGAACTAAATAAATGCCTCAAAGGAAAAGAGAAAGTTTATGTCAGGCTGACCTCTTGACATAATGCTTCCCTCTGGGTTCTCACTCCCTCGGACAATTCTCTAATGCCTTTAAATATTTCTTTGAAAACAGATTTTATCCAGCTTTTCTAGTTATTCACAGTGGTACAGGTGACCTACTACAAGTTTCTCTGTGGCAGGTAGAGATGAAAGTAATACATGCCCGACCACATATCAAGACTTACTATAAAGCTATAGTAACCATGACAGTGTGACATTGTCACTGGGATATATAAATATACAAACAAACCAAAATAGAGAGCTTAGAAACAATCCATACATTTACTGAACATTTGCTAAATGACAGAGGTTATTTTTCAAATGAGGGGGGGAAAGGAACAGGTTTCAATAAATGATGCAGTAACTACTGGCTCTCCATATGTGAGAAAATGAAGTTGAACTCCTGTATCACAGTACATTAAAAAACCACGTAAATAGGGCTTCCCTGGTGGCGCAGTGGTTAAGAGTCCGCCTGCCGATGCAGGGGACACGGGTTCGTGCCCCGGTCTGGGAGGATCCCACCTGTTGCAGAGCGGCTGGGCCCATGGCTGCTGAGCCTGTGCGTCCGGAGCCTGTGCTCCGTAACGGGAGAGGCCACAGCAGTGAGAGGCCCACGTACCACAAAAAAAAACAAAAAAAAAAAAACACGTAAATATTAGGGCAAAACTATAGAAACTATAGAAATGAACTTCTGAAATACATTTTCAGGGACACATTAGAAATTACTAAGAGTGTTTTACTTAAAAAAAAAATACATCATCATTCAAAATTCAAAACATTCTAAAGGGTATACAACCAAAAGTCACTTTGTGTAGAGCTACACAGGATAAATTCCCTAGAGGCAAAGAATTTTACCAGTTTCCTGTGTAGCCTTCAAATAATATTTTATGCACATGTGAGTTCATGACATTCTCTGCCCCCACCTCACGTTTTACATCAAAGGGATCCTTTATAACATCAAAGAGTACCACCACTTACTTCATCACAAAGGTAAGTTCATTTCTTTATATCAAACTTAATTAAAACTAAAAAGAATGATTAAAAAGAATATACAGGGCTTCCCTGGTGGTGCAGTGGTTGAGAGTCCGCCTGCCCATGCAGGGAACACGGGTTCGTGCCCCGGTCCAGGAAGATCCCACATGCCGCGGAGCGGCTGGGCCCATGAGCCATGGCCGCTGAGACTGTGCGTCCAGAGCCTGTGCTCCGCAACAGGAGAGGTTGCAACAGTGAGAGGCCCGCATACCGCAAAAAAAAAAGAATATACAGCTTTTACTAAGGAAAACACTAAGGCCAGTGACATTTTCACTAAATGGGCCCTTCAAATTTAACTATGTTACCAAATAGGCATATCAAACTCTTAATTTTCTGTAACAGAAATTTCCAGTTTCCTCTTAGCTTCCACCCAACTCAAATCCTAAATACATTTTCAGAATCAAGTTGGCAGGGTGAAAGAAAACAAAACAACAGCTCTTATACTTAGGTATGCCTAAAGCGTTCTGTGGTCAAATCTTGGATTATCCTGCTGTAACAGATTTTGCACTTAGTATTCTGAGGAAATAATCCATAACTGATGCTGACGTCCTCCTCAGAGCCTTGCATTTTAGAGTGAAGAGAGCATACAATTTCTTACTGTGCAAAATGAAAAAACTCGGTGTAGACAGGTAGTATTGCTTGGTGAGGCTGTACCTTGACATTAGCTAACAATGTCTGACAGAAAAAGAAGTCAAAATTCCTGATTCTCCCCCATTCAATAGAGTTAATTATATTTTATTTAGAAAATATTTTTAGGAAATCTTACAATACAAAAACACATGTGAAATCAGTGGCCATACCTCCTTAAAGCTACTCATCCAGACTCAGTAATTCCTAGTACACTTCCTACAACTTTTACTCTGTGTCACATCCATCTCTTCACCGGAATTCTTCCTCTGAACATTGCCAAAAGGGTCAATTGTCCATCTTCTTTCCTCTTGCTTTATGTTATCCATTGGCAGCTTGATTTGCAGTCATTGCTAGTTAGGAACATTGTCTAAAATTCCAACCCTGACATTTAGTCCCAAAGACGTTCATGGTATCTAAGGCTCATTACAGTCCAAACAAACTCCTGATTTTCCCATACACTCAGACTTGAAACTATGGAGACATTTGCAACTCCGCCATCTAATCCATAAAGAATAAAACATAATTCATTCCATCCCTACAACATCCTATCTTCATATTTCACACATAATACCTAAATTCAGAAACTTACATTTATTGCCCTTTAATTACAGGAGTAATCCTAAATATTTCTGTCTTCAAGTAAACATCTTCATATTTAACTACAAAAGGTGGGAAGGGTTCAGATTTGTTAATGCTGCTCTTATTAAGAAACTTCATTGGGCTTCCCTAGTGGCGCAGTGGTTAAGAATCCACCTGCCAATGCAGGGGACACGGGTCCGAGCCCTGGTCCGGGAAGATCCCACATGCCGCGGAGCAAATAAGCCTGTGCACCACAACTACTGAGCCTGCGCTCTAGAGCCCGCGAGCCACAACTATTGAAGACCGTGTGCTTAGAGCCCGTACTCTGCAAAAAGAGAATCCACTGCAATGAGAAGCCCACACACCGCAACAAAGAGTAGCTACCGCTCTCAGCAACTAGAAAAAACCCGCGTGCAGCATCGAAGACCCAATGCAGCCAAAAAATAAATTAATTAATACAATAAAATTAATTAAAAAAAAAAGAAACTTCATTAATGAAATTCCTCAGTTTGGAATGCAAATTAAGGACATTTTCCATTTCCATTTCCCACTATCCACCACCCTACGTACTCACCAGTTATTCTCATACGTGACATTCTTCCAGACTCCACATACCCCAAAATTTTGTTCAAGATGATCCTTTGTCTATCATACTCCATGACTTCAGACTATACTACAAATCTACAGTAATCAAAACAGTATGGTTCTGGCAAAAAACAGACATGTAGATCAATGGAACAGAATAGAGAGCCCACATAGTTATGGCCCATTAATCTACGACAGAGGAGGCAAGAACATAGAATGGAGAAGAGACAGTCTCTTCAGTAACTAGCGATGGGAAAACTGGACATGAAGATCCCACATGCCGTGGAGCAACTAAGCCCGTGAGCCACAACTACTGAGCCCGCATGCTACAACTACTAAAGCCCGCACACCTAGAGCCCATGCTCTGCAACAAGAGAAGCCACCGCAACGAAGAGTAGCCCCCACTCGCCACAACTAGAGAAAGCCCGCACGCAGCAACAAAGACCCAATGTGGCCAAAAATAAATAAATTAAATAAATATTTTTTTAAAAGAATGATATTAGAACAATTTCCTCGCACCATATGCAAAAGTAAACTCAAAATGGATTACAGAAGTAAATGTAAGACCTGAAACAATAAAACTTCTAGAAAAGAAAATAGGCAGCACACTCTGACATAAATCACAACAATTTTTTTAGATCTGTCTCCAAAGACAAAAGTAATAAAGGCAAAAATAAACAAATGGGACCTAATTATAACCTTTGCACAGCAAAGAAAACCATCAACAAAACGAAAACACAACCTACTGAACGGGAGAAAATATTTGCAAATAGTATGACAGACAAGGAGTTAAAATCCAAAATTTATAAACAGCTCATACAAAATATCAAAAACAACAAGGACCCCAATTTAAAAAAATGGACAGAAGACTGGAATAAATATTTTTCCAAAGAAGACATACAGATGGCCAACAGGCACATAAAAGGCTCAATGTCTTTAATCATCAGAGAAATGCACATCAAAACCACAATGAGACATCAATCACTTCACACTGGTAAAAATGGCTATCATGAAAAAGACTACAAATAACAAATAGAAGACCCTTTGTCTAGACATCCTATGTTAACCTACTGAAACTTAGCCCATCCTCTAAACACCATCTTAAATATTTCCTACTTTTAAAACATTTTCAGTTTCCCTCAGTCAAAATATGTTTCAATAACAGACACTGTTAATTAACTTACAAAACATCCATTTTGCCTTTTTCCTTCCTAAGGTTCTCAATTTTGTTCAGATAGCCACACTCCTCTAAGCAGCAATGAGCTTTAGAGGAGTAGGTACCATCCCTGGCCCCAGAGAAGAATCACAGAGTCTTACCAAAGGGTGGTTGTCCCAACACTTGTACTGTTTATTGGTTTAAAGCATATCATGGGAGGTAATTCTAGCTAATGAGATGTTAGAAGAAATCTGCTAGGGTAGAGGAAAGCATATGTAGAGGATTTTCCTTAATTAAAATAATATAGAAAAGGTTCTATTTTTTTCTGTCTCTGAATGTTATACAATGAGGGTATGACCCCTGGAGCTCCTGCCCACCATCTTTTGATTATGAGAGAAACTGGACCAAGATGCCGTGGATGCACAATGTAAGGACAGTATAAGAACCTGGCAACTTGGCATCATGAAGCCACTGAACTACTCATCACCCTAACTTCTCATTTCCTACTGTGAAAAATCCATCACCCAACAAGGTAAAATTCACAGTGCCTGACATCCAAGTAAAGATTACTAGGCACACAAAGAAGCAGGAAAACACAATCCAAATGGAGAACAATCTTCAAAACTGACCCCAAACGAACAGAGATGTTAAAATTATCAGATAAGGGGCTTCCCTGGTGGCGCAGTGGTTGGGAGTCCGCCTGCCGATGCAGGGGACGCGGGTTCGTGCCCCGGTCCGGGAGGGTCCCGCGTGCCGCGGAGTGGCTGGGCCCGTGAGCCACGGCCGCTGGGCCTGCACGTCCGGAGCCTGTGCTCCGCAGCGGGAGAGGCCGCAGCAGTGAGAGGCCCGCGGACCACAAAAAATAAATAAATAAATAATAGACCTAACGTATGATCCAGCTATTCTACTTATCAATACAAAAACACAAATTCAAAAATATATATGCATCCATATGTTTATCGCAGCATTATTTACAATAGAAAGATAAGGAAACAACCTAATAAGTGCTCATAGGTGGATGAGTGGCTAAAGAAGATATGGTATATATCTACAATAGAATACTACACGGCCATTTATTTAAAAAACAAACAAACAAAAAAAGATGAAATCTTGTCATTTGTGATGTGGATGGACCTTGCAGGTATTATGCTAAGTTAAGTGAGTCGAACAGAGAAAGACAAATACAGTATGATGTCATTTACATGTGGAATCTAAAAATAAATAAATAAAAATAAAATAAATGAACAAATCAAACCAAATCAAAGCACAAAGATACAGAGAACAGAGTAATGGTTACTAGAGTGGAAGGGAGTTTGTGGAGGGCAAAATGGGTAAAGGGGGTCAGCTGTACGGTGACAAATGGAAACTAAACTTTTGGAGGTGGGCACACTGTAGTGTATACAGAAGTCAAAATATAATGTTGTAGGGACTTTCCTGGTGGCGCAGTGGTTAAGAACCCACCTGCCAATGCAGGGGACACAGGTTCGAGCCGTGGTCTGGGAAGATCCCGCATGCTGCAGAGCAACTAAGCCCATGCACCACAACTACTGAGCCTGCGCTCTAGAGCCCGTGAGCCACAACTACTGAATCCCACGCACCTAGAGCCCATGCTCTGCAACAAGAAAAGCCACTGCAGTGAGAAGCCTGCACACCGCAACGAAGAGTAGCCCCCGCTCGCCGCAACTAGAGAGGAAGCCCGCGTGCAGCAACGAGGACCCAACGCAGCCCAAAATAAATAAATAAATAAATAAATTTTTTTAAAAAGGTATCTGTTTACTCAAAAATAACAATACCCTATGGAGTTTATAACATGTGGAAGTCAAATACACATGACAGCAATAGCACAAAGTCCAGGAGGGGGAAATGGAAGTACACTTTTATTATACAGATAACTACATAATATCACTTCAGGGTAGACTGTGGTAAGTGAAAGATGCACACTATAAACCCTAAAGCAACCAATAAAATAACAAAACAAGGGTTACAGGAATACCTTATAGATACCACATGTTCAATTCCAGACCACCAAAATAAAGCGAGTTACACAATATTTTTTTGTTTCCCAGAGCATATAAAAGTAATGTTTACACAATACTGTAGTCTATTAAGTGGGCAATAGCATTCTGTCTAAAAAACAACATACATACCTTAATTTTAAAATGCCTTATTACTGGGCTTCCCTGGTGGTGCAGTGGTTAAGAATCCGCCTGCCAATGCAGGGGACATGGGTTTGAGCCCTGGTCTGGGAAGATCCCACACACCGCGGAGCAACTAAGCCCGTGCGCCACAACTACTGAGCCTGTGCTCTAGAGCCCACGTGCCACAACTGCTGAGCCCACAAGCCACAACCACTGAAGCCCACAAGCGAGCCACAACTACTGAAGCCCGTGCGCCTAGAGCCTGTGCTCTGCAACAAGAGAAGCCACCACAATGAGAAGCCCGCGCACTGCAAGGAAGAGTAGCCCAACTCACCACAACTGGAGAAAGCCCGCATGCAGCAAAAAAGACCCAATGCAGACATAAATTAATAAATAAATTAAAATGCTTTATTGCTAAAAACTGCTAACCATCATCTGTGCCTAAAGCAAGTCACAATCTTTTTGCTGGTGGCTGCTGTGTGATGGGGTGGCGGTTGCCAAAGGCGGGGTGGTGTAGCAAGCTTTTAACATAAGACGGCAGTGAAGTCTGGAAAGTCAACTGACTCTTCCTCCCACAAACAATTTCTCAAGCATGCAACGCCGTTTGATAGCATTTTTCCCACAGTAGAACTTCTTTCCAAATTGGAGTCAATCCTCTCAAAACCTGCCGCTGCTTTATCAATGAAAGTAAGACTCATGTAATATTCTAAATCCTTTGCTGTCATTTCAATAATCTTCACAGCATCTTCACCAGGAAAAGATTCACTGTCAAGAAACCACTTTCTTTGCCCATCAATAAGAAGCCAACTCCTTATCTGCTCAAGTTTTATCACGAGATTGCAGCATTTTAGTCAACGTCTTCAGGTTCCACTTCTGATTCTAGTTCTCTTGCCGTTTCCACCACATCTGCAGTTACTTCCCCCACTGAAGTCCTAAACCCCTCAAAGTCACCTATGAGGGCTGGAATCAACTTCTTCCAAACTCCTGTTAATGCTGAGATGTTGACCTCTTCCCACGAATCATGAATAGTCTTAATGGCATCTAGAATGGTGAGTCCTTTCCAGAAGGTCTTCAAGTGACTTTGCCCAGATCCATCAGAGGAATCACTATCTCTGGCAGCTACAGCCTTACGAAATGTATTTTCTTAAATAGTAAGACTTGAAAGTCAGAATTACTCTTTGATCCATGAGCTGCAGAATGGATGTGTTCACAGGCATGAAAACAACATAAATCTCATTGCACGTCTCCATCAGAGCTCTTGGGTGACCAGGTGCACTGCCAATGAGCAGTAGTATTTTGAAAGGAATCTTTTTTTCTGAGCAGTAGGTGTCAACAGTGGGCTTAAAATACTCAGTAAACCATGTTGCAAACAGATGTGCTGTCATCCAGGCTTTGTTGCCCCACTTATAGAGCACACACAAGAGTAGATCTGGCATAATTCTTAAGGGGCCTAGTATTTTTTGGAATGGTATATAAGCATTGGCTTCAGCTTAAAGTCACCAGTTGCATTAGCCCCTAACAAGAGAGTCAGCCTGTCCTTTAAATATCTGAAGTCAGATACCAACTTCTCCTCTCTAGTATGAAAGTCCTTGATGGTGTCTTCTTCCAATAGCAGGCTGCTTTGTCTACACTGAAAATCTGCTGTTTGCTGTAGCCACCTTCATTATAATTATCTTACCTAGATCCTCTGGATGACCCACAGCTTCTCCATCAGCACTTGTACTTTTATGTTACGGAGATGGCTTCTTTCCTCAAACCTCATGAACCAACCTCTGCTAGCTCCAAGGTGTTTTTCTGCAGCTTTACCACCTCTCTCAGCCTTTATAGATTTCAAGAGAATTTAGGGCCTTGCTCTGGAATAGGCTTTGGCTTCAGGGAACGTTGTGGCTGGTCTGACCTTCTGTACAGAACACTAAAACTTTCTCCATAACTGCAATAAGGCTGTGTTGCTTTCTTGTCGTTCGTGTCTTCACTGGAGGAGCACTTTTAATTTCTTTTAAGAGCTTTCCTTTGCATTCACAGCCTGGCTAAACTGTTTGACACAAGAGGCCTAGTTTTCAGCCTATCTCAGCCTTCCACACGTCTTCCTCACTCAGCTTCATCATTTCTAGCTATTGATTTAAGGTAAGAGATATTGAGAGTTTTCCTTTCACTTGAACACTTAAAGACCACTGTAGGGTAATTAACACAACTAATTTCAATACTGTTGTGTCTCAGGGAATAGGGAGGCCTGAGGAGAGGAAGAAAGACAGGGGAACAGCCAGTGGATGGGGCACTCAGAACACACAGAACGTTTATGGATTCAGTTCGCTGTCTTATGTGGGCATAGTCTGTAGCACCCCAAAACAATTACAATAGCATCCTCAAAGGTTACCAATCACAGATCACCAAAACACATATAATAAGACTGGAAAACTTTGAAATACTGTGAGAATTACCAAAATGTGACACAGGGTCATGAAGTGAGCAAATGCTGTTGGGAAAAAATGGCAGTGATAGACCTTACTTGATGCAGGGTTGCCACAAACCTTCCATTTGTAAAAAACCAGAACACCTGCGAAGTGCAACAAAGCAAGGCACAATAAAACGAGGTAAAACGAGGTACAGGTGATAATCCAGCAAAGGAGATAAAATGGAGTCATAAAAAACTCCAACCCAAAAGAAGGCAGGAAAAAGGAAACAAAGAACAGACGGACACAAATGGGGGTGGAGGGGCTTCATCACAGTAAGTGTATGTGGCCTAAGTGCTACAAATAAAAAAGTAGAGAACTGCCAGGTTAGATTTGTTAAAAACCTGCTGCCTGTAAGGAACACACATTAAGTATAAAAATATAATAGGGTAAAATAAAAGGATGGAATGATATACCGTATTTACACTAGTCAAAAGAAAGTTAGAATGGATATATTAATATCAAAGTAGATTTCAGAGTCAAATACAGAATTTTTCTGTTACAGTCAAAAGTGTCCTTATCGGAAGGGTAAGTTGGGACGAAGTGAGAGAGTGGCATGGACATATATACACTACCAAACGTAAAACAGATAGCTTGTGGGAAGAGGCCGCACAGCACAGGGAGATCAGCTCGGTGCTCTGTGACCACCTAGAGGGGTGGGATAGAGATGGAGGGAGGGAGACGCAAGAGGGAGGAGATATGGGGATATATGTATATGTATAGCTGATTCACTTTGTTATAGAGCAGAAACTAACACACCATTATAAAGCATTTATACTCCAATAAAGATGTTAAGAAAAAAGTGTCCTTATCAATATCTCTCCTCTGATCAAAGTTAAAATTTATTTTATATACCACTAGAGCACCTATCACAGCCTCCCTATGATGTGGAATAATTCATTGTTGTAAACTAACAAGCAAGTACTATAGTTATACAGACAGAAATATGTTGAAATTGAGACACAATCCAATCTTATCTCCGTGCAAAAGAAGGGTTAAAACAGCATTCCTGATACTACTATCCTTAGAAAGGCCTGCTTACATAGGTGGCATCTAGGAAGTTGGCTTTTGGAGGGCTCCCAGGGTTGCCTATGTGATAAGGGCAGTTTACTGTGCCTAGATCGTCTGTGCAAACAATATGGTTTTCCTTCTGGTACATGCTGGGCAGAGGGTGCATACATGACTAGCCCCAGTAAAGACCTTGAGCCTCTCCGGGCAGAAGCACCATGCACATGCTGCCCTATCTGTACTGCTGGAGGAAGAGGGAGCTCTGCATGCCCATCACAGGCAGAAGCACCTAAGGAAGCCTGCACATGGGGTCTTCCAGACTTCATCAAGGTCTTTCTCCATTAAGATCTTTTCATCGGGCTTCCCTGGTGGCATAGTGGTTGAGAGTCCGCCTGCCGATGCAGGGGACACGGGTTCATGCCCCGGTCCGGGAAGATCCCACATGCCACGGAGCGGCTGGGCCCGTGAGCCGTGGCCGCTGAGCCTGCGCGTCCGGAGCCTGTGCTCCGCAACAGGAGAGGCCACAACAGTGAGAGGCCCACGTACCGCCCAAAAAAAAAAAAATCTTTTCATTTTGCATCTTTAGCACATAAAGGCAACAAGTCTTAGCCATAATTACAACTCTGTGCTGAGTCCCATGAGTCCTAGTCAGTCTCCAAGGTAGAGGTATCTTGTGGACCCCTGAGCACAAACAGAGAATTCAGATCTGTGAACGTTTCCTTCCTCTTAAAAAACTATAGGGCAAAATGAAGAACACATAACTTGGATAATTTCTTAGTTTACATTGCAAAGCACTAGGATTATATAAAAAATAGCAGTATTAGACAACATTATTCATAAAGTGGGTACTTGGAGATCATCTTACGTAAAGATACAGACCATATTTAAAACGATCTTATATAAACCTACTTTCAGTTTACAGGGGAGGGGTGTGGACAGAGACTTTTACTGTACATTGTTATTAATTTTTTAAAACAAAAATTACATTTACATTACACTGCTTGTTTACATTCTTTATGTGTACTTCCACCTTATATAGAAAAGCTATTTTTGTCCTCTTTTTCAGTCTACAACAAGAACCCAAAATATTAGAAACTTACAACTCTTCTTGCAGAATTTGGTTTTTGCACAAAGGCAACTGGCACAAAATCAGTAGAATACAATGGAATTGCAATATGGGATTGTGAGGGCTTCCCTGGTGGCGCAGTGGTTAAGCATCTGCCTGCCAATGCAGGGGACACGGGTTCGAACCCTGGTCCGGGAAGATCCCACATGCCACGGAGCAACTAAGCCCGTGCGTCACAGCTACTGAGCCCGTGAGCCACAGCTACTGAGCCCATGCGCGTAGAGCCCGTGCTCCACAACAAGAGAAGCCAGGCCACTGCAATGAAGAGTAGCCCCTGCTCGCCACAACTAGAGAAAAACCCGTGCACCGCACGGAGACCCAACGCAGCCAAAAAATTAAAAAAAGAAAAAATATGGGGTTGTGGCAGATGATGAGGGTGAAGAAAGCATGAGAAATTATCAGTCTAAGTGGAGAGATGTTATAAGTAATGTTTTAATGGTTTATTTACAGAGTAAGGCTGAACATTTGATTCAGAACTAGTTAAATAACGGAAACATGTGTTGGAGGTTTATGGGATATTTCTTTGGGAGGCAATGAGCGAAGTGCTGGAAAGAGGGGCGATAGGTAAATAAATGATCAAACATCTGTAGAATTCAGGATTAAAGTATTCCCTTGGTAATATTCAAATTATCCAGATTTCCAAGCTGTTGGTAGCACCCCCAGGGCTCCAAAGAGGAAATTAAAAGAGAAACGCCATTACCTTTCCTGAAATACAGGTCGTAGTTTAGCATATTCTCCCATCTAGCAAAAAATAAATAAAGTTCCCTGTGGAAAAACTGAAAAACAATCTGTGGGACATTCCAGAAAACCTAAACTGCTTGATAATGCATGCCATTTAACAATGGAGGAAATATATTAAATGTATTAGCTTTAAAATAGAAATAATATTTCCTGATTACGGGGTGTGGGGGGGGTGGGATTTGTCAACCTCGGCACCAGGGGAGCTGGGTCCTGCCTGTGCAGTGCAGGTGGTTCGCAGCGCCACTAGGTGCCAGTAGCACACTCCCCTCCCTTGGACCACAGCACTCAGTATTACCCTTCACTGGCAAACTCCACTCATGCATACATTTACCCCATAAATGACTCCCTTGTGTTCCAGGTACTTTGTCAGGCACTAGAGATAAAATGACAAACCAACACATACAGTATTCATGCCCTCGTGATGCCTACAGCCCTAGTGGGGGGACCAAAGGTAATTAAATACTCACAGAAACAACATAAATTTACAAATGTTGCTAAGTGACATACATAAAGGAGAGATACATATTCCAATGACGATGTATATTAAGGACACGTGCTCAAATATTTCTTATTTAAAGATGCAGACAATCCAAAAGTTTAGAGTACTGCAACCCCCCATCTGAGCTTTGTATCTTGTTCTTTTCCATCATTAAAAGATTGAAAGGTCCAATGCTAACTTCAGTTTATTTCAGTATCTGTCAAAGGCTTTTAAAAAAATGATTCTCACAAAAATAGGGAGATCTAAACAAAAGTATATATTTCTACAACCATTTTTCAATCCCAACCAAAATTATCAAAAATTAGCCAGTAGATTTTCACCTTCCAAAGTAAAAACATTAATTTTTAACAAAGGGGTTTAAAACATCCATAAACTCTTTAGAATATTTTAATCAGGAAATTCTGTGTCCAGGATTTTTTGGCAACCAATGTGAGAATATTTTTGTTGTTTGTCTGATTACAAACTTTCACTGTTTCTGGCAATAAACTACCAATAGAAACAGTTCCAAACATCTGTTTTCAAAATGCTCAACCCCTCAGCACATGTTTCTGTGAAAAGTCATTACATTCTTATTGTTGAAACACCACCTTTATCTTGAAGAGGCAGATGAAGTGTTTATTTTCTTTGAAAACAGAGGTAGATATAATACATTCAGCCATGTCATCCTAATAACGGTCGACAAATTTTTAACATCTGCTTTTGGTAAAATAAAAGCCTGTTCTAAGTTCAACAGCACTTTTACACACTTTGCCCCTGGGGGACCTTTTAAGACATCAAAGATTTTTCATTTTCACACCACCCCACCCCATCTCTTACGTAGGACTGTAAAGATTTACTCTATTTTAGAGGGGTTCTTTTGACAATTATAAATTTATAAGCTTATATAAAAATTAACCACACTGGTGACCTCCTTTAACACTTTGGCACTTACTTGTGACTTCTTTCTTGTAACTATGAATGATTCCATGAATGATCTTTAGGGCTATTCATCTAGGCTACAAGTATTTATTGAGGAATGACCAAAAGAGAAAAAGATCCTTTTCAGAAGGGCACTATTATCTAGTGAGGAGAGACAGACAAGGTTATTAAGTAAATATACACTGTGTTAGATGCTGGTAAGTACGGAGGAGAGAACAATCCAGCGGGGGTATGATGGGAGGAGGAGACTCCTGAAATTTTCAATAGGGAGCCCAGCAAAGCCCTCACAGATTAGGTAACTTCAATAAATACCTAAAGGAAATGAGGGAGGAAGCCATGCATGTAGGGAACAGGGACTGCAAAGGCCTAGAGGTGGACAGTTTTGAGGAAGACCAAAGAGATCATTGAGGCTGAAGGAAGCGAGGGAGGAGAAGGGCACTTGTGGGAGTGGTGAAGATGGTGGAGGCCTTGCCAGTCAGGAAGGACTGGCTTTTTTCCTCTTAGTGAAACGGGAAGTCACTGAAGAGTGTCAGGCAGAGAAGTGATGTGACTTGACCTACGCTACTTATCTATTTTATCAATTTATCTATCAGTGTGTCTCATTCCATGGATGAAACCCCAAGACTTATCATTATTTTCTGTTACTGCTCAAATTGGTCCAGCTCTTAGGGGCTCCTTCAGGTTGGCTCCTGTGCTTGAGGCCCCATCTCTCTGAGCATTTCCTTGCTTTCTGACACCTCAACTTGAATCTTTCCTGCACCATGAGCCACTTTTCAAGGAGCTCTGGTCCTTTTCATTGGAGAACACTGGTTAGAAACCAAGATCTAGGCACTAGATGTGCTCACTGCTACCAGAAGTCACTACTTCTAGGCCTTCACAGGGGACAGAGCTAGGAGATAAATGCAGCATACTAAACACATGCATACACACATACCTATATTTCTCTATCTTTCCATGTAAGTATTAAAAACCTTAAGTTTATATTGATATCTCCATTCTAACACCACAAAAATCATTTTAGAATTTTACTCACTCGATTACAGCAGGTATGTGCATGTATATGCAGGGTTTTTTTGTCTTTAGCTTTACGGGTATCCAGTCAAGACACTACTTTTCAGTTGCTTAGTTTTTTCCCTACCCCTGTCATCGTGAATTCTGCTATCCCGTTTTAGGTTCCCCCATAGCCCAGATGGCTGTAGTTGCTTATTCAGGGGTAGGTGAAACATTCTAATGGTTCTAAGAGTCAGAGCTATACAAAAAGATATATCTGAGAAGTGTCGCACCACATCCCTGCTACACGGATCCCACTCCTGTCTTCCACCCACCTTTTAGAGACAGGTAACCAGTCTCTCTACTTTCTGGCTTATTCTTCCTGTGTTTCTTTTCCACAAATGTGCATATGCATGTATACTTTCTTACGTCTCCTTCCTTCCTACATAAAGTGTTGCACACCGTAAGTGGTCTTTTGCACTCTTTTATTCCACTTAAAAGTATATATTGGAAACTACTTTGTATCAGTTCATAAAAACATTCCTCACAGTATTTTTACAGCTGCACAGTATTCTGCTGTATGAACCATACCACGTCCATTCAACCGTTCTATTACGTGTGGTCAGAGGTGCTTTCCGATATTTTGCAAACTGAACAATGCTGCTAATGTTTTTGTATTATTGGAGGCATATTTTCAGGATAGAATCTCAGAAAGGTCAAAAGATAAGTGCACGTATAGTCTGTTAGGCATTTTGCCACATCTCTCTCCAGAAGACATGTACCAATTTGCCTTCCCACCAATGAGGCATAAGGGCACCTACTTCCCCACAGCCTTATCAAAAATGGGTTGTTACAGTTTATTTTAGCCTTTGCTCATTGCCTTTCCTACAGTGCTTTTCACTGTCACAAAATATTCCAAAACTACTTCTAAAGTAGTTCGTGGAAGAAACAGTTCTCACTGATCTATCACAGTCACGATCTGGCCATCTAAGTATGTTCAGACTGTGGAAATTATTTATCGTGCATTATACTGTTCAAAATTTGGTAATGGAAGCCTTTAAATGTAATGTCACATTTCCAAAACAAACACTCTTAACTTGACTACTCCTGAGGTGAGGGTTACTCATCCATATAAAGTAGGTAATTTTGATCATCTGAGTAAAGCAAATGTTATAATAATTGAATAATTAAATCTAAGTCCTTGTCTCAACAATACTTTTGAAATGTTTACCTATATTAAATCTATTAAAGCCCGTATAATTTCTACGGTAAAAAATTCCACTTCTAATATTCCTTTGGAAGGCCTGTTTCACTTCTCCCAAATATACCTGTCAAAAACCAAAGGGAATTTGTAGGCAGCAAAGCAATTTCACTTCATAGGGTTTGTCGCCTTTATAGATGGAAGGTAAACGATGCATTTATTTCTCGATTGAAAATCACACGGAAATCGCAGTGAAAGCTTTGAAAGATGGCAGACTGTGTATGATATTACTTTGGGACAGTGCCAAAAAGACAAACCGAACTGCCAACTTTACTGAAAAGAAATATTTTAATCAATTTTTAAAATAGCAAACAGAGCTAGCTCACACTGTGGACTAAAGATGTCAAATCCTGTCTCTCTTATTTTAAATCTTCGTCAGAGTTTTGTCTTAAAGAGTAAGATGCGTAATCATAGTCAGTAATACCCATTTCTAAGCATTTTAATTTCTGATTTAAATGTAAAATATTTATTTTAAAGATATGCATTTATTGCACAACTGCACAAACTACTCGTGGATATAAATTAATAGTTTCCTATCGTAAGGGTTTTTACATGATAGTAATCATTTAATAAATCTTGGAAGGGAATCTTTTATGTTGACACAGTAAATGTTATAAAGCTGTTGTTTAAATACGTGTTTCTTCTACTTACTTCTGTGCTCCCTGAGACAACAGCTCTGTCCACGTTCACTAACAACGGTTCTTCCATCTGGCACACCCTCAGTGACCATTCCACACAACGGTGATGAGCCCAACAAGTGCCTAAAATGGTTAAAGTGAAAAGAAGCAACTGAATAAACATTAAACGTATTAACGCTAATAGGTAAAGATGAAAATCCCCCAAATCAATTCAAATGTGTGAATACACAATGGCATCTGATACCTGTGATACCACTAAAGCAGCCCTCCTCGAAATGTATCATCTAGGAACTTGTTATAAATGCAAATATCAGACCACAACCAAGACCTGCTGAATCAAAAACTCTTGCCATGGTGCCCAGAAATCAGCGCGTCAACAAGCCCTCCAGGTGATTCTGATGCACACTGAATTAGTGATTATTCCTTCAACAGAGAAATTCGTTTCTAGTCATTTTATTTAACCGTTACTATATTTTATTTGGTGTATTTACATAAAGGAAAATTACTTAATACTTTGTTTCTGACAAATAAGCTACATATACACCTCTGTTCCACTGCACCCCACACCAAGAGCCCACACCAATCATCAGTAACAGCTCAGTCTTTAAACTCTCTCTCACAAAGCACCTGAACAATTACACGCAGTTCTTCACCCAAAACCCCAACAGCACCAGATCATGAGCGTGGATTACTATCCTGCGTTACAGGACATTCACAGGGCTGAGATCTGTACCCTTCAACCCGACTTCAAGTAGACCCAGACTGCCATGTTCCCCAGGTTTTCATAGATCCCTTTAAAATTTCTCTCTCCGAAACTGTCAGATCTCCATGGCACTGCTGCCTACACAAGTGTAAATGCAAACATTTATAAAAGCATCCACCCCAGTGACGGCCCCGTGCAGATGCTAAATAAGTTAGGTAAACATAATGAGACAATTTATTTTACCTAAGCAGGTATACTTAACAATGACGTTTTTCCAATGTGATAATTATTTCTAGATGAACGGCACGTACTATTAAGTGGATAATTTGCTAAAGTGAAAACGCTTACAGAATCAAAAGGTAGTTATTAATGAAGACTGGCTCATACCTGTAGGGTCAAATAAGGCTTGGACATCAATGGCATCCGGAAGGCCAACCAGACTGAGTTCATCCCATAATTTACCAGCCTGATCATCTGAAGCAGTCTGCGTGCTTACACTTACACAAGGTACTACATTCTGCTGAGGAGACCGTTCCCTGGAAAATAAAATAAAACAAAACGGATGTGAAAGTGATAACAAGCAGAAAATTGTTTCCTTTTATAACGACTTAAATATAATGTATTGCCTAATCAATTTTACTTAGGCATAAACTATCATAAAACAACTTTTAGAATATGTTATTATTCATAGTATAGATACAAAACTGGATAGCTATATTATATAATGTAAGCAACTAAAAACAAAAAAAAAGGTCTCCAAATCCATAAGGAAGTGTTACAAATTATAGCTGCAGACTTATTTTGCCATTTTATATATATATATATTTTAAGTGACACTCTAATAGTCTAGTCAGGAACCATATTTTATCACATAAAATGAATATTCCCTTTGGCCTTCCTTAAATGCTTAGAAAACAACTGGATCAAATCAGACATCTCTAAGTTGCTTTATGACCAGTGAGGACTCTGCCGCCACAGAGCTGGCAGTTAGGTTACGTCCCAGGGGAAACGAAGACCCACTACAAGTGTGAAGAGGGAGGCAGTGGGAGTGAAATGTGAGCCCTGGAGCCTCCTTGCGGTCCCCTCAGCAATCTCGACAGCTGGACTGTGGCATGATGCCTCAAGTATCCTCTGCTAAGACTTTACCTCACAAACCAGAAGTAAAAAGCAAAAACAAAATAGCTACTAGTGACCTGGGAATAAGGGAAAGAGTGTAACAGCAAAAAGTACAGTATAAAAAGGAACGCTGAGCAAGTGTTCACTGAATAACATAAGGGAGATTTCAAACTTTGAAAGCCCTAAAACTTCATATATGACTTGAGATCAAGAAGTAAACAATGACTACTATTATGATTAACATTAAACATGGGAAATCAGATGGCTGGCACTAAGACTTTAATCTTCTCCTGATATCACAGTATTTAACCTGATCATAATTCTGGATTAAATCACTATTGAATATAGATCATAACTCACTGCACTGATGTATGCTGGATATATATCATGATTCCTATTAAGAGAAAATCAGCACAATGACCAGGGTACTAAACTTTTTTATACCTGGAATCATTGAAAGAAAAAAAGTATTAACATATTTCAATAAGTACATTTAAATATCAAACCATATAAAAAATAACCAGTATTTTTTATGTTCAGCAGTAGAAATGCATAGGCTTTTCTTTTAAGTTTACCATGCTATGCTAACTTCAAATTCTTGTTTTCATAAAATTTGCCCACAGTGAAATGAGAACAAACCTTCCAGTAAATATAATCTCCATTCCTACAAATACATCTTCACTACTAACTTGCTAATTTATTAGGAGGAAAAAAAGACTAACAGTTCATCTATGAAGACGAATGCATTGTTTTAACATACTTTTTTTACATCCGTAATTTGATGGGGGGACAGGTATAAAAACCCATGGAATGACTAACCAGTCTATTACTAACCAGTTCCCAAGCAGCAGGTTAGTCAAATTTCACCTTCAGGTTTTACAACCAGTTTGTATGTACATAACATATTAGTAAGATGCTGACACCAACCCTACGGGTGAGGAACCCAGCTTCGGAGAGAACATCGAGAGTAGTCAGCTGAAATACTTACATACCCCCCCATTTTAAATCTAAAAAAAAAGAGGAAATGAATCCTTGATTATATATTCTTATATTTACTGCACCATGAGGGAAAAACTATTTTAAAATACTCCTTTTCAAATTAAAAAATTAACTAGCTGTTTATCTGGTTTATAACTCATTAGCAACATATTTTGTAAATATTTAAAATGACCAAGCTAAAGTAACTGTTTATCCCTAAATGATTTCCAAATTTCATAAACATGCTTTATTCCTAAGGTCCATTAACTGGCTTGTTATCATCACTTAATAACTTGTTAAACTCTTAAGTGTATATAAAGACTTTCATTAAACCAAGGCTATTTTTACATAATTATTTTAGCTCATAAAGTTTTCACTAAAAATTAACTTAGCTTATAAAATAAATAAATAAATGAAGCCTAACTGTACTTCCCAGAACAGTTGTTTATTAATTGCCATTACTCAAGGCAGAACATGAGGATATACGATATAACCTGGTCCAGTCCAGTAAATTTACTAATGACCGATGGACATAAGTTTTCTGGACTTTTGATATATTTTATTAGAAAGTGAGCTCCCAATTGATCACGAAAGGTAAAGCTAGCTATGGCCTTTAAAAACACCAAAACTCTAAATACAATACTTCTAAATTTCCTTAAGCTGTTCCACTTTAAATTCTCTTAAAAGGGTTTTTCTTGTTGTTTCATTTCCTACTTCAGGTCTTCAAGGCATTGGCAGCAGTCCAAAAGAAGAAGCCAATCAAGTAAGTACAACACAGTGCCTTAGTACTTAACTTTGGATAAAAGCCAGATAAGCACTTGGATGATTACATCATCACCCTCAAGGGGCAGAGCTGGTTAGCCTTACAAGTTAAATTAATTTTTACACTTTCTCATCAACCACAGAAACTTCTATTCCCTCAACTACCAGAGCCAAGTCCACATATTAAGATGGCCTTCAAACGAACCTACAACATATAAAAAAAATATTAACTCCAAAAGCAAACATATTAGACAAGAGTTTGGGACAACTAAAAGGTCCATGAATATAGACACACATATATAGTTATACAAATAGTAAATTCTTTTTTTAAAATTATAGTTGATTTACAATATTATATTAGTTTCAGGTGTACAACATATGTAAGTTCTTTCATATAAAAAAAAGAGCATCTTCTTTGACTTTAGAAAGGGAATTCTCAGCACATGATTATTATAGAAGGAAAGAAAGTTAACATTGTACTGTAAGAGTTTACAGGACAGTTCAACATTCTCTGAACCACAGAAACAAATAAATAAATGACACACATAGGTAAAACCACTTTGGTTTTGCTATTCTTTTATGTTATACTCTTACAAACGATTTAAAACTTATCTAGGAAAAGGAAAGAAAGATCTCATTGATTTTCTAAAATTTTCATTCCATATATAGATAAATTCCATGAATCCCCTCTAGCCTTCCTTATATTATGTTCTTTAAAGTTTTCTTCTTTTTAGTTAATACACAACTAGCTTAAACTTTTTTTTAAATAAGAAAGAAATTTTGAGAAAATGAGTGTCTGCTGGGTTAATGGTGAGTCATAAAGCATCGTATGAATGTTGGAAACATAAAAAATTGTTCAGTAACAATCCCATTTGTATATTCATAAACATCGCAATGAAAAACTATATATAGTCTTACTGCGTTACAAACCACTTAAATTCAAAATTGCTTACTTTCTCTGTCCTCTTTGTTTTCGTGGTGTTGAGTTTTGTATTTTCTCACAAGTCCCACTGCTGTTGTCATCAACGTCCTTCTTGTTAGAAGGCTGGTTTTTCCATGGCAAAATAAATCCAGGCGTTACTCTAAATTGTTTTAAGTCTCCTTGTCCTAAGGAGCTTTTTTCACCACAGTAACAAAAAGCGCAGAGCTGTTCACTGGTAGAAATGAAAAGTACGGAAGACAGAGAGGAGAAGTAGCTTTATTTAACTATTTCAAGTTCCAGACTATTGCAGATACTTGTGTTTTAAAATTAAATATTATGGCTTTAGTGCAAGCAAAGCATGTAAAAATATCTATACCGTAAGAACAATTAAGTTCAAAAAAATTATACATTTGCAATTCTACTTTTCTATAGCATGATGTTTTTTAAGTAGTAAATATACCAAATCAAAAAATTATAGTTTGTGCTTAGAAAAACAATTTTCTTTTAAACCTGATTTTAAAATCTCGAAGTTGATAAAGAAGGCAGGAATGTACAGTGGAGAAAGGACAGCCTCTTCAATAAGTGGTGCTGGGAAAACTGGACAGGTACATGTAAAAGTATGAGATTAGATCACCCCCTAACACCATACACAAAAATAAGCTCAAAACGGATTAAAGATCTAAATGTAAGGCCAGAAACTATCAAACTCTTAGAGGAAAACATAGGCAGAACACTCTATGACAGAAATCACAGCAAGATCCTTTTTGACCCACCTCCTAGAGAAATGGAAATAAAAACAAAAATAAACAAATGGGACCTACTGAAACTTCAAAGCTTTTGCACAGCAAAGGAAACCATAAACAAGACCAAAAGACAACCCTCAGAATGGGAGAAGATATTTGCAAATGAAGCAACGGACAAAGGATTAATCTCCAAAATTTACAAGCAGCTCATGCAGCTCAATAACAAAAAAAACAAATAACCCAATCCAAAAATGGGCAGAACACCTAAATAGACATTTCTCCAAAGAAGATATACAGACTGCCAACAAACACATGAAAGAATGCTCAACATCATTAATCATTAGAGAAATGCAAATCAAAACTACAATGAGATATCATCTCACACCAGTCAGAATGGCCATCATCAAAAAATCTAGAAACAATAAATGCTGGAGAGGGTGTGGAGAAAAGGGTACACTCTTGCAGTGCTGGTGGGAATGTGAATTGGTACAGCCACTATGGAGAACAGTATGGAGGTTCCTTAAAAAACTACAAATAGAAGTACCATATGACCCAGCAATCCCACTACTGGGCATATACCCTGAGAAAATCCCATAATTCAAAAAGAGTCATGTACCAAAACGTTCACTGCAGCTCTGTTTACAATAGCCACGAGATGGAAACAACCTAAGTGTCCATCATCGGATGAACGGATAAAGAAGATGTGGCACATATATACAATGGAATATTACTCAGCCATAAAAAGAAACGAATTTGAGTTATTTGTAGTGAGGTGGACGGACCTAGAGTCTGTCATACAGAGTGAAGTAAGTCAGAAAGAGAAAGACAAATACCATATGCTAACACATATATATGGAATCTAAGAAAAAAGAAATGTCATGAAGAACCTAGGGGTAAGACAGGAATAAAGACACAGACCTACTAGAGAATGGACTTGAGGATATGGGGAGGAGGAAGGGTAAGCTGTGACAAAGCGAGAGAGAGGCATGGACATATATACACTACCAAACGTAAGGTAGATAGTTAGTGGGAAGCAGCCGCATAGCACGGGGAGATCAGCTCGGTGCTTTGTGACCGCCTGGAGGGGTGGGATATGCAGGGTGGGAGGGAGGGAGACACAAGAGGGAAGAGATATGGGAACATATGTATATGTATAACTGATTCCCTTTGTTATAAAGCAGAAACTAACACACCACTGTAAAGCAATTATACTCCAATAAAGATGTAAAAAATAAATAAATAGAAAGAAAGAAAGAAAGAAAGAAAGCAGAAAAATCTTAAGTTGAACCATCATAAATTGGAGACCATCTATCTGTTTTTGGTCTAAGAAATAGAGACTCTTTTATGTGAGCATGAAATAAAAATAGTTGAACCTGAATGGAATTTTAAAATTTCCCCTTAATCTACACAAACATAACAGAGATGTCTAACTTTTTAAAGCTCCCTATAAGGGCTTCCCTGGTGGTGCAGTGGTTGAGAGTCCGCCTGTCGATGCAGGGGACACAGGTTCGTGCCCCGGTTTGGGAGGATCCCACATGCCGCGGAGCAGCTGGGCCCGTGAGCCATGGCCGCTGAGCCTGTGCTTCCGGAGCCTGTGCTCCGCAACGGGAGAAGCCACAACAGTGAGAGGTCCGCGTACCGCAAAAAAAAAAAAAAAAAAAACTCCCTTTAATCCTTGAATTTAGTTGGTGATATTTTGTGTGTTAACCCAGTTCCTTATTTTTCATCAGATTACTTTTGCCATCCAAGTGTTTTAATTTCTTATCCTACTTTTTACCTTCCTTTTCTCCACAGAGACTGAAATATACTTTTTCTTGCTCCTTGGGGGTATTCTGAATAAGTTAAATTTAACTCCCCATCACCATTCCATGATTTGCCCAGTGAAAATAAATTACCATCAATTCTCTTTAAAAAAAAAAAAAAATCTCGAAGTATTGAAAAGGAATAAAGAAAGTAAAAAATTAAGGTTGGGGAAGAAGGTACAGTTTAATGGCCACTCAATTATATCCCAGCTATGTAAAACAAGTGATGACCAAGTTTTACTTAACTACTTGATGGAACATTCTTTATGCATAATATATATACCATACAGAGAGATATAAAAAAATAAATTTAAGTGGGTTAAGCAGTTAGTGATGAGGGACAGGGGAACAGACAGAAAGGGTTTAAGAGGAGAGGGAAAGGGATGAATAGGCAAAACTGGATTTTTAGAGCAGTGAAACTACTTCATATGCTATACTGTAGTTAATGGCAGATACATGACACTGCACATTTATCAAAACTCACAGAACTATATGTAACACAAAGAATGAATGTAAACTATGAACTTTAATTAATAATAATGTATCCACAGCAGCGAAGAGTAGCCCCCACTCGCCACAACTAAGGAAAGCCCGCGCGCAGTAACGAAAACACAAATATAAAATAAATAAATTTAAACAATAATAATAATAATGTATCAATACTGGTTTATCAGTTGTAACAAATGTATCACACTAATGAAAGATACTAATATTAGGGGAAACTGAGGCAGGGAAACTTCTGTAAACCTGAAGTTGTTCTAAACAATAAAATCTATAATTTTTTTAAAAAAGAAACCATTTAAAAAGTTAAAGGACAAAAACCAATATATACTTATGGAATATATGCTTGATAAGGGATCTTAGGAAAAAACAGAATTAAAAGAACTGCTCCTCTTGGATATATCTTCTCTTCACAACACATTTATGGCTGCTGTACTCAAATCTTTCTTCTCAAGCATTAAAGTTCCCACCATCACCTCTGTAGTGTCTACCTCAGGAACTTTCATAATGTCTTACATTAACAGGTGATGGAAATAATCTTTTCAGGTAATGTTTAATGCAAGTTAAATTCATATTGGACCTCTCCCAACTAATTACCTTTTGTTTATAAAAGTCACCTATTTAAGTTTTTCCAATATTACGTATTTCAACTTCATGATAAACTGTGCTGTCCATTGATACTGACACATACACACACACACGTGCTCATGATTAAATGTGGTCTACTTTCAGAAAAATAAAGTCAAATAGGGGAAAAAATGTTTTTCTTCTTGCCTAAAGGATACTATCCACCAAATTCCTTTGCCAGTACCTTATTAATTTTTTTAATTTTCTTATTTATAATTTTCTCTAAGCTTTAAACTTACGTTTCTTTCAGCATACCCTGTTTCTAGTTTGTTTCTTCCCCTAGAAACATTACCTATGAGGAGCAACAATCAGATGGACAGCAACTTTATGAACAACACTGATTAGGAAATGGAGAAATACTTTTAAAGTATTGACAAAAAATATCTTAACCTTCAATTTTATATCCAAAACCATAACTCAAATGTAAAGGTATAATAAAATTATTCCCAGGTTTCTATAAGACCTGAGAAATTTTACCACACAACAGACCCACAATGTAAATATTTTTAGAGAAATATTCAAACTATTAAAGAATTAGGAAATGTTACAAGGGATGTAGGAAATAAAGACTGTCAAATATCTCAGAGTAATCTATTGTTAACTTTAAAGGGTGGCACAAAGGAAATCCCTGGCTTCCGCTTTGGATGTAGTAGAAAGCTGCAAAGAACTTTGCTTCCACTGTCACAGCAAAAACTCACCAGACAATCCACAAATTCACTTTTCTTGAACACATCAGATTACAAAAGTTGCAGAGGAAACGATTCACCTGCAGTTGAATGAAAGGCACTTCCAAGAAGAGAAGAGACACAAGCCCTTGCTTAATCTGAGGAAGAGGCCACTCACTGGATGTCATCCAAGCAGGCTAAAGAATTCAGTGAAAATTTTATAAATTGCTAAAAGCCAAGTTTGTGGCGGTAGGAGAGTACAGAACACCCAGGACCCGCAAACACAGGGGAATTCTAACCCACTCACGAGCTTCTCTCCACGCACCTCCCCCGGTGCTCGTGCCCACCACTCAGGCATGGAGAGGAGTCCTGAGAATGCATCAGTCATGGTAAAAGCCTGGGCAGGAGAACAGCAGAGACATGGGAAAGACACAAAGATCTTTCTTCTTCACCTTCCCTGCGAAAGAAAAGCCTCAGACTGGTAAAAGGAGAGCAAAAGTCTCTGCCCTGCAATGGTCAAGACCAGCTGCAGATGGAGGAATGAATGGGGGATGGGATGAACCTCCCCCCTGGAGGAGGAGCAAGACTGCGTAGACCCAGACCATGACGGGTCTCCGCTAGCTGACACAATGACGGGACCCCCGAGACCTAGGGACACAGCGCTCACCTAAGAATAAAGCTGAATCAGAACAATAAGAAACATCCTGCCAAGCCACTCTATATCATTAGTGGCAATGCAAAATAGTACAGTCACACTGGAAAATACTTTGGCATTTTCCTTGAAAAATTACCTCCTCTTAGATATTTTTACCTAAGTGAAATAAAAACCCTACATTCACACCAAAATCTGCAAGTGAATATTTATACCAATTTTATTCATAGCTGCCCCAAGCTGGAAACTACCCAAATATCCCTTAATTGGAAAATGATAAATGTGGTAGAGGGCTTCTCTGGTGGTGCAGTGGTTAAGAATCCCCCTGCCAATGTAGGGAACATGGGTTCGAGCCCTGGTCCAGGAAGATCCACATGTTGTGGAGCAACTAAGCCCATGCGCCACAACTACTGAGCCTGCACTCTAGAGCCCGCGAGCCACAACTACGGAGCCCACGTGACACAACTACTGAAGCCTGTGTGCCTAGAGCCCCTGCTCCACAACAAGAGAAGCCACCGCAATGAGAAGTCCATGCACCGCAACAAAGAGAAGCCCCCACTCTCCACAACCAGAGAAAACCCGCACGCAGCAATGAAGACCCAATGCAGCCATAAATAAATAAATAATTTATTTAAAAAAAAAAAAAAAATGGGGCTTCCCTGGTGGCGCAGTGGTTGAGAGTCCGCCTGCCGCTGCCGGGGACACGGGTTCATGCCCCGGTCCGGGAAGATCCCACATGCTGCAGAGCGGCTGGGCCCGTGAGCCATGGCCGCTGATCCTGCATGTCGGGAGCCTGTGCTCCGCAACGGGAGAGGCCCCAACAGTGAGAGGCCCACGCACCGCAAAAAAAAAAAAAAAAAAAAAATGTGGTAGGCACCTCCATAAAAGAGAATCCTACTCAGCAATAAAAAGGAAACAGCTACTGATATATGCGACGACATAAATGAGTGTCAAATGCATTAAATATGCTAAGTTAAAAAGGCCAGAATCAGAAAACAGGTAAGTGACTGCCTAGGGCAGAAGATGGGATCAGGAATGACAGCAAAAGGGCATCAAGTAATTTTTTTACTATGATGGAACTGTTCTTTATCTTGTTGTTGTAGTGGTTATATGACAGTATACAACTGTCAAAACTCACTACATGGGTGAATTTTACAGTAATTTTACTATATATATATATATATATATATATATATATATATATATATATATAAACCTGAATTTTTCAAAAAATGTTAGGGGGCCAAGACAAAATAGGAAGCATATATTTAAATAAGTAGAAAATGAAATGCTAGATGATAGATACAAAGAGATATGAAAATATGATAAATCATTATTCATATTGCTAAGACTAAGAAATCAATTCGAACTCTAAGTTTGAAATTCTTTCAAAATTAAATTCAACAGGGTACAGAAACATGAGTCTTAAGGAAAACCATCTCAAAAACAAAACAAAATATAATGTATAATCAATAGGAAAAAATTATGAATGCAATAAAAAGCAGGAAAAAAGGGAAAAAGTATTGCCTTCACAGGGCTCACATGACAGTAAGGAAGATAAACGAACTGTGGAGAAATAAAAAGTACAACAAAGGAAAATAAAGCAGAAATAGAGGGTAAATGTGGTGGGGGCTATGTTTTATTTATTTTTCATCCTACTCTTTTATTTTGAAAACCTTCCAAAAGTTGTAAAACATAGTGGGAATTTGAATTTTTTTAGTTGTTTTTTTCTTGGTTGCATCCAGTCTTAGTTGCGGCAGGCGGGCTCCATAATTGAAGAATGTATGCTTCTTAGTTGTGGCAGGCAGGCTCCTTAGTTGCAGCTCGCCAGCTCCTTAGTTGTGGCATGTGAACTCTTAGTTGCAGCATGCATGTGGGATCTAGTTCCAGGACCAGGGATCAAACCCGGGCCCCCAGCACTGGGAGCACAGAGTCTTAACCACTGTACCACCAGGGAAGTCCCTGAAATTTTTAATATAATTTATATATTTAATTTAAATACAAGAGACAGCCAAAAGAGAGTTTGGGAGAAACTTGATTGACATTTTAGAATGATCATTTCTGCAACTGTGCTAAGAACAATGTGGACTGGGGAAAGCAGAGAAGAAGTGGAGAGACCACTTAAAAGGCAACGACAGCCTCCTAAGGATAAGAGGACTTGGAGTAAGATGGTAGGCAAGTTAAGAGAGTAAGCACTGGTTTGGGATATCTTCTAAAGGTGGGCTACAAAATTTAGAATGTGAGGTATGAGAAAAGAGAGAAATCACGGACTAACTCAAAAGGTTTTGGCCTAAACAACTGGGTGAATATTGGTATTATTTATTGAAATGAAGAAATCCTGGGGAGAAGATTGAGGACAGGCCTGGGGTCAGAATCAACAGTGGTTGTGGACATGTTATGGGTGCAGTGTCTAGTATACTTCCAAATGGAGATATCAAGCAGACAGATGGAGAGCAAAGTCTAGAGTTCAGAGAAAGGTCAGCCCTCAAAATATAAATGTGGGGTTTCATTAGCACACAGATAGTACCTAACTATCGGACTGAATAATAAAAGTAAACACGCCGAGGACTTCAACCTGAGGACTCCAACGTGATAAAGGTGGGGAGTCTGCACAGAAGCCAGCAAAAGACAAAATGAGGAGGCAGATGTGACAAAAGCAAAAGAAAGGAAACATTTCAAGAAGATGGGAATATTCAACTGATGGATGGTTCCAGTTTTATTCATGGCTTCCAAGTTAAGATCTAAAAAATTACAAGACTTAAGCTGAATGATACAGAGAAGTTACCACATCCTGTATTTCTTTTTTTAAAGAATGAAGAGAGGGTAAAGAACAAGAGTATAAACTTAAGTTTACAAGTAAATAAAAAATCAGTTCTTATGCTAAAAGTTTAGACTTTTTTCTTCTTCTAGGGATCGCATCCTGGAAATATTCTGTCCTGGTCTGAGGAGAGCAGAGTAACACAGTAGCCCACTGCTCTGTTCTACAGCCACCTAAGCCCACGGACGTGCTTCACTCCAGCTACGTGCAGAGCTATCAGCTCTAAAAATCCACCCAGCTTTCTGTCCTAAGCCTGCACTCTCTGAACTCCCTCTACAGTCAACTCGCTGCTCTTTTGCCCGTCACTAATCTCCAATCCAGTTGCATTCATTCTCTAACCTGATTTTGGCTTCTATACCAACAGAGACCAGGGAGGTTGCAGATTCCTCAGACACAGAACGCTGAAAGGCTGGGACTGGCTGCTTGCTGCTGTCCACTTCTGCTTCAGCATCCTCTTCTGCTGATTGTTCTTTGATTTCTGCTTAATAGTAAACAAGAGAATACAAAAAGTCATTCTGCATTATACCAACCTTTAGTGAATTTATCTATAAAGCATACATCGTAAAGGAAAAATAATGAAGCAACAAATGACAATACTTAACTAACATAGGAAAAGCTTATATATATAATTAATGGTACTGTTTATATTTATTCTCTATTATACAATGATAATCGAAATAATGTAAAACAGGGCATACTTTTCCAAATTACAATTGATGCAAATCTTAATAACAACTGTTAAGAACCTTATTTTCAGGTTCCTCTACATAACAGATGTGACTCATGAAAAAGTTTCTTGGTAATTTATAAATTGAAATTATCATTCATTTAAAACAAGCATTACGGCCTCTATCAGCCATTCTAAAAGTTAAATGACTGAAAAGAACACAGTGCCTTTGACTCCAGTGCCTTTTTCAGTTATCCTCAAGACTCCAACCCCGAACACCTCACACATACTTTCTTAGGAGGCAACCTAACTGTTGAGAGGGTTTCCAAACATCATTACCCCTAATATCATTCCTCTCTTTAAATTAAACGACATATCCACCACCCTGTCTCTCACACTGTATTGTTAGACATTAACAGGCATGATCCCTGCACTAGTGCTCCTGATGCAACCCCACACTCCTGGCTCCATCTTTCCTTTCTAACTGGAAATTTACACATACTTTTCTGCACCACTACCCCCAAACCAACCAACCAACCAAACAACGAGAAAAGCTTGTAGTCGTTTAAGCTCCTCCTGTCTTTTCTTCCTTTCACCACCAAATTTCATGCAATGGGACTCTGGAGTGGCTGCCCTCCACCTCAGACCCTTCCTACAAGGAATCCATCCTCCAACCACAGCACTGTTCTCTCCACCTCCACAGGTGGCAAAAGAACTAATAAACAATCCCGGGCTACTCACAAGCCTTCAAACACTCCAGAAATTCATCTGGCACCAAGGAGTACTCACTCCCTCTTTAGTGAAATGCTTTTCACCTCTTAAACACAGGGAGATATCATGGATTACTATGGGCTTTGGAGTCATGAGGACAAGTTCCACCAACTACAAACTAGGCAACTTTATGTAGAAGTCATCTCTCTCAGCTTCAATTCACTCCCCATAAAATGAGAAAGCTACCTATACTTCATGAATTTGTTAACAAAGATTAATTAAACGGTCTAGCATCTGTCTCTTCAGCTGACCTGAGACCTCTAAATGTGAGTACAGCTCTCTACATGTCCTTTACGTGCTCATCTTTTGTGTGTGTGTGTGTTTTCCTAATAAATTTATTTATTTATTTTTTTTTGGCTGTGTTGGGTCTTCGTTGCTGCGCGCAGGCTTTCTCTAGTTGTGGTAAGCGGGGGCTACTCTTCGTTGTGGTGAGGGGGCTTCTCACCACGGTGGCTTCTCTTGTTTTGGAGCACGGGCTCTAGGCACACGGGCTTCAGTAGTTGTGGCTTGCAGGCTTAGCTGTTCCGTGACATGTGGGATCTTCCTGGACCAGGGCTCGAGCCAGTGTCCCCTGCACTGGCAGGCAGATTCTTAACCACTGTGCCACCAGGGAGGCCCAACTTACTGATTTTTTTTTTTAATTTATTTATTTTCGGTTGTGCCGGGTCTTAGTTGCGGCAGGCGGGTTCCTTAGTTGCAGCATGTGAAGTCTTAGTTGTGGCATGCATGTGGGATCTAGTTCCCTGACCAAGGATTAAACCCGTGTCCTCTGCATTGGGAGGCGGATTCTCAACCATGGCACCACCAGGGAAGTCCCTGACTCACTGATTTTTAAGTCAACATCCCTAACCCTACCTCCTGCTCTGAGCTCCAGACCATACTTCAACTGCATACGAGGCACATCTAGCAGCTTGAACACTCACTTTCACATCAAATCTGATTTCTTACCTCTCAGGTTAGCATGACTTCCCTGTCAAAGTCTTCTAGATTCAAAATGAATCTTAGGGAACTATTCTGACAAATGAATAATTTTGAGAACTATTAATTTTTTAGTTAGAAATAATTATAAACAATTGTAAATCCTGTCAAATCATAAAATTAATGATGCAATGAGGCATCAAACATATGGTTTTGGTTTTCCTATTTAAAATGTTTCTTTTGTGCTCACTTCAGCAGCACATATACTAAAATTGGAACGATACAGAGAAGATTAGCATGGCCCCTGCGCAAGGATGACACGCAAATTCGTGAAGTGTTCCATATTTTTGATGCAAGAGGGAAGAGATGTGGGGATATATGTATATGTATAATTGACTCACTGTTATAAAGCAGAAACTAACACACCATTGTAAAGCAATTATACTCCAATAAAGATGTTAAAATAAAATAAAATGTTTCTTTTTAAAACTGAAGTAGAAAAGTTGACCATAAATTAAGTGCTTGTGGGGCCTATTAATCATGGTGTCTCTCCTGCCTACTTCTAGCCACAAAATTGGTATAGAATCAAATCTACAAATACAAAATACATTTGTATCAAACAAGGATTATAAAAAGATCTGCAGGCCTTCCCTGGTGGCGCAGTGGTTGAGAGTCCGCCTGCCGATGCAGGGGACACGGGTTCGTGCCCGGGTCTGGGAAGATCCCACATGCCGTGCAGCGGCTGGGCCCGTGAGCCGTGGCCGCTGAGCCTGCGCGTCTGGAGCCTGTGCTCCGCAACGGGAGAGGCCACAGCAGTGAGAGGCCCGCGTACCCCCCCCCAAAAAAAAAAACACAGGGAGCAAAGTCACCCCATCAGCCTGGACCTCTCACTCTCAGAAATATTACACGAAAGAAAAATGAATGTTTTATTTAAACCATTGCTATATTTGGACATCTCTGTTACATCAGTTTAGCCCATGCTCTAACACAGAAACCAGCATCAGGTGTGGAGCACTGCCGTAACAAAAACTTAAAATAGGCGGGCTGGTGAGCAGGTGAGAGAACAGTGATAGCAGTGTTTGGAAATCAACTGACACCATTTATGCTGTATCAAAATATATGGTAGTGCTGTGACCTGCAATAACTTGAAAAGCAGACCAGCTGCCTCCAGAGCTCCAGGGAAAGCATCTGGAGAGAGCCAGGAATTATTCTGCGTTGCCTGCCCTCTAGCACTTTTACAACCAAAGACAGAAAGGAATACGGTACGGCTTGAGAGATTCTCTCTGCCTATAATATTCAAAGTACTATAAAATGACCATATATAAAAACACCTTTAAAGAAGCATTTCATTTCTACCCAGAGATGTCCAGAGCACATGTGGGGTATGCCCTTTTTGTACCATTTCTACTACTAGGTAACAAGAAAGGGTAAGAGTCAAGAGAAGAAATGAGAACTGTAAAAGAGGAATAAGAAGAGGGCCTCAGAAGCTTACAATGAGTTAGGTGGATGAGGGTCATGTCACTACATCCCTGCGAACACGTTTCTCCTAAGAACAAGCACCATTTAGCCTGCATCCCCCCCTCCCCCAAAAGCAGGGTCCCTCCAATAGGTATGGCCTGTCCGTTCTCTCTTAGTATGTTGCTAACCACCACTATGGCCTCTAGTCAGAAGTTTTCTTCTAGCAAATTGAGGCACAATCTCAGGTATTCTGTTGTTTTTCTCCCCCTGAAAAATAAAACACATAACACTTTAAACATTCTTTGGGTTTTCTTTATTGTTTATAACTAAGGGGAAGTAAGTAAGAGGACAATCTCTCTGCCTGTCTCTCTCTCTCTCTCAAATTAGACCTAGAAAGAAACGGTAAGGTTAAATATGAATGTTGTTGGTAGGTTGGTAGGTCTTCAGGTACACAACTTTTGAAATTTCAGAGGGGAAAAAAACAGATTCAGACCAAGGGATTTTTTTTCTTTTTTAAGAAATGGGACCAGGAACAGGCCTGATCCACAAGGAGGACAGTAGTAAAGCAGGCTTTAAAAGTTCTCTTTTCTTAAAAAAAAAAAAGGAATATTCTCCTCTAGCTATTTTTCCTACTGGCTCTGCCCATGATTCTAACCTGGATCTGCCAAAGATCCAATAAGGATTGGTGGGTTTTGGTCTTATTTTTGGTTTGGATTTTGTTGTTTTAATCATTTGTTTTTTTAAGGAACAAGGAAAAGTCCTATAACTGCTTCCTAGGGAACAGTTCCAGCCACAAAATAGAAATAGAAAAACGTATCCCTAAATATGTGAAACTACACGTAATAATACAACCTATTTCTTTTGGCTGTCACTCTTCATTTAGTAGAAAAGTTAGGTCTCACTACCTGTCAAAGTGAAGGCAGGACAATTAAACTAGTGTTTACGCCCCTCTCCTCTCTTAGCCCAAGTCTTCGAAAGACTGTCAGAGTTTGGCAGCAGAATGTGAAATGAAACCCAAATAGCCAACAAGAGATGTCAACCAGAGATGCTCTGGATGAAATGACTGTGAACCCAGAGACAACTGAGGGAACGGTTCTGATGCGAGTACTTGGCTACCTGCAGTTAACTAATAAAAATGCCTCAAACACCATCCTGTACTTGTGCCTAATGCAAGAAAGCTTGCCTTTCAACCTGTGCCACTCTGCAGTTTTTGCCTTTCATGGGATTCTATTTGTTCAAATGACTACAGTCCAGAAATGCGCAAATAAGAACAAGCACATACTTTTTAAAAAAAAAATTTAAGTGTTGAGAATTTCCTGGTGGTCCAGTGGTTAGGACTCCAAGCTTTCACTGCTGAGGACCCAGGTTCAATCCCTGGTCAGGGAACTAAGATCCCACAAGATGTGAAACACAGCCAAAAATAAATTTTAAAAAAAATTAAAAATTTAAGGGTTATATTTTTCTTTGATACAAAATCTCCAGTGTACCTTTCTCCTTATTTTGAACCTGACCTAAAATACTGACAAAGCCAGCTGGTCTCAAAATGCTCTAAAAGCAGAAAGATGGAGTCCTCTCCAACCCTGGGGATGATCAGAGTGGGGTGGTTTTATTCGAAGCACCTACTTGTGTGTAAACTCAAACCACCAGGTGTCACATGTGGGTGGTAACTACACTAAAGAACCTAAGAGAACTTGGATAGCGTGTGCACTCTAGGCAAACCTTTGTAGATACATAGGTAAATGGGACACAACTGTAAATTAGCTCTAACCGTGCCCTTACACAATGCCATTCCACCTCCCATGACTCTTACTCTTACTTAGGATTAATCCTAAATAGTTGGTTCTATGATACAAAAAAGTTTAAAATTAATAGCAAAGGCTGTTTTGCTGCTTTAGTTAAAATCAAAGGCTTGGAGTCAAATGGTCCAGAATTTGCATCATATCTCAGTCATTTGCTAGCAATGTGACCTTCACAACTTGCTTAATTAACCTCATCTCAATTTCAGTTTGCTAATCATTTAACAGATAGCTAATGCCAGCTACTATAAAACTGTCTCTAAGGATCAAAAAAGATAATACATTGGGCACTTAGCCTAATGCCCTAAGTATACAGTAAGTGTAGGTATGTAGCTGCTACTCTGATTACCTACGTTCACATACTATAACTATGTATTTACTTTCCATCTAGTTGGATATCACCCACCAGATCACACATTATTAAACTGTATTGTGGGAAGTAACAGGAATAAACAGAACATTTATTTAGCACCTCCTGGCTGTTTGCTAGGGATTCAATAAATCATTGCTTTAGAATGATTTTTTTACCAAACAAAATTTTGAGTAACTACTATGTACCACACATTCTAGTCCAATGGCAGTACAAAAATACAGTCTATTTTATTGTGTTTATCAGGGTACATATGAGAAAACATCTCTTTAATGGGGAAAAAAAAGAGTCAGGATCCCTATGCTTAATGGATCTATTCAGGAAACAGCAAATGATGGCAACAGGACACAATCACTGTCAAGATGGAGGTACAAGGTATCATGGGAGTTAAGGGAAGAGGTGGAAAATATAATTTAGAAAGGCTTCAGAAAAGTATCAGAAGCCCAGCTGAAACTAAAAGGACAAGTGTAAGTGTGCCTAATAGTTCTCTCACTTAATTCTTCTCTTTTAAAAAAGAGTAATATCTGAAACTAACACAACACTGTAAAGCAATTATATTCCAAATGGATAAAGAATATGTGGCACATATATACAATGGAATATTACTCAGCCATAAAAAGAAATGAAATTGAGTTAGTCGTAGTGAGGTGGATGGACCTAGAGTCTGTCATACAGACTGAAGTCAGAAAGAGAAAAACAAATACCATATGCTAACACATATATATGGAATTAAAAACAAATTGGTTCTGAAGAACCTAGGGGCAGGACAGGAATAAAGATGCAGATGTAGAGAATGGACTTGAGGACACAGGGATGGGGAAGGGTAAGCTGGGATGAAGTGAGAGAGTGGCACTGACATATCTGCACTACTAAATGTAAAACAGATAGCTAGTGGGAAGCAGCCGCATAGCACAGGGAGATCAGCTCGGTGCTTTGTGACCACCTAGAGGGGTGGGATAGGGAGGGTGGGAGGGAGACGCAAGAGGGAGGGGATATGAGGATATATCTATATGTATAGCTGATTCACTTTGTTATACAGCAGAAACTAACACAACATTGTAAAGCAATTATACTCCAATAAAGATGTAAGAAAAAAAGAAGTTTAAAAAACCAATAAGTTGTAAAGATCAACGAAGAAAAAAAAAACAGAGGAATATCTGGACTTCCCTGGTGGTGCCGTGGTTAAGAATCTGCCTGCCAATGCAGGGGGGCATGGGTTCGTTCCCTGGTCCGGGAAGATCCCACATGCCGCGGAACAACTAAGCCCAAGTGCCACAACTACTGAGCCTGCGCTCTAGAGACTGCGGGCCACAACTACTGAGCCCACGTGCCACAACTACGGAAGCCTGCAAGCCTAGAGCCCGTGTCCGCAACAAGAGAAGCCACCGCAATGAGAAGGCCGTGCACCACAACGAAGAGTAGCCCCACTCACTGCAACTAGAGAAAGCGCACGCAGCAACAAAGACCCAACACAGCCATAGATACATAGATATATAGATAGATAAATTTATTTTTAAAAAAAGATAAGGAAACTAAGTCTGAAAGTTAAACAAGCTTGAGGTCACATAGCTAACAGGAAGCAAAGCTGGGATACACAATCAGATTTGTGTAACTCCGAAGCCCAAGGGTGCTCTTTCCACTACTACACACTGCCTGGCACAATATCTGATCTGATCATAGCTCATAAGTTTTATGAATAAATTCATGTTAAACCAAAATGTTAATATTTTACTAGGACCATGTTACTGAGGAATCATTTGTTGAATATGAAGAATGAGATGAAAGTTGAAAATATAGTTTTTCTCTTTACTTCTTAAGCACTACTGAATAAAATTATAAAGTAGTAAGAACATTTACTTCACAGCAAAGTTCATAGAAATAAAATATTTTGATCTTGGTCAATATGAAATTTCCCCCCAAAGGTTAAATAATTCTTTGAAAGAGCTGTATGTATCCTACAAATATATTCAGCAAACTCACCAACATGACAGCGTAATAGACTATAAGATGTCAAAAATATTCTAGAGTCCAATTATGGCCTCCTTACCAATACACAGTGCATCCCTTCAATGCACCCTATCTTTTTACTCAACATTGCTAGTTATTAGAGAAATGCAAATCAAAACTACAATGAGGTACCACCTCACGGCAGTCAGAATGGCCATCATCAGAAAGTCTACAAATAACAAATGCTGAAGAGGGTGTGGAGAAAAGGGAACATTGTTGGTAGGAATGTAAATTGGTGCAGTCACTATGGAAAATAGTATGGAGGTTCCTCAAAAAACTTGGCTACCATATGATCTAGCAATCCCACTCCTGGGCATATATCCAGCCAAAACTATAATTTGAAAAGACATACACCCCTATGTTCACAGCAGCACTATTTACAACAGCCAAGACAGGGAAACAAACTAAATAATGATTGGATGAAGAAGATGTGGTATATACATACATACAATGGAATATTACTCGGCCATAAAAAAGAATGAAATAATGTCATTTACAGCTACGTAGATATACCTAGAGATTATCATATTAAGCGAAGTAAGTCAGAAAGTGAAAGACAAATAACATATGATATCACTTATATGTGGAATCTAAAATATGACACAAATGAACTTATCTATGAAACTGAAACAGATTCACAGACATAGAGAAGAGACTTATGGTTCAGCAGGGGGGATAGATTAGGAGTTTGGGATTAGCAGATGCAAACTATTATACATAGGATGGATAAACAACAAGGTTCTATTGTATAGCACAGGGAACTATATTCAATATCCTGTAATAAACCATAAAGGAAAAGAATATGAAAAAGATATATATATATATATCTATATATCTGAATCACTTTGTTGTACACCAGAAACTAATACAACACTGTAAATCAACTATACTTCAATTTTAAAAAATAAAATAAAATAAAAGCAAAGCATCCTATCTTTTAATTTTTAGACTGTATTTAATCAGGGGTTCTAGCATGCTGGAGGGAGAAATTACATCTTTATTTTTACTGACCTCTGAGATTTAGAATTTTAAAATAAACCCATTTCATCATGAATATATGCACAAGCAGAGTTGTACAGCCATACTCATGTCTCTGTCACCAACAGAAAGCAGATAATTTATCACATTCAATGCTTGCAGATATCCCCAAAATATCACTTACCCTCATCACTACTTCAAAATTACCATAATTATAAATTAGATTTTATGATTTAAGAGTAAATAAAGAACACATTATGAAATTACAAATTTGGCTTTTTTCTATTTTGGTAATATTTCAGTATAACTATTTATCTTTGCAATTTTATTAGTTTTAAAACATTATTTGGAAAAGAGTCTGCCATAGGGGTCAGTGACACGAAAAACAGCACCCCACTAGACTATATACTCTATGAAAGCAGCTACTTTATCTGTTTTACAAACCAGAGCCTATCACACAACCTGGATGATGTTCAGTAATTGTTTAATTAATTGATTAATTAAACATTGTGTAATACAAAGCAAGCAGATAAATCTTATTATACAGAAACACATAAATTAGAAAAAGCACAGAAAAATATAAATTTTTAAATGGGCTAATATTTGGTAATTACATTAGTCAACACGAACATCCATTTTTCTACTAGTTATCCAAACCATACGCATGCTTCTATGATTTAGTCAACTACTAAGTAGAATAAAAATTATTTTTCTCTCTCCTACCTTCCTTTACCTCCCCAGAACTGGCAATACTTTCCTTGATTCCTTTATAGTACTAAGACTACAAAAGAACGCATATCTAAGAAATTGTGTAATCATGTCCTTTCCTTCTTTTGAACAGTGGTGCTCAAAAAAAAGTCTGCATCCCGACAGTTACGTTTTCCAGTGGTGTGTGGCTCACTGAATCTAATGTATCTACTACATCCAAACTGTGCTATAAAGCTAAAGAATTAGCACATGATGAATAGCAAATATTTTACTTATTCTATCTTTATTCATTAAACTACTTGACACTCATTAATATCAGGATAGTCACCACTTTCAGAGGGCATGTAAAGACTTTAAAATGTAAGCAACTATAAATAAATTACACAAAAATGTCAAACAGTGGTTCCCTAGAAGCTAACACTTTTACAGCTAACTTATTCTCTTTATACTTACCCATAGTTTCATAAATTTTCACAAATATACATTACTATTATACTTTTAATATGATTTTTTAATGTAAGCACAAAAGAATTAAGAAAAAGACTCCAATACTTATCAAGACCTCAAAACCACAGTGACATTAATTAGGATACTAATTGTCAAAATTCAACTGCTCTCTGGATATTTTATTTAGTTAAAAATATTTCCTTTAGTTTTTCTATATGACTTCTTAAAAATGTGTTTTTAATGGATACTCATTTTTCACAACTAATAAAAGAAACTAAATAAACCCAACAAATTACAATATACATCTTCACCATATAATAATGGATATTTATAGCAATGTTAATCTTCTTCTGAGCCTTATCTTTATTTAGGCCTAAAAATCCAATGCAAATAATATTTAAAGAGATATTAAAGGGACATCTTCATGGCTAACATTTAGTAAGTGCTTACTATGTCCTAGACAATGTTGTAGGTGGTTAAACGCACTAACTCATTTAAACTTCACAACAACCTTATGAAGACGGCTGCCTGGCCTAGGACTTTACACAAGCTAATGAGTTAGTCTGCTACTGTTTCATGGATGCTGGCAGAAGACACAAGACTCCTGGATCAAAGACAAAAGGACTGCATTACTCACTGCACAGCAAGCAGCAGAAGCATGAGGATACTGTTGTCAGTTCCCTTCTGGCCCCCAAGTGTCACGGGGGCAAAACCATGGGCCCAAATGGACTCCTGCACTCTCAGTGAACTGTATTACAAGGAACAAAGTGTGTGGGAAACCACTGCTTTTATAGTTAAAGCATTAGACAACCTGCTCTTTGTCCCAGAGGGAGACACGACCTCATTCTTCAAGGTTGCTCACTGCAAACACAACCCTGAGAAAAAAAGGCCCAGGTAAGGAGTGGTCAAGGCCTTCCATTGCTGGCATACACAAGATGTGTCAGGTGCAAGGGACCCATGGCGGGGTATCCCCAAAACACAGCTACTATCATCATCTCCATTTTACAGATGAGGAGGCAAGGTAAGAGGTCAAGGAACTTTGCTCAAAAACACAATAAGCAGAGAGGAGTTTGGATTCAAACACAAGCAGTGTGGCTCCAGAACCTCAACTACCACTAATCACTACTACGTTGAGTGTGAGCTGGAGCAAAGAAATTGAAGAAATCAACATAATTGCAGAACTGAAAACAAGAGGATCACATGAAGCAACAATAACTCTGAAGACAATGTTGGGATGTGGTGGATGCACTGGAGAAAACAGAAGAATCTAAAACAGTGAAGATGATGAAAGAAGATTAGTCAAAGAAAAAGAATAACACATACAACAAATATGCATAATTACTACTACTTAACAAGGAAAATAGACTGAATGGAAAAAAATATTCAAAGATTCTACGGAAAGAACCATTCTTGAAACGAAGGATGGATTCTACACATCAATGCAGCTCAATCAAAGCAGAAGAAAAAATAAGCTGCCCCAGCCCTTAACAAAGGAAGCAGATAAAACGTTAAGAAGCAAGTGGAGGACCTCCAAACAGAATCTATAACCATGACCTGCACAGTGCCCCCTTGGCACCACTTCATGCCTCTCTGCCACTGAAGCCATCATGCCGCTCCTATCCCTAACTCTAGGTGTGACCTCTGACTATGGTACTTGGATACCAGAGATTGGGTTACTTTTGAAACAGACTGGGTCAGCAACTGACATATGATAAAAACTGGTCCAACAATTCTGTTTAGTTGATACAGAGTCACGCTCCCTCTCCAGGGATATGGACAAGAAATCACGTGGTACCCAAGTTTGCAGGCAACCATCTTCCATCAAGGGGAGCCAGCCACAGGATGCAGCTGACTTAAAAAAAGGCAGAGATACAATGAACCAGGAATTCTGTGACAATAGTGAGGCTGACTTAAGCCAACTCAAACCCATCTGATCTCTGAACATGACAGTACATGACCCACAGATTTCATTCTTTCTTCAAATTCGAATTCTTTTACTTTTTTTTAAATTTTTACTTTTTTTACTTTTGGCTGTGTTGGGTCTTGGTTGCTGCGTGCAGGCCTTCTCTAGTTGAAGCGAGTGGGGGCTACACTATGTTGTGGTGTGTGGGCTTCTCACTGCAGTGGCTTCCTCTGTTGCACAGCAGGGGCTCTAGGAATGTGGGCTTCAGCAGTTGTGGCTTGCAGGCTCAGTAGTTGTGCCTTGCAGACTCTAGAGTGCAGGCTCAGTAGTTGCAGCGCACGGGTTTAGTTGCTCCACGGCATGTGGGATCTTCCCAGACAAGGGCTTGAACCTGTGTCCCCTGCACTGGCTGGCAGATTCTTAACCACTGTGTCACCAGGGAAGCCCTGAGTTATTTTACTTTTAATAACAATATCCTGGCTGGTAGACTCTAATAAATGGATATCAACTTTCATATACGACCCAAGGAAACAAAACAGACTATACATTCTATTCAAGTGTCGCCCAAAATTTACATAAACTAGAACATATTAGAATGCAGAGAAAAGAATCCTGCAGCCTGTGGAAGAAAAACCACATTCAAAGAAAGATAGACAAGATGAAAAGGCAGAGGGCTATGTACCAGATGAAGGAACAAGATAAAGCCCCAGAAAAACAACTAAATTTAGTGAAGACAGGCAACCTTCCAAAAAAAGAATTCAGAATAATAATGATAGTAAAGATGATCCAGGACCTCGGAAAACGAATGGAGGCAAAGATCGAGAAGATGCAAGAAATGTTTAACGAAGACCTAGAAGAATTAAATAACAGAGATGAACAATATAATAACTGAAATGAAAAATACACTAGAAGGAATCAATAGCAGAATAACTGAGGCAGAAGAACGGATAAGCAACCTGGAAGACAGAATTGTGGAATTCATGGCTGCAGAACAGAATAAAGAAAAAAGAATTGAAGACAGCCTAAGAGACTTCTGGGACAACATTAAACGTAGCAACATTCGCATTATACGGGTCCCAGAAGGAGAAGAGAGAAAAAAAAGGACTTGAGAAAATATTTGAAGAGATTACAGTTGAAAACTTCCCTAACATGGGAAAGGAAATAGCCACCCAAGTCCAGGAAGCACAGAGAGTCCCATACAGGATAAACCCAAGGAGAAACACGCCAAGACCCATAGGAATCAAACTGGCAAAAATTAAAGAAAAAGAAAAATTACTGAAAGCAGAAAGGGAGAAACAACAAATAATATACAAGGGAACTCCCATAAGGTTAACAGCTGATTTTTCAGCAGAAAATACTACAAGCCAGAACAGAGTGGCATGACATATTTAAAGTGATGAAAGGGAAGAACCTACAACCAAGATACTCTACCCAGAAAGGATCTCATTCAGATGTGATGGAGAAATCAAAAGCTCTACAGACAAGCAAAAGAATTCAGCACCACCAAACCAGCTCTGCAACAAATGCTAAAGGAACTTTTCTAAGTGGGAAACACAAGAGAAGAAAAGGACCTACTAAAACAAACCCAAAACATTTAAGAAAATGGTAATAGAAGCATACATATTGATATGTAATAATTATTGACAATTACCGTAAATGTGAATGGATTAAACGCTCCAACCAAAAGACACAGGCTCACTGAATGGATACAAGAACAAGACCCATATATATGCTATCTACAAGCAACCGACTTCAGACCTAGGGACACATACAGACTGAAAGTGAGGGGATGGAAAAAGATATTCCATGCAAATGGAAATCAAAAGAAAGCTGGAGTAGCAATACTCATATCAGATAAAATAGACTTTAAAATACAGAAGGTTACAAGAGACAAGAAAGGATACTACATAATGATCAAGGGATCAATCCAAGAAGAAGATACAACAATTATAAATATATATGCTCCCAACATAGGAGCATCTCAATACATAAGGAAACTGCTAACAGCTATAAAAAAGGCAATCAACAATAACACAATAATAGTGAGGGACTTTTAACACCTCACTTACACCAATGGACAGATCATCTAAACAGAAAATTACTATGGAAACAGAAGCTTTAAATGACACAACAGACCAGATACATTTAATTAATATTTATAGGACATTCCATCCAAAAACAGCAGATTACACTTTCCTCTCAAGTGCACAAAGAACATTCTCCAGGACAGACCACATCTTGGGTCACAAATCAAGCCTCAGTAAATTTAAGAAAACTGAAATCATATCAAGCATCTTTTCTGACCACAACGCTATGAGATTAGAAATCAATTACAGGGGAAAAAACGTAAAAAACAGAAACACATGGAGGCTAAACAATACGTTACAAAATAACCAAGAGATCACTGAAGAAATCAAAGAGGGGCTTCCCCGGTGGCGCAATGGTTGAGAGTCTGCCTGCCAATGCAGAGGACACGGGTTCGTGCCCCGGTCCGGGAAGATCCCAAGTGCCGCAGAGCGGCTGGGCCCATGAGCCATGGCCGGTGAGCCTGCGCATCTGGAGCCTGTGCTCCGCAACGGGAGAGGCCACAATGGTGAGAGGCCTGCGTACTGCAAAAAAAAAAAAAGAAATCAAAGAGGAAATTGAAAAATACCTAGAGACAAACGACAATGAAAACATGACGATCCAAAACCTATGGGATGAAGCAAAAGCAGTTCCAAGAGGGAAGTTTACAGCACTACAAGCCGACCTCAAGAAACAAAAAAACTCTCAAATAAACAATCTAAACTTACACCTAAAGGAACTAGAGAAAGAAGAACAAACAAAACCCATAGTAGAAGGAAAGAAATCATAAAGGTCAGAGCAGAAATAAATGAAATAGAAACAAAGAAAACAATAGCAAAGATCAAAAAAACTAAAAGCTGGTTCTTTGAGAAGATAAACAAAATTGATAAACCATTAGCCAGACTCATCAAGAAAAAGAAGGAGAGGACTCAAATCAATAAAATTAGAAATGACAAAGAAGTTACAACAGAAACCACAGAAATACAAAGCATCCTAAGAGACTACTACAAGCAACTCTATGTCAATAAAATGGACAACCTGGAAGAAATGGACAAATTCTTAGAAAGGTATAACCTTCCAAGACTGAACCAGGAAGAAATAGAAAATATGAACAGACCAATCACAAAAAATGAAATGGAAACTGTGATTAAAAATCTTCAAACAAGCAGAAGTCCAGGACCAGATGGCTTCACAGGTGAATTCTATCAAACATTTAGAGAAGAGCTAATACCCATCCTTCTCAAACTCTTCCAAAAAATTGCAGAGGAAGGAACACTCCCAAACTCATTCTATGAGCCCAGCATTACCCTGATACCAAAACCAGACAAAGATACTCCAAAAAAAGAAAATTACAGACCAATATCACTGATGAATATAGATGCAAAAATCCTCAACAAAATACTAGCAAACAGAATCCAGCAACACATTAATAGGCTCATACACCATGATAAAGTGGGATTTATCTCAGGGATGCAAGGTTTCTTCAATATATGCAAATCAATCAATGTGATAACCCATATTAACAGACTGAAGAATAAAAACCATATGATCATCTCAGCAGATGCAGAAAAAGCTTTTGACAAAATTCAACACCCATTTATGATAAAAACTCTCCAGAAAGGGGGCATAGAGGGAACCTACCTCAACATAATAAAGGCCATATACAACAAACCCACAGCAAACATCATTCTCAATGGTGAAAAACTGAAAGCATTTCATCTAAGATCAGGAAAAAGACAAAGATGTCCACTCTCACCACTATTATTCAACATAGTTTTGGAAGTCCTAGCCACAGCAACCAGAGAAGAAAAAGAAATAAAAGGAATACAATTAGGAAATGAAGAGGTAAAACTGTCTCTATTTGCAGATGACATGATACTATACATAGAGAATCCTAAAGATGCCACCAGAAAACTAACAGAGCTAATCAATGAATTTGGTAAAGGTGCAGGATTCAAAATTAATGCACAGAAATCTCTTGCATTCCTATACACTAATGATGAAAAATCTGAAAGAGAAATCAAGGAAACACTTCCATTTACCATTGCAACAAAAAGAATAAAACACCTAGGAATAAACCTACAGAGGGAGACAAAAGACCCAGATGCAGAAAACTATAAGACACTGATGAAAGAAATTAAAGATGACACCAATAGATCAAGAGATATACTGTGTTCTTGGATTGGAAGAATCAATATTGTGAAAATGATTATACTACCCAAAGCAATCTACAGATTCAGTGCAATCCCTATCAAATTACCAATGGCATTTTTTACAGAAGTAGAACAAAAAAATCTTAAAATTTGTGTGGAGACACAAAAGACCCCGAATAGCCAAAGCAGTCTTGAGCGGAAAAAACGGAGCTGGAGGAATCAGACTGCCTGACTTCAGACTATACTACAAAGCTACAGTAATCAAGACAATATGGTACTGGCACTAAAACAGCGATACAGATCAATGGAACAGGATAGAAAGCCCAGAGATAAACCCACGCACCTATGGTCAACTAATCTACGACAAAGGAGGTAAGTATATACAATGGAGAAAAGACAGTCTCTTCAATAAGTGGTGCTGGGAAAACTGGACAGCTACATGTAAAGGAATGAAATTAGAACACTCCCTAACACCATACACAAAAATAAACTCAAAATGGATTAGAGACCTAAATGTAAGACCGGACACTATAAAACTCTTAGAGGAAAACATAGGAAGAACACTCTTTGACATAAATCACAGCAAGATCTTTTTTGATCCAACTCCTAGAGTAATGGAAATAAAAACAAATATAAACAAATGGGACCTACTGAAACTTAAAAGCTTTGGCAAAGCAAACTACAAACAAGATGAAAAGACAGGGCTTCCCTGGTGGTGCAGTGGTTGAGAGTCCGCCTGACGATGCAGGGGACACGGGTTCGTGCCCCGGTCCAGGAAGATCCCACATGCCACAGAGTGGCTGGGTCCGTGAGCCATGGCCGGTGAGCCTGAGCGTCCAGAGCCTGTGCTCTGCAGCGGGAGAGGCCACAACAGTGAGAGGTCCACATACCACAAAAAAAAAAAAAAGAAGAAGAAGATGAAAAGACAACCCTCAGAATGGGAGAAAATATTTGCAAACGAATCAACAGACAAAGGATTAATCTCCAAAATATATAAACAGCTCATGCAGCTCAATATTAAGAAAACAAATAACCCAATCCAAAAATGGGCAGAAGACCTAAATAGACATTTCTCCAAAGAAGACATACACATGGCCAAGAAGCACATGAAAAGCTGCTCAGCATCACTAATCATCACAGAAACGCAAATCAAAACTACAATGAGGTATCACCTCACACCAGTTAGAATGGGCATCATCAGAAAATCTACAAACTACAAATGCTGGTGAGGGTGTGGAGGAAAGGGAACCCTCTTGCACTATTGGTGAGAATGTAAATTGATACAGCCACTATGGAGAACAGTATAGAGGGTCCTTAAAAAACTAAAAATAGAACTACCATATGACTCAGCAATCCCACTACTGGGCATATACCCAGAGAAAAACATAATTCAAAAAGTCACATGCACCCCAATGTTCTTTGCAGCACTATTTACAATAGCCAGGTCATGGAAGCAACCTAAATGCCTATCAACAGACAAATGGATAAAGAAGATGTGGTACATATCTACAATGGAATATTACTCACCCATAAAAAGGAACGAAATTGGGTCATCTGTAGAGACATGGATGGATCCAGAGACTGTCATACAGAGTGAAGTAAGTCAGAAAGAGAAAAACAAGTATCGTATGTTAACCCATATATGTCGAACCTAGAAAAATGGTACAGATGAACCAGTCTGCAGGGAGGAAACTGAGACACAGATGTACAGAACAAACCTATGGACACCAAGTGGGGATGGGGGGGATGAATTGGAGATTGGGATTGACATGTATACACTAATATGTATAAAATGGATAACTAATCCATTCAAAAAAAAAAAGAATGCAGAGAAAACTCCAGAGAACATCTACTTCTCTAACAGCAGACTAGGTAATTTGAAACAACCCTCCCACTGAAGACAAGAAAACTGAGTAAAATATTTTTGAAAGTAAAAATGTCCTAAAAGCATCAAAAAACTAACAAGGTTGTAAAGGATTATTAAAGGAAGGTGAGCCTGATATTCAGGGCTGCATTTCCCATGGGGGTGTCGGCTGCTCAGGAAAAGGCAACCAAGAGCACGCACTGTGACTTTCAACAGACTCATCGATAGTCCTAGAAGTCTACAACCATCCAGGGAATGGGAACTCAAGATGGCAGGAACCCCTAAGTTGTGGACATCAACAGGAAAAATGAACCAGAAATCAATCTCTGCAAGGAGTGCTGCACAGCTTTGAGTTACATGCTTGGAACAGAAAATAGAGACATGAAACTGAACTGAGGTGCTCCTAAAATACTAGTGCCCCTAGGTACCAGTAAAAAAAATCAAAGAAAAACTACCTTTTAGGGGAAAAACATCATCAATCTATTTCTACAAATAAACTGTCCAGCACACAAGCATACATAATCAGTTACATGAGGAGACAGGATGACATGAGCAAGAATGAGCAGAAACAACTGAAACGAAACAACTCCAGATACTGCAATAACCAAACAAAAATTTTAAACCAACTGTATTTACCATGTTAAAGGTAATAAAATCAGAGCATTAAAATTTTCAGGAGGGAACTAAGAACTACAAAAAGTTGCAAACTTGAATAAAGAACTTTTTTTTCTTTTTTGCGGTATGCAGACCTCTCAGTGCTGTGGCCTCTCCCGTTGTGGAGCACAGGCTCCGGACGCACAGGCCCAGCGGCCATGGCTCACGGGCCCAGCCGCCCCGCGGCATGTGGGATCTTCCCGGACCGGGGCACGAACCCACGTCCCCTGCATCGGCAGGCAGACTCTCAACCACTGCGCCACCAGGGAAGCCCAGAACTTTTAAAACATAATAAATGGACTCAATTGTTATGTTTAACAAGCGACTACATGGTTAAAAGGGGATAAGAAAACTGTAAGATCTATCTAGAATGATCTGTTTAGAACAAAGGACAGAGGAACAAAAGTATTAAAAAAATTTAAAAGAGAGGATAAATGATAACAAACACCGTGAAACAGTCTAATGAACATTTAGTTAGAAGAAACAAAGAATGATACAAAAGCAATAGTTGAATATATAATAGCTGAGAATTTTCCAAAGCTGATGAATACGTCAAGAAACCTCAAATTCCAAAATGTAGAAAGTATACAAAACCAATGAAATATAATAAAATTAGAAATGAATAACAAAAATCAAGGAGAAAATCCACACAAACAATTGGAAACTTTTTAAACTCTCTTAAACAGCTCAGAAGTCGAAGAGGAGACCAAAACTACAATTAAAATACATTTAGAAAATAAGGATAATAAAAATAATATCGAAACCTAGGGAAAACACTAGGAATCATGTTAAAACAAAATCCAGCCTTAAACACCTTTTTTTTTGGTTTAAGTAATTAATAAAAACCAATTAAACATTTATTCCATAAGTTGGAAACGACATACACAAAAGTTTCTACAACTGATATGATACAAATAAGTTTAAGCAAACATACAAATATTGATATAAATCATATTTTTATATATTAGTTATATACAACTGGAAGACAGGTGTTTTTTGGGTTTTTTTTTTTAATGTATCATTTATAATAGCTCCCCTTCTCAGGGCTTTTAGTGAGAAGTTTTGCCTCCAGATCTGCTAAACTCATTCAGAAATAAAGAAGGATTAAATATCATGTCTAGACTTTCAGGTAAAACACAGTATCAGTTAAAAATGTCTCCACATAGAAGTAAGGTACAGACACTTCGGGCTATGCAAAAACTCTAGAGAAATAGGCTTAGTGAAGTCTAATGATCAAGGCAGAACTTCTGAAAAGGGAGTTGAGGGTGGGTATTCACAAAGCGAAGAGTTGAGGCAATTCTTTAAAAAAGACCTGGATAATTGAGAGAGTGGTCTATACAGAGTGAAAGCCAAGACACGAGCATGCACCCAGTTTGACTGTGTTCTTCCTTTGTGAGAAATGAGGTACCCTGGGCAAGACTGAAGTCCAGTATGAACTATGACTGCTGGATAAAACTGTTAACAATACAGTCTGAAGGTGTCATTTAACCTTGTGTTAATTAAAATATGGAAGGAAGGGGCTTCCCTAGTGGCGCAGTGGTTGGGAGTCCGCCTGCCGATGCAGGGGACACGGGTTCGCGCCCCGGTCCAGGAAGATCACACATACCGCGGAGCGGCTGGGCCTGTGAGCCGTGGCCGCTGAGCCTGCGCGTCTGGAGCCTGTGCTCTGCAACGGGAGAGGCCACAACAGTGAGAAGCCAGCGTACCACACAAAAAATAATAATAATAAAAAAATAAAATAAAATATGGAAGGAAGGATTCAAACAAATGCTCACCGACTCTAGACTCTTAAGAATGGAACTGATGTACCAGGCACAATCTGGGGAAAGTTCCCTCCGGTGGGACTTTGAAAAGTCTATAGCCTAGAAAAACTAAGTCAAAATTCTAATAAAAAATGTAAAGTTGGCCAGAGAGAAGAACAGTAGTTACTACAGGGTGGGGAAAATGAGGAGCTGTTGGTCAAAGGGTACAAACTTGCAGTTTTATAGAATGAATATGTCTGGAGATCTAATGTACCAACATGATGACTATAGTTAATAATACTGTAATACTTGAATACTGAAAATTTGTTCAGATAAAAAAAAAAAGCAGAAGCTTTCAGACACAGCAGACATCATAACAAGTTAAGTTCTCAGGGATAAAGAGAAACACTACATAATAATAAAAGGGTCAATTCTCCAACAACACATAAAAGTCCTTAACACATACATATGCACCTAACAACAGAGTGTCAAAATACATGAGGCAAAAACTGATAGAACTACAAGGACAAATATATAAATCCACTATTATATATGGGGATGTTAATAGCCACCTATCAAAAACAGATCCAGCAGACAGAAAATCTGTAATGACATAGTTGAACTCAACACCACCGTCAATCAACTGGATATAATGGACATCTTTAGACTACTTCATCCAACAGTAGCAGAATACACATTCTTCTCCAGGTCAGATGGAACATTTACCAACAGACCAAATAAATTTGTTTCTGTGCCTTGAGACAAATTTAAAATAATAAAAATCATACAATGTCTGCTCTCAGACCACAATGGGAATAAGGGAAATTCATAGCATTGAATGCATATATAACAAACAAGGGGGGCTTCCCTGGTGGCGCAGTGGCTAAGAATACGCCTGCCAATGCAGGGGACACGGGTTCGAACCCTGGTCCGGGAAGATCCCACATGCCGCAGAGCAACTAAGCCTGTGTGCCACAACTACTGAGCCTGTGCTCTAGAGCCTGTGAGCCACAACTACTGAGCCTGCATGCCGCAACTACTGAAGCCCACGTGCCTAGAGCCCATGCTCCACAACAAGAGAAGCCACTGCAATGAGAAGCCTGTGCACCACAATGAAGAGCAGCTCCCACTCACCGCAACTAGAGAAAGCTCGCGCACAGCAATGAAGATCCAACACAGCCAAAAATAAATAAATAATTTTTTTAAAAAAAAGAAAGAATCATCTAAACTCAATAAACTAAGCTTCCACTTTAGGAAACAGCTTTGTCAACAGATGGTGCTGGAACAAATGGACATCCAAGCACACACAAAAAAAGAATCTAGACACAAACCTTACACTCTTCACAAAAATTAACTCAAAATGGATCACAGGGGCTTCCCTGGTGGCGCAGTGGTTGAGAGTCCGCCTGCCGATGCAGGGGACAGGGGTTCATGCCCCGGTCCGGGAAGATCCCACATGCCGCGGAGCAGCTGGGCCCGTGAGCCATGGCCGCTGAGCCTGCACGTCTGGAGCCCATGCTCTGCAATGGGAGAGGCCACAACAGTGAGAGGCCCACGTACCGCAAAAAAAAAAAAAAAAAAAAAAAAAAAATGGATCACAGAATGTGAAATGTAAAACTATAAAACTACTAGAAGATAACACAGGAGAAAATCTAGATGACCTTGGGTTTGGCAATGGCTTTTTAGATACAACACCAAAAGCATGATACATGAGAGAAATAATTGATACACTAGATAGACTTCATTAAAATTTAAAAGTTCTGCTCTGCAGAAAACATTGCCAAGAGATACATAAAGACAAGCCACAGACTAGAAGAAAATATTTGCAAAAGATGTATCTGGTAAAGGACTCTTATCCAGATTATATGAAGAACTTTTAAAACTCAAAAATAAGAAAATGAACAACCTGATTAAAAAATGAGTCAAAGAATTTAACAGAATAGTGGAAGAAGATATACAGATGGAAAATAAGCGTATAAAAAGGTATCCCTCATCATATGTTATCAGGGAAGTGTAAACTAAAACAATGAGATACTATTAAACACCTATCAGAATGGCCAAAATCCAGAACACTGACAACTCCAAATGCTGGTGAGGCTGTGAAGCAACGGGAACTCTTATTCATTGTTGGTGGGAATGCAAAATGGTACTTTGGAAAATGGTTTGGCCAGTTTCTCACAAAACTAAACATACTCTCACCATATGACCCAGCAATCATGCTCCTTGGTATTTACCCAAAGGAGCTGAAAACTTATGTCCACACAAAACTCTGCACACAAATGTTTATAGCAGCTTTATCCATAATTGCAAAAACCTAGAAGCAACCATGGTGTCCTTTAGTAGGTGAACAGATAAACTGCTGTACATACATACAACAGAATATTTTTCAGCAATAAAAAGAAATGAGTTTTCAAGCCATGAAAAGAACCGTAAATGTATATTACTAAGTGAAATGAGAGGCTACATATGGTATGATTCCAATTATATTACATTTTGGAAAAGACAAAACTATGGAGACAGAAAAAAGAACAATGGTTGCCAGGGCTTAGAGGGGAGGAAAGGATGAATAGGCATAGCACAGAAGATTTTCAGGGCAGTGAAAGTATCTGTATGATACTATATTGATTGATACATGTCATTATACATTCTTCCCAAACCTACAGAATGTATACCACCAAGAGTGAACCCTAATGTAAACTATGGACTTATGGTGAAAATACTGTGTCACTGTAGTTTCATCAATCATAACAGATGCACCAATGCTGGTGGGAGTGCTGATAAACAGGAGGCTATGCGTGTGTAGGGGCAGGAGGTAAATGGAGAATATCTGTGCCTTCCACTCAATTTTGCTGTGAACCTGTAACTGTTCTAAAAACTAAAGTCTAGGGCTTCCCTGGTGGCGCAGTGGTTGAGAGTATGCCTGCCGATGCAGGGGACACGGGTTCGTGCCCTGGTCCGGGAAGATCCCACATGCCGCGGAGCGGCTGGGCCCATGAGCCATGGCTGCTGAGCCTGTGCGTCCAGAGCCTGTGCTCCGCAACCACAACAGTGAGAGGCCCGCGTACCGCAAAAAAAAAACAAAAAACTAAAGTCTATTTAAAAAATTATGCTAGTGGTTACCTGAAAGTATGAATGTGAACTGATATTTCTAAGCATGTATATACAGCCTCACATCTATATAATTACTAGTATATCACTAGAATGGACTAACATAACTAATTCTCAACAGAAACAATATGATATGCATCCCTACAGCCTAGACTTTGATCTCTCATACTATTATCCACTAAAAAGAACTAGTAGTCTTACAGAGTAGGCGATTTCATATCCTGAGGCAGAGTATTAAAGATGGGCCTGAAAAATATTCTTGCCAACGAGCAATAGCTTTGAAACACTTTGAGATATTAAAAAGGATTAAGAAGCCAGACAAAAAGGGACTCCCACTAGCCACACAATGACAACTTCAGCAGTTTAAAAAAAAAAAGGTTTAATTATAATTAGCTAAATCATAATTAACCAATTATAATTAACTAAAACAAGTTTGCAAAGCCCTGATTATATAATGACTCTCAAAGAAAAGTGGAATTTCTCTCCTCAAGTAACTAGCACTTCATTCAAGTTGATTTTATTCATAAAGAAAAATGGACACAGAACTGGCAACAGTCGCACCACCTCCAAAAGAGAGGATTTTTCTTACCATAAAAACTTGTGAGAATTCTTGCTACTTTCCCAATGACCACTTGTAGGATACTCATTCCCGTCACTTACCCTCACCCCACACACACACACCTTAAAAGAGTACTCATTTTAATTAATACTCTTAAATTACTACAAATCGTTAAAGAAATGTGTCAAGGCACACAATTCACAGAGTAAGAAACCTTCCAATAAATCCTGGGCCTGGAGACGTGCAGAGATGTCAAAGTCTTGCAGTCAACTGGAATGTGCTTTTAAATTGATTAGAAATTTACGAAACTCTTCTCTTTGATTGCAGGTTGGTAATTTTAACAATTGTTCTTTATCCTTTTCTTTACTATTCTCCTTGCCCTATGTGTTCACTAAAGGAACTGGACAAAGGTCTTTCCAAGCACAAAGACAGAGCAGAGACTAACACAATTGGCTTTATTTAACTTTCATACGGAAGGACAGGATAAATATAAATATAAATATATATACACACACACAGCATCAATGCCTATCATATGCCTGGAAGTATTCTGGGCACTGGGAATAAATCAATGAACAAGACAAATCCCTGACCTCATGAAGTTTATGTTTTAGTATGAAAGGCACACAAACAAATATGAATTATAATGTCATATCTGTTAAATACTAGGAGGAGAAGTAAAGCAGGAGAAGAGGACAGAGCACGACAAGTGCTGCTTTTCGACAGGCTGGTCAGGAAAGGCCTCTCCAACAAGACAGCACTGGGTAGAAATTTGACTGACGTACAGCAAAAAGTTCCATGAGTATCTGGGAGAAAGGCGTTCCAAGCAAAGAAGACAAAAAGTTCAAGTGCCTGAAAAAGGAATATGGCTGGAGCCCAGAGAGCAAGGGGAAGACAGGAGATGTGGCTGGACAGGTAGCCAAGGTCAGTAGAGCTTGAAGATCATATATGGACTTTAGGTTTTCTTTTAAGTATCCCTGGAGGCCTTGAATAGTTTACAGAAGGGAAATAAAACACTCTTACTTTGGGTTTTAATTAAAAGCTCACTCCAGTACTACATGAAGAACAAAACTAGAATGGAGTGAGAGTAAAAGCAGCAAGACCAGTTGGGAAGCTCCTGCAGCAGTCCACACAGGCAGTGGTGGTGACTAGTTCTGGAGCGACAGCAGAGGAGGAGATGAGAGGTGACTGAAATCAGGCAGGATTATCAAGGTAAAGCCCAGAGCATTTTCCAACAGGCTCCTTATTTCGAGGCTGAACAATCCACGATGTCATTTACTGAGGTGGGAACACTGGACGAACAGAAGGTTTTGGGACAATAGTAAACAGTTCCACAGAAGACACATTAAGTTTGAGACCCTCTTAAGACATCGAAGAGGAGATGTTAAGAAGTAAGCTGAAGACACTGGTTGTGTTCAAAGCAAGAAAAGTGCTGGTAATATAATTTTTAGAGTTACCAGCACATAGATAATATTTAAAGCAACTGAACTAAATGAGACCACCTAATCTGTGAGACGAGCAAAAGAGATCAGTGAGATAGGAAAAAGCAAGAGAATGTGGCGTCCGGAAAAAGCCAAATTAAAACAAAAGGTTTTCCTCCTGAAAATGGTTAGCCGTGTGAAAATGACACTGAATACCTCAGGAGGACAGAGACTGAACAGTGGTTTTGGCAAAATATGAAATCAAAACCAGCTCTGGGAGAGCAGGAGGAAGAAAGCCTGACGGGAGTAGGTTCATGAAAACATGGTCAAAAATAAGTAACAACCATAAGTATAGACAATTCTTTCAAGGGCTTTTGCTATAAAGATGAGCAAAGGTGCAATATGGTAGCTAAAAGGGGTAGCTGACCACGAGAAGTTACTTATGTTTAAGAAGGGTGATACTGCAACAAATGCTAATACTAATGGAAATGATTTCACTGAGAGAGAAAATTCTTGATACCAGAAACCAAGGAAAACCGAAGGCGCAAACGGGACAGAATCCAGGACGCAGGTAGAAGAGTTGGCTGCAGATGACCCCAGAGACTTTTCATCCCACTTTAAGTTAGGAAGGTATAATAAAATAGATGGACAGAGACACAAGCAAGAAAGAAGATCTGATTGCGGATGAATGTGGAATTTCTTTCCTGATTGCCTCTATTTATTTTTTCATTGAAATAAGCAAGATCATCAACTGAAAAATGAGGTGTCAGAAGTTTGAAGGGAGAAGAAAAGGTGGTGAAAGAATTATCCCTGATAATGGGAGTGGGAATTCTAAGTAGACTATAATGAGTGAAGGACAGCAATCACGACCCACTTGAGATTTGAGGTCATAAATTTAAAATGCCACCAGTCAGCAAGTTTATGGTTTTCTCCAGCCCTTTTCACTGCTAAAATGCAGTCTGAGTTTTCCTATGAAAGCAAAATAGTGGGAGGATGGCAAAGGAGTTTAGGGTGCATAACGGAACAGCTACAATACTGGATAACGAAATCTGAACTAGAAAAGGAGGCTGACAGACCCCATCAGTAAGATCACTGAGCTGGAGAATTCAGTGTGTCTGAAGAATTTCTGTGGTGCGGATATTAGGAAAAAGTGAGCTAGTGAAAGAAGAGGCATAGTAAGGACAGTTGAAACTGAGACTTTGGAAGTGAAACAGCAAGTGTCCTAGTAAGTGATACAGTGATAAAGGCTAAAGTTTGCCCATAAGAATGAGTGACTGAGGTGGGCTGGAGAAGAGGATTTTGAGGAAATCAAGGAGCTACAAGGTCTGGGTGTTGAATAGATTATTAAAATTGACAATGGGAGAAGGAGAGGAAAATGGAAAGGGACGTGCTAAATCTTCAGAGAACAAGACAGAGTACTCAAGGAGACTTCTGGTAAGTGCAACCAAAAGGGACCTGTGGACAGTCTTAGAGCACTGGCTTAAAGGGACTTGCAAGTAATCGTTACACCGCAAATGTCACTTAAAATTACAAAAAACTTTTCACAAGAAAGTAACGGTACAAAGTACAGAAAAAATTTAAATTAAGGGGAAAAGCTATGAAAAATAACTAGTGGAGAACTTATATAAACCCAAGTTTAAAGTAATGTGGTAATGAGGGGCTTCCCTGGTGGCACAGTGGTTAAGAATCTGCCTGCCAGTGCAGGGGACCCCAGTTCGAGCCCTGGTGTGGGAAGATCCCACATGCGGCGGAGCAACTAAGCCCGTGCGCCACAACGACTGAGCCTGCACTCTAGAGTCCACGAGCCACAACTACTGAAGGCTGCATGCCACAACTACTGAAACCCGCACATCTAGAGTCCAGGCTCGGCAGCAAGAGAAGCCACCGCGATGAGAAGCCCGCGCACCGCAATGAACAGTAGCCCCTGCTCACCGAAACTAGAGAAAGCCTGCATGCAGCAACAAAGACCCAACACAGCCAAAAATAAATAAATAAATAAATTTATAAAAATAAATAAATAATGTGGTAATGAATGTACACCAAAGGGTAAAATGTAGAATTCTGAACTTACAAGCTTCTCTCCTGTCACTCTTCTTAACTAGACTCTATGGGAAAAAGGAATGAGAACTGCAGAACGTTTGAAGGCTTTTCCAAGAATTACATGGATATAATAGCAACACATTTGACAACCAAAAGTATTTCATGGAAAATTATATTATAAAAGATACAGCAATTTCTAATTTTCTCTAAAAACTGTATGACATTCTGTAAGCATCAAGGTGGTGACATTCAACATCAGAGAAAAAGCCTATCAACTATGTCTAAACAACAACTGTAAAAATACTGACAATGACAGACCATCGCGCGTAGATATCCTGTGAACACAATATGAAACCTAGTCCCATTGACACCTCATTAAATCACTAACTTGGTGTAAACTTTGGAAACTACTTTGGGCAACCTATTCTATTTTCCTTTTGCAGATGCAAAACACACATTAGCTTATTTAAGGCACCTAAAAGTCCCGTAGACTAGGAAGTATTTGCTCTGCTCTCACGCAGCATTTCACAGTATCATTTGCTAATGGAACATATTTTTTCCTCACATATATACTAACACAATGAACAAACACTAGATGGTTCATAAGCCAGACATCTCCCATGAGATATGATATGAATGGCCTGGAATTACTGTTTATTCCAGTTTTAATTTTGCTTTAATAAAATATTTCTCTACAGAGATTAAGCAATTTCTACTAAATCAGAGCTTTAGGGGAAAAAAAGGGAGAAACTCAGTTTTATCACTTTGTCATTACTTATTAAACTACTCTAGCACGTGGAAGTTTTAGAACTCGGTGTATAGACGACGGCTAACTATATAAATTATTCTGTAAATTTTTAAATTAAGTTCTGAAACCTGTTTCCACAGTATTTTCTGTTTCTGTTGTCTCCAGCCCATCCATGCTGTCCTCATCTTCCACTGTACTTTTTCCTCTACTTCGAGGCCTATGGACAAAGAAATAAACATATAATTAAATGTTACACATTAAATCTTAGAATTATACTCAAAATAAAGCACAAGTTGAAGGTACACAAAATAATTTAGGCAATTTTTCCTTTACTTTACCATATCAAATAGTAAGTATCACACTTTACAGTCATTTTTCCCACATATTCAGCCCTTCCTTATACCTAAATGTGGGGACAGGCCCATATTAATATGTTTGTGTCATCATAACTCACTTCTGTAAGTATTCTCCAGGCTAGGTTTTCCCCTCTTTTACCAGACCTTGAGATCACTCCCTCTGTCTACAGTAGTGGTTTTGCTTTTTTGTTTTTTGGCGTTTCTTTTTGCGGTACGCGGGCCTCTCACTGCTGTGGCCTCTCCCGTTGCGGAGCACAGGCTCCGGACGCGCAGGCTCAGTGGCCATGGCCCACGGACCCAGCCGCTCCGCAGCACGTGGGATCTTCCCGGACCAGGACATGAACGCGTGTCCATTGCATCGGCAGGCAGACTCTCAACCACTGCGCCACCAGGGAAGCCCTACAGTAGTGGTTTTTAACTACCTAGTGGGTTCAAAGTTCACACACCAGGTTACACTTCTAGATCTAATGAAATTGAGGAGTGATGCCCAGACGTCTGCATTTTTAAGACACCTACCCCTTAAGGAGAAAGTGAGGCACACTCCTGCAAACCACCCCCACCAAAAAACAAAAAATCTAACTATTAAGCATGATCTAATCACACTTGCCTTACAAGTGTGATGGATTTTAATTTATAAACACTTCAGTAAAGTAAAATAAACATAAGAGTCATGGTAAGATCAGTTCGGTGCTTTGTGACCACCTATAGGGGTGGGATAGGGAGGGAGGGGATATGGGAAGATATGTATACATATAGCTGATTCACTTTGTTATACAGCAGAAACTAACACAACATTGTAAAGCAATTATACTTCGATAAAGATGTTTTTAAAAAAAAGAATCATGGTAAAGTACAATTCTCTTACCCAATGCAATTAACTGCAAAGACCTTTAAAGTTTCTGAGGTCTCATAAAGGATAGAAGTCAGTCAAAAACAGTTTTTAAACACATAAAATAAGAAAGAAAAAATAAAGACATTACATATTTTTAAAAACTTAGAAATTGACAAAGCAGTATTCAGATAATATCAGAGCTTTAAATTATTTCATTACTTGAAAAGAAAAAGTACAAACGAACACAGTATTTATTTGAAAAATACTTAAAGAGTTGAAAACAATAAAAAATAGAGAAAAATAATATGAAAAGGTAAAGCAAAAAACACTTTTAAATAACAGGAAACCTATTTAAATCTTTTTTTTTAATTTTATGTATTTATTTATTTTGGGCTGCGTTGGGTCTTCGTTGCTGCGCGCAGGCTTTCTCTAGTTGTGGGGAGCAGAGGCTACTCTTCATTGTGATGTGTGGGCTTCTCACTGCGGTGGCTTCTCTCGTTGTGGGACACAGGCTCTAGTCACGCGGGCTTCAGTAGTTGTGGCTCGCAGGCTCTACAGCACAGGCTCAGTAGTTGTGGCGCACGGGCTTAGTTGCTCCGCGGCATGTGGGATCTTCCCGGACCAGGGCTTGAACCCGTGTCCCCTGCATTGGTAGGTGGATTCTTAACCACTGCGCCACCAGGGAAGCCCTAAATCTTATCTTTAAAAGGATATTAATCCATCAAAACCAATAAAGGAGATATAAAATTTTTTTTAAGTTAAAGCAATCAAAGTCCAAATAGTTTAATAAGTGCAATACTACACACTGTCAAAAAGTCATCCTCGGGCTTCCCTGGTGGCGCAGTGGTTGAGAGTCCGCCTGCCGATGCAGGGGACACGGGTTTGTGCCCCGGTCTGGGAAGTTCTCACATGCCGCGGAGCGGCTGGGCCCGTGAGCCATGGCCGCTGAGCCTGCGCGTCCGGAGCCTGTGCTCCGCAACGGGAGAGGCCACAACAGTGAGAGGCCCGCGTACCGCAAAAAAAAAAAAAAGTCATCCTCATCCCACAGAAAAAAATTAAAAGGAAATAACCGAAGCAAAATCCTAACATATCCAAAAAACTATGGATGAAAAGAATACCAATAAATATAATGAGAATGCAAGTATAATTTAATATGAGAAATTTGCCAATATAACACACCAAGTCAAGCAGCCAAAACAGCATCATTCATGAAGGGAAGGGGGAAAGTAGGCAGAACAAATAAGAGATGACAAAAACCTGATGAGAAAGGGTTATCAGGACTAAGGTTGATTTTATTGTTCATAGAAAAAGAGAGAATAATTATTTTTAGATTTTATTAGGCAAATAGTTATGTTTAAGTAGTAGTAGTTATGTTTAAGTTATGTTTAACTTAAAAAAAAAACTTTAGAGGGACTTCCCTGGTGGTTCAGTGGTCAACAATCTGCCTCCCAATGCAGGGGACACGCGTCAACAATCTGCCTCCCAATGCAGGGGACACGCGTTTCGATCCCTGGTTGGGGAACTAAGATCTCACATGCCTCAGGGCAACTAAGCCCGTGCACCGCAACTACTGAGCACGCAGGCCACAACTAGAGAGCACATGCACCACAACTAGAGAAGCCTGAGCACCACAGCAAGGAGCCCCACCTCAGCAAAGGATCACGCATATGCTGCAATGAAGATCCCATGTACCACAACTAAGACCCGACACAGTCAAAAATAAAATAAATATATTTTATATTTCCATATTGCATTCATACGCTCAATCATCCGTTAAGGGTGATAAAGGACGCTAGAATTTGTAGAACAGAGTACACAGTAGGAGCGAGCTGTGCAGAGAAAAAGCTCCAGAAATCTGCATAAGGGTACCCTTGAGTTTTTGCCTGAATACCAAACTGTACAGTTGTGGTATAAAACCTCACAAGGCTGAAAAGGAACAGCTTCCAAGGAAAGAACCATTACAGAAGAGCTGCAATACGAACAAGTCCCAGAGCTCACAGAGAGCCAGAAGTCAAACATGTTCCCTTTAGCCAGAGTGCCAAGACCTCAATGACTATATATAATGTATTCAGAACACACCTTTAGGAACAGGGCTAAATGAAGCCTAAAACAAATGCTATTCTAGACCATCCCTAAAACAGCTGACAAAATATCAACAGAATCAAAATGATCCACAACTAATTCAACTGGTAGCCGAAAAAAAAAACCAAAATGTTTAACACTTGTCAAAGTATTATAACAAAATCTACCTCTTAACCACCCCAACCAAAAGGGA